>NC_072419.2:18283500-18587500 GCF_028858775.2 Pan troglodytes
GTGGAAAGTTTCTCAACATCATTTAGGCATTAGGGAAATGCAAATCAAAAACCATGATGAGATACCACAGCACACCCAGTAGGATGACTGTAAACAAAAGATAAACAAAAACAAGTGTTGGTGAGGGTATAGAGAAAGCAGAGCCCTCGTGCACTGCTACAAGGAATCTAAAATGGTTCAGCCACTTTGGAAAGCAGCTTGATAGCGCCTCAAAATTTTAAACGTGAGTTACCATATGACTCAACAATTCCATTCCCAGGCATTTGCCCAAGAAATTGAAAAGATATATTCACAAACATATTTGTGTAAAAATGTTCATAGCAGCCTTATTTGTAATAGCCATAAAAGTGAAAACAACCCAATGTCTGTAAGTGAATAGAAAAATGCAATGTGGTGTATTCACTCATACAATGGAACATTATTCAGCCATAAAAAAGAAGAAAGTACTGATATATGCTGCAATATGGATGAATCTTGAAAGCATTATGCTAAGTGAAAGAAGCCAGATACAAAATGCCACATATTATGTGATCCTATTTATACAAAACATCCAGAATAGGCAAACCCTCAAAGAAAGAAAGTAGATTAGTGGTGGCTGAGGAGGTGGGGATGGGGATGGGCAGGTGATAGCTAAAGTGTACTGGATTTCTTTTTAGTGTTAACAAAAACGTTCTGGAATTAGGTAGTGGTAATGGTTGCACAAGCTTGTGAATATATTAAAAATCACTGAACTGTGCTTTAAATGGGGAACGTTTCTGGTATTGAAATTTTATCTTAATTTTGAAAACTCTGATGTACATTTGACACTTACAGCTCATCTCAATGCGGTGCTCACTATCCCCTGCAGCGCTCACATTCTGTGTTAGGTAATGCCGCTCTAGACTCTTGCTATTCAGATCAGAGTGTGTTTTACAAACCAGTAGCATCAGCGTCACCTGGGAGCTGGTTAGAAATGTGGAATCTCAGGCCCCAGCTGAGACCTACTGCATCAGAATCTGCATTTTAACAAGATCCTCAGGTGACTGCGATGCACTCTCAACTTTGAGAAGACCGACTGTGATAATGTCGCTGGCGGCTGACACTGCTGAGAAACTCTATGACTGCTCACAAAGAGAAATCATTCTTTTGTTAGACTAAATTATCTACCATTGTCCAATCAGCATTTCAATTCTTTTCCACTCACCTCTCACCCCACATGCCAGAATTCAATCTTGTTATTTTTCCCTAATTGCTCCTTAGACGTTGGTCCACTCCCGGGTGAGAGTACCAGTTTGGGATTGTTCCAAACTCAGGGTCACTGACTAAATTTAATGACAGCCTCTTTGTGACTGTAAATCTACCAGCGACGACAGTTTTGAAAACCATCCAACTTTGCTTACCCGGAGTTCTGTCTCCAGCAGGCAGGATGCTCTGGAAGAGCAGACACTTTATCCATAGTGTAGCCAACTGGGTTGAGCAAACTGGGGCCGCTTGTGGGTCAGATGTTTTCTGTGTGAATGGAAGGAATGTGTGCTAATTTTACAAACAATTCCTGACATTCCGCATCTCTCTTCTTTTAATAATAATACTAAAAAAAAGCAGAGGTACCGAGTAAAAAACCACTTCTGTTTCTCAATTATATTTTAGTTTCACTTAGAACAAAGTGTCCTGTGTTCCTTCAAGGGCATTCATTATTCATTAAACACCATTCTATAGCAGTTTAAAATACATTTTCATATTATATTTACCAGGAAGTGATTGTATCTCGAAAGAACTCTCAACTCTAGTCCTTTTCCTGTTACTGCGGAGTAGGAAATTTCAAACAAACAAAACGTGATTGGTATTTATGGTGTTGGGAAGTTTCCTTTTTTAGTTGTGTGTTCTGAACTCACGTTCTTTATGTCACCAGAACTTTTGTGTCTTTTTTTTAACCTGAGAAATACAGAATATTAAGACTATATTAATTATAGTTTTCATGAAAAACCTTGACATCTACCCTGTCCTAATCCCCAATGTGTTCCTATGTATAAAATTGAAATATATCATGAGTACCATAAATATATTTATTCTTCATCCATATGCAGAGAGCTTCCTTTATACAGTGAACTTTGCTGAATGGAGTGGAGAATACAGAAATGCATGAGACATATGCTCTGCCTTCCAAAAGTATGCAGTATACTAAGAACATGTACATAATGTGGCAGAGCCGAAAATATGGGAGAAAATTCAAGGTATACAGAAAGCATTGTTCATGTTCTATGTGATAACAGTGAAGGAAGGGCAGGTCACTCTGGCATGGGAGAGGAAATGGATGGTTAAAGGAACTCCTGGGAGAAAGTTGCTTTTGAGCTAAAATTTCAGGGTGGGTGAGTAGAATTTAGAAAAATGACAACCACGTTGAGACACAGCACTCTATGAAATGGGAAAAACAAGTTTTTAAAGAGTCATGGAAAAAGATAAATAAAATATTAATCAACTTCTGTGCTAGGAAGAATTTTGATAATGTTTTTCCACAGGAGTTATTACCAGATCAGTTGTAATTGAGGACCAAAGAAGAGGAAAACAAAGGTGAACTGTAAGAAATAATTTCTTCCTACTGTAACAGTTGGAAAAGAAGACAAACTTAGCAATTTTAATTTTAAGGAAATATTCTACCGCCAGGCACAGCGGCTCATGCCTGTAATCCAGCACTTTGGGAGGCCAAGGCAGGTGGATCACCTGAGGTCAGGAGTTCAAGATCAGCCTGGCCAACATGACAAAAACCCATCTCTACTAAAAATACAAAAATAAGCTGGGCGTGGTGACTGACGCCTGTAATCCCAGCTACTCGGGAGGCCGAGGCAGGAGAATCGCTTGAACCCGGGAAGCAGAGGTCCCAGTGAGCCGAGATCGTGCCATTGCATGCAGCCTGAGTGATAGAGCGAGTCTCCGTCTCAAAACAAAACAAAAAAAAACCAGTATTCTACCATTGAGCAATCTGCTGACCAATTAAATATGATTTCTCGGGTTTTCATTTATGTTTTGTGGTAGTCTCCTGAACTCTGTAGACAATAAATATTAATTAATTAAATTAGTATTAAGTAGCTATGGCTGTAATATATACTAATAAAACAGTTATAGTTTAAGAGAATTGCAAAATTGTTTTTTCTTTGTTCCTTAAAGTTTAAAAAAATTAAAAAGGAGAAGAAAAGTATTGGTCCACAGAAAAATTTGAAGGTACATCTTCTTACGTGTAAACCATGTTCTTACAAAAGTAAAAATAGTAATTTAGGGACATAGTTGTAATCTTTAGGTAACCATTAGAATCTTTTTTTTTTTCTTTTTTTCTTTTCTTTCTTTTTTTTTTTTTTTTTTTTGAGATGCAGTTTTGTTCTGTTGCTCAGGCTGGAGTGCAATGGCATGATCTCAGCTCACTACAACCTCCACTTCCTGGGCTCAAGCCATTCTCCTGCCTCAGCCTCCCAAGTAACTAGGACTACAGACATGCACCACCACGCCCAGCTAATTTTTGTATTTTTAGTAGAGATGGGGTTTCACCATGTTGGCCAGGCTGGTCTCAGACTCCTGACCTCAGGTGATCTGCCTGCCTCGGCCTCCCAAAGTGCTGGGATTACAGGCATGAGCCACCATGCCCGGCTCCATTAGAATCTTAATAAGGGTACTGATACATTCACTGAAGAGCTTTCTAGAAATCTAAAGACCCTTATACATTCAGGAGAAATGAACTTTTAGCTAAGGAAGAATTCAGGAACTAAGATAAGCAAACACTTATTTGTATTTGTATATGCGTGGCTGTGATTTATATATATAAAGCAAGCATCTCTTTGTATTTTTTTTCCTCAAAAAATAATGTATTGCAAAAATGTTTTGATTGTTTTCAAACCTCCAAATATATTTCTCTTTTTTCTTCATATAATGTTGGACATTATTTTTGGCAGATAATGCTGATAGCAGAAAATGTTTAGTTTAACCACTTGGGCAGCTGTGGGGTCTTTTTTCCTTTTCTTCCTCCTATTAATGAAAAAGCAGTTCCTTGCAGCAAAGAATGGGAGTGAAGTTAGCAATTAATTGACAATGTAAAAATCTTGAATAAAAATAAGTATCTGAGTAGGAAGAAAAAATGTCCTCAAAAATATATTTATGCATCTCACATAGACATAGCCTCTCTGCACCTGTTTTCAGAAGGGAAGAATTCCAGGTCATATACAATAAACTTCTCTTTTCAAATTGATTGTTTCTAAATGGTAGCTCAACATAACGGATCCTCACAGTCTGTATTTCTTTTTAGCAAAACACAAAACTCTGTATTGGTTTTGTTTTGCATGTACAGTCATAGCAACTTCAGAATATGTGTACATCTTTCATCCCAAAACCTTCATTATTAATCATAATGGTTAGCTCTCTCTCCCCTCAATCATTAACCCTGTCTGGTTAATATTGTTTTTTGTTGAAGCCATTAGTTATTTTATTAAGGTGTGTATGGGGCAGGGAGCAGAGGGGTGCATCCTCTCTGCTTAAGTAAATGGCAAGTTCAGCAATATTTTCAAGGTCACCCTCACTATGTTCATTTGGGGTAAGGATTGAAGTTTTTGCATTTGTGAAATGCTGCATGTGCAAAAAAGAAATGGTGTCAGAAAGGAAACTACCTTATTTCTCTAAAACTTTGATGAGTTTGAAATGTCTGCCGTTAGCAGTTTGAAAGATCTTACCAATAAATGAGGAGTTCCAGGCTTTACTCTGAAACATGCCTGCAGCACAGAACTTTTGTATTTATGGAGCATGACCTCCAACTATAAATGATCACTCGTTTTTTAAAAAGCTATTTTGGGGTAAATGCCAATTGCCTGAGAAGTCAGGAATACGTTAGGCTCTGGATTCAATATTGTGCTAGCAATAGACAGGGATTTCACTTTCATCGGGACAGCCATCACTGTTGATCACCAATGGACCACTCGGGCTTTGTCACAAAGTGGGGATGACACCAACACATTATAACCTTCCAAAAACAATCAGAACTTGTTTTATCCAAAAGAACAATCATATCACTTGTATTCCATGTTCTTCTGGAAATGGATGAAAGAGCAAACTTCACAGTTATCTAAGTGGTAAAAATACAACTGAAGAAGTAAAGTGTCCACAATAGGATATTTTAAGTCCTTAGGGTATTACTTTTTTCTTTAAGGTGAAAGAATATTAAAGTTTGAAGGAAGCATCCTAATTTTAAAAATTGAAGAATTACCTTTGAAGGGAATTGAAAACTTTGTTCAACAAAACACAAAGTGTTCCGGAGCCTGTAGAAATCTTCAGAAGAGGTGTGCACCAGAAATCTACCTCAATTCCCCAGAGGCCTGCACCTCAAAGCGAACACTGTCATATTCTGAGCCGGCTTCCTCCAATGTTTTCTTTTTAATCCATATATATGCTTACATGTCTTTTTATGAAGTTGAAGAGATTTATTATGATATAATCACTTCCTTAGCAGCTTGGGACTACACTGATGAGCAAGCAAGATGGAAATAGGCCATTAGCATTTTAGTCCATGGGAATGTGGACTTTGTAGCACCCCATGAAATGTGTATTCCCATTTTGTGTAGGAACGACAAAATGTCATTTGACAGAGTAGAAAATGCTAACCTAAGAGGGAAAAAATATTTGTTTTAAATTTTCAGATGAGTTAAGGTGGTTAGCTCATCCTAAAATAGACCACCTGAGGTGTTTCATTTGAAATTTCCTAAGTAACTGATTTTCTATTGTGCTGTTCCTTAGCTGCTAATCAAATAAAAGTGATTTTTCCAATGTCCTTGATTGATATGTGATGCAGTTCTTCAATGCTTCAGGGATGAAGTTTTACCTTAAAGAGAAGGAAAAAGAACAACTTGATAACAGGAGCAAAAGATGTGTGTGTATATGCATGTGTGTGTGTGTACCTATGAGCACACCTGTATGTGTGTGTTCACAAGCACATTCTCTACTTCAGTGAACTCAATAGTATAATCAAATACTGGTGAAATTTTTGCTTGTTATTTCCCTGGTCGTTCAAATTCAAAATATTATTCTGTACAGCTCCTATATTGATCAAAAGGCTGATATTCAAACTGAAACAGGGAAAGTTCATTCAACAAATATTAAGTGCCTACTAAGTGCTAGTTTATTATAGGCACACATGGGCCATATCAGTGACCAAAAGCAGACAAAGACTCTGCTCTCATGAGGTTAGATTCTAGTGGAGGGAAGGGTAAAATATTTAAAAATAATAAATAATCTTCATCCTATATTGGAAGAAGGTAAGGGCTATAGAAAAAATGGAAAGTAAAGTATGATAAAGAAATCATTTGTTTGTTCGAGTTAAGGCCATTTAAATAGAAAACTCATATTTTAGCAAAAACCCAAAGAGGTTGAAAAAGGGAGACATACGGATATCTCGAGAAACAGTGGCCCAGGCAGAGAGAACCATCCATGGAAAGGCTCTTCTGCAGAAGCATGTCCAGTGTGTTTGAGGAACAGCAGAGGCCAGTAAAAAGGGAGTGGAGAGTGAGGGGGAAGAGCCATAGGAGAGATATCACAGAGGTAGTGGGTTTGGAGCAGGTCCTGTTTTGTAGGGTCTTGTAGGTCACTTTAAGCCTTGCCTTTTACCCTGAAGGAAATGAGAGCCAGCAGAGTGATCTGCCTAACAAGAGGATTGCTCTGGCTGTGGTGTTGAGAATGAACTGTATGTAGCACAGGGAGGGGGACCAGTTAACAGGCTTTTGCACCAACCCAGACAAGGGATAATGGCAACTCAGACCAGAGTGATGACAGTGCAGGTGGAGAGAAGTGGTCAGATTCTAACTATATTTTGAATGTCAAGAAACAAAATTGATTCTCTGGTGGAATCGAGGTAGGGCATGTGAGAAAAACAGCAATCAAGGGCGCCTCCAAGGTTTTTGGCTGGGCAGTTGGAATGATAAAGTTGCCATCAAATGGATAGAGCAGGCTGCAAAAAGGGCAGCTTTCAGGGAAAACAAAGGGTGGAGTTTTAGATATGTTGCGTTTGAGATGGCTTCAACATCTGAATAGAGATACTGACCACCTGGAGGCAGCAATTCAGATGTAAGACTTAATTCGTGCTCACCAGCTCAGTTTAGGTAGTGAAATGCAGAGACAGACGGAAGAGTGTTTTAGTTATCTCAGCTGCCAACTCTCAATAAAAATTACACTAAGAAATCGCTTGGGAAAGTTAAGACAGGTTTTTATACCAGGTCTTTCATGTACAATCTGGGATAACCTTGATCAGTTTCTAACCTCTGCTAAATTCAGTAATCCCATTAATAAAATGGAGTATCTGAAGTCAGAACCCTAAGAAACAGAGCTTGAGATGGGGAATTTTGTGTGAACAATTTGTTAAATGTGCTCTCAGAAGAAAGGGAGTGAAGACAGCAGAAAACAGTTAGGAGAAGGTGCTAAGAAGGGCTGTGTGGTTTCAGCTAAAGTCAAACTTCTGCCTGATACTATGAATAGCTCTGGAGCTAGAATTACACTGCAGAGCTGGTCCCACCTTGAGACAAGGCAACCAACAGCATCTCTTACACAGGGCTGTAATAAATACCACTGTACTGTTGTGTAATATTTGGAGGAGTATTGTGACTGTCACACAGTAGGCCTTTTGTGAAAGTTTATGAACTTCCCTCACTACAGCTTTATGTAAATTCTAAATATTTGATGGGTTTCTTTCTTTCTCTCTTCATCAATGAATGATTTGCTGGATTGACTTCTAATTACATACAGTTCTATTGCCATTCCCTTCCATTAGAATTTCATTATAGAGATAATTATTCACATATTTTAAAACATAGCCCACCTCTTCAGTAATGAAGCTACAGGTATATTACTCTTTAACGGGCATGGCAAAAACTAAGGCTGGTAAAGTCCTCTCTCCACCAGTGCTGAGCAAAACACTTTCATTTCAGAATCAAGAATCTGCTGCATATCAAAAATATTTCGTTTACTTATGGGAATCCTTCCTCTCAGTTAAAAAAAAAAAAAAAAGGAAAACACAGGTAAAGAAAAATGGAGGAATGGATTCTAAAACCATTTTATGTTTATTGCTGATCTAGAAACCCAAGCATTTGTCCATTATATCAGAAAAGGACTCAGTGGGACTTGCTCACAGTCAAGAAGTAATTTGACAAGTAGAATCAGCCTTGATTCGTAAAATGTCATAATGCTGTAGATCAATGTACTTTGCCTCT
The DNA here is from genome assembly GCF_028858775.2 of Pan troglodytes. Lineage (NCBI taxonomy): Eukaryota > Metazoa > Chordata > Mammalia > Primates > Hominidae > Pan > Pan troglodytes. The sequence goes on from NC_072419.2 coordinate 18,291,708, forward strand.
TGTCCATTTGCTGGGGAAACAGGAGAATGTTGTGTGTTCTGGTTACCTGAGCATGAGTGCATATCAGAAAAAGTATTTTTCTGCCCCAATCTTTGTTGTCAAAAATTATTTTAGGCCAGGTGCTGTGGATCACACCTGTAATGCCAGCACTTGGGGAGGCCAAGTTAGGTGGATTGCCTGAACTCAGGAGTTCGAGACCAGCTTGGGCAAAATGGTGAAACCACATCTCTGCCAAAAGTGCAAAAAATTAACTTGGGCACGGTGGCACACGCTTGTGGTCCTAGCTACTCAGGTGTCTGAGGTGGGAGGATTACTTGAGCCTGGGAGACAGAGGTTGCAGTGAGCCAAGATCATGCCACTGCACTCCAACCTGGTTGACAGAGTCAGAACTTGTGTCCAAAAAAAAAAAAAAATCATTCTAAAGTCACCCTAAAGTGTGTGTCTTTGTATATCTGCAGATGGACACTTAAAATACTCATACTCTCAGCCCTAAGGTGATCCTTGGTGGTGTGTGAGCCAAGCACAGCCCCAACATCCAGTCACCTCCAGCCTCATCCGTTTACCCTGAGGGCCACAGAGATATCATTGCTTTTGCTGTGAGCCAAAGCAGCTCAAAGGAAGGAAGCACCGAGCAAGCAATCTAAGTGAAGGAGATGTAAGAGACTGGGTTGAACGTGTCTTGACCCAGTGTCTTACATTGGTTTCCTCATCTGTAAAAATGTAAAAGTATCTGCTTCTAAAATACACCACAACAAAGAGAAGAAATGTATGCTTTGTGGCCAAAACGAAACCAAAAAACCCCCCAGAATATCCTGGGTAAGAGGATGAGGGATTGATCATGTACCCCAGTGTTATTCATTGCTATAAGGTTTTTCCTGTGATTAAGCAGAAACCAGCTCCTGAAAAGCATTACTGAAACAACTACAACTGGAAAATTTCCTAAGCAAATCTGATAGACCAGCTTGAAGCCAGTGGACAACAACCTTGTGGTCCTGCCATAGCTCTAGTTAGACAGAGGACCAGTTTTATAAGCACTCATTATTGATGAATGGCTGCAGACCTTAAGTCAATTTGAGCCCCTTTGTGGAGACTGCACACAAACTGTCTTTGTGCCCTGTAGTTCGCCTTTTGACCTAAAGAGCTGAATTCCACCTCATTTTAATACTAAAACCCCACCCCAAAGTGAACATAGGATGTATGTAACACATATGCTTACCCAGTGAGCAAATAAGTGCCTGACTTTCCCAGTGAATATTCATAGAATTTCTGCAACACTGCTCAATATGTATGTAAGACTGAGTAAGTGAAACTGAGGAGTTAATTTGATCAGGTCTGTGTGGCCTGCTTGCTTGTGGTTGCTTGCTTTTTAATACCTTTTTAAAATTCCTTTTTCCATGAAGCTGAAGGTTGCAGTAGCTGAAGGCCTTCCTGCTGAACACAGCAACTTAACCTTCACTGGCTACGTCATAGATAACATGTATAGGTCACCGTGGTACTTGTCACTTCAATTGTTATTTAGGAACTTGGGCCAGCTCCTGTCCAGTTCAAACCAGTTGAGGCCATGGATCCTTCAACTGGGCCTGCCCAAGTGCTTGAAAGGTGGCCTTTTGACATGAGAGGGCCAAAAGCTCCACCCTCAGATCATGCTAACTTCTCCATTTTCTACATGTACATCCTGTGAAATGCCATGAACCTCGACTACACTTGTGAAAAATAAACCTGTTATTTCATTTTTCCCCACTGCCAATCACTTTTCCCATGCCTTAGGCCTCCACACTTCCCTAACCCATAAATATTTCTGAGACTTACCTTCAGAGAGGCGGATTTTTGAGAGCTGTTCTCCCACCTCCTTTCTTGGCAGTCTTGTGAATAAATCTTCTTTCTTTTACAAAACTTATGTCACAGTAATTGATTTACCGTGCACCAGCAGGACAGATCTGAACCTGGCTGGTAACATAAGGAATATAGAGCAGCTCCCCCCTCCCCCTTCTGAGCCCTTTTGGACTTCCCTGAAAGCAGTGTTTCCCCATCCTACGATTGTTTCTCCCTCTGAAAATAAAGTCTTCTCCTTTCCTTCCTCCATGATTCTCATGGTCTTTAGTTAACACTATCCAGGACATTGCTGTGAGAACTAAATCAGTCACTATATACAAATCACTTAGAATGATGATATATAAGTGTGAAGATACTGTGACATATATACAGTTGGCCCCCCGTATCTGTGGGTTCCACACTCATGGATTCAAACAGCCCTGGATAGAAAATATTCCCAAAAAATGGATGGTTGCATCTGTACTGAACATGTACAGACTTGGTTTCTTGTCATCATTCTCTCAACAACACAGTATAACAACTATACATAGCACTTGTATTAGGTATTATAAATAATCTAGAGATGATTTCAAGTATACAAGAGGATGTGCCTAAGTTATATGCAAATACCATGCCATTTTATATTAGACTCATGAGCATCTGTGGATTTTGGTATGAAGGAGGGTATCCTAGAAGCAATTCCCCATGGATACAGAGAGAGATAGAGACAACTGTATTTGCTTTTCATCCTAGTTTTCTGAAATATAGCTTCCAAAATCCTCAGAATCTCCAGAATAATGAATGTCTTTTTATATGCTAATGAGATGACTGGGGACAGCTGGTCCCCAGAGAGCCTCAGGATGGGGGTTGGTCACCAGAAAGACCAAGGCAGCCACACCCTCCAATCTCGGGGAAGCAGAGAAGTGCTGAAGATTAAGCTGATCACCAATGGCCAATGATTTAATTAATATGCCTACATAAAGACACTTCCATTCAAAAAACCAACAAGACTGGGTTTTGGGGCCTTCCAGACAGCCGAACACGTGGAGGTCCAGGAGGGTGGCACCCCCAGAGAGTGCATGGAAGCTTCATGCCCCTTCTCACCTTCTCTGCCCTGTGCATCTCTTCATATGTATCCTTTGTAATATCTTTTGTGATAATCTGGCAAATGTAAGTAAGTGTTCTATGAGCCATCCTAGCAAATTAATACAACTGGGAGGGTCATGGGAACCCTAACTTACATCCAGTTAGTCAGAAGTTCTGGAAGCTGGGAATTGCAACTGATGTCTGAAGTGGGAGGCAGTCTTGTGGGACTGAGCCCTATGGGATCTGACACGATTTCCAGGTAGATAGCGTCAGAATTGAATTGAATTAGAGGAGATTCAGCTGATATCTGCTGCAGAAAAGAATTGCTTGCTTGGTGTGTAGGGAGAAACCCTCATACATTTGGTCATAGAAGTGTTCTGTGTTGTGTTGTGAAAGTTTAGGAGAAACTGAGTTTGTTTTTTCCTATATCCTAGGAATAACAATTCAGTATTATTCTTACCAAGTAAGAATTATAACAAACTTCTTAGCATGTAATAGGAATTTTATATGGGATCTGTTGTAAAAATGGTTAACCCCCAGATTAAATATTTGGTGAAAGAAGATCTATATAGAAGAAGAAGAAGAAATGAAACAGCACACTACTATTGCATATTTCATACTCAATACCACATTCAATATCTTTGTTATTTTTTTAGAGATAGGGTCTTTCTATGTTGCCGAGGTTGGAGTGCAGTGACTATTCACAGATGAGATCATTGCACTCTACAGCCTTGAATATATGGCCTCAAGTGAGCCTCCTGAGTAGCTGGGATGCTCACCACCATATTTAATATTTTAAACAGCACTGGGACGGAGATGTTGTTGTTTCCATTTTACAGATATAGAAATTGAAGCTTGGAGAGATGACTTCATACGTCTTCATACCTCTCACAAAGCAGATCTCTGTACTTGGCTGGAAATATGCTCCACACCATGTAAATGTAACACTGTATGTTTTCAGATCACTGACTGTCTTGTTTTTGTAGGGAATGAGGGAAAACGTACCTTTGGTCTGCTGTAGTTTCACTGAAAAATCAATTGACAAAAGGCAGACTAACAGGCAAAAATGCATACAAATTTATTATTAATATGCACAAGAGTCTTATAAAATATGAGATCTCAAGGAAATGGCTAGATGGTTGATGGTTTTACACAATCTTGAGGTTACAGAGAGAATGAGGACTCAGAGCATGGCCAGAAGCAGGTTATGGTGGTAAATTCAGTTATGGTGGTGAAACAAGTTACAGGAGGAAGAGAAGAGCAGGCCTGGCTAGCGAAGGGGGCCTTGTTACATAGAGGAAACCTCACAGGCAGTAGCCTTCAGAGAGAATAGATGGCAAATGTTTCTTTTAGACCTTTAAAGATGTCAGACACTCAGTTAACCTTTCCTAGATCTGGACAAGGAAGAGCCTCAGAGAAAGCCATGCTGCATCAATGCAGATTTGCTTTACAGATGCGAATCTTCCCCACAAAGATAGCTTTTCAGCTAATCTTGTATTTCCAGCCCTCTGAGAGGTAATCTTAAAATATGTCAAAGCAGAATATTTTGGGGTGAAATATTTTGGTTTCCCTCAGTCCCCTTTTCACAAATTTTGGGAATTTACTGGCCACCCTTATCAACTGTACTTTGGCCATGACTTAAGGTGTCCTTGGAATAACCTGTTGGCTCCCCATTAACCTTGTGGACAAGGGAAGGGTCAATTCCTGGAGAATGGCTGCAGGGCAGACCAAACCAAAGGTATTTATACTCTAGGAGAGCACACTCTTAACTACTCTTACATAATAAAGATGGTCAGTGATTACAGGATTCTTGCCTTCATTCAGCCGCTCAACAAACTTTTGAAAGTTGGGAGTGTGCAAGGTCCTTATGACAGGTGTTTTACCTCAAGAAAAACAAAAAAGAATATTGATTGAAGGATACTGAAAAGTTCCCAATATTGAAGCTTTAAAAGAACAGGCTTCAAGAATGCAGTGAACCTCAGCTTCAATACATATCCTCCTTACTTGGACCTGCTAGATTGAATTTTCTAAAGAAAGAGTCTCATTGTCACAGCCTGAGTTTTATTCTGGTTCCCTGACCCATGGTTTGGGTTAAGGGTAGAGGAGCATGCCAAAGGGTGAGCAAACAGCTATTATCAGGGAAAGAAAAGGGGAAGAGATGCTGTGTTTAGGTATCATTTGAAACACCACTGTTCATACTGGAATACAAGCCGATAAAATATTATCTATCTTCAAGAAGGTTTTAGATTGACAGAAAGCAAACATGCATACAACATATAGATGTAAAATATTCATCATTGCAAAAGAATCTCCAATTCTCCACCCTTCTCTGAACCACGTTAATTGTAGTGTGGTTTTACAATTCCTCCCACTAAGAAGTAGAACCCATATCTTACTCCTTGCACCTGGTCTGCCTTGTGATTTACTTCAACTAATAGAAGGTGGAAGTTTCAAGCCCAGGCCTCCAGCAGCTTTGCACACTTAGGCTCTCTATCAGAAGCCTGCCCAGCTGTCATGTGAGCAAGCTTAGCCTAACCTGTTAGACCACAGAGACCACATGGAAGGCAGCCCACTTGTCTCCTGACTATTCTAAACCACCTAAAACCTGCTGGGTCCAAAACATGTGAGAGAGCCCCAAATAAGGAGGAGAACCAGCTCCCAATCTGCAGCTGACATCAAACACATCTGCAAGCCCAGATGAGAGAGAACCACCTAGCCGATCTATAGTGTCATGACCAATGATTCATTTTTATTATTTTAAGCCACTGAGTTTTGGGGTGTTGGTTATGCTGTGGTAGCTAATTGATACAATATGTTTATGTAGTTGAAATCCAAGAGGGTATTAGATGGCAATTTGAAAAGGGCTGAACTAAATTTTACAGGAATTCAGAGAAAGAGTTGGCTTCTTGGTTAGAAAAACAGGAATAAACATTACCTTCCTCATCCTCCTCTCATAAATGAATGAAATTTCAACTTAGCTTTGAAGGTTAAGTGGGATTTCCTTAGGTAAAAATAAAAAGGGAGCATAACATCTTTATTTATTTATTTATTTATTTTTTTTGAGATGGAGTCTTGCTCTGTCGCCCAGGCTGGAGTGCAGTGGCACGATCTCGGCTCACTGCAAGCTCCGCCTCCCGGGTTCACGCCATTCTCCTGCCTCAGCCTCTTGAGTAGCTGGGACTACAGGCACCCGCCACCACGCCCGGCTAATTTTTTGTATTTTTAGTAGAGACGGGGTTTCACCGTGTTATCCAGGATGGTCTCGATCTCCTGACCTTGTGATCCGCTCGCCTTGGCCTCCCAAAGTGCTGGGATTACAGGCTTGAGCCACTGCGCCAGGCCAACATCTTTATTTTTAATGAATATTTCTTCATTTGAAGTTTGCAATGACTTTCTTATGTATTTCATATGTTAAAGATTGATTACCTGCCTCTGTGACTAAGAATAAATTATATAAATACATAAATTTCTCCCTCTCACATGCCAGTGATCAAGACCAGAGTTACAGTTTTGGAAAGACAATTACATTTGCAGTGAACAGAATAACAGTCTACAGCAAACATGTACAATCACCCCAGCACCTATTGGATGAAAACACACATATTTTATTCATAAAGGTCAACTAACGGGATGCATTACATTACAGAGCATAAACAGCACAGGCCTCATCTTGAAGCATGCCACAGGCTTTCATCTCCTCCAGATCAGTCAGCTATTTGTTGCAGATTACCCCAAGAGGTGAGGGCTCTATCCCCTCAGGCAGTTCTGGGTGAGGTGGCTTCTACGGACCAAGGGAATTCTCTGGAGGAGGAAGCCATGAGCCAACTCTCAGGGCAGCGGGAGGGAGAACACACTGGCCCGGCAAAGGGGACCTGAGTGGGCACCAACAGCATCTTCTATGGTTTTATAATCCAGCCTGAAATATCTGGCTGTCCCTCACTCCTGCTCTTCTTTCCAAGTGACACACAGTAGGAGCAAGGCTTGGCTTCAGCTCACCCCCGACTAGAGCATTTTTTTTAACACATTTCCACTGGTCACAAAACTCACACCACTATTTCACTGACGCCACAGCCATTAACAGTCATGCAAAGAAAATAGCCATTCTATATTGTTCTCCTGTACTTGCGTAATGTTTAACCATGCCTTTTACTTGAAGAATTCCAGAAACTAGTCTTAAGAGATCCAAAATTGAACAAAGGTTGTGGAGTGTCCCACCTTGAGAAGGAATTCTGAACAACTGATTGATAGCCTTGTTGCTGCAGGCAAGACCACCATGCGGCCCATCACTAAAGATAACCATCGCAACCAGATACGCTGCCCTTATACCCTACCCCATACAGGCTTTGCCAAGCCCAGTCTGCATACCTAATCTCTGATGTCAATTCCTGTGCTTTGCCTAATAAAAAAATTCCCTACCTACTGACTCTTTTCAGGGAGCCAGCCTGAAAATCCTTGTGTCTCTGCTGTCTCCCTTGTCCCACAACAGAGACCTATGTGGGAAATCTACTTGATGCCCCGTGTTAATTTCCATTACATGAGGAGCGTAAGACCCTGTGGTCTGTAACACAAGCCCTCTATCAATGATCAGTGGTCAGTGAACAGCACACATGCTTTCACAGTGCTGACTTTGCAGAGTCTGTTCCCTCAGGCTGGACTCCCCATTCCTCTTTTTCTCTTTGAAAGCTCTACTTTATTCTCTACAACCAACCCCAATTGTTGCGCTCTCACTCAAGTCTCCTTTGATCCCTGGAAAGGATCAATTACTCATTTTTTTCTATGGTTTCAAGGCCTTTTATATAATCCACTCTTATGGTACAGACATCATTTTAGATATGTTAAATGAGTTGACTTCCTGGCTAGATTATTAGTTCCATGAGGACAGGGATTACATGTGGCTTTTTTTCTCTATCCCCAGCATTTACAACAGTGCCTGGAGTACAGGAGATGCCCTGTGACTGATTGATGAATAAATCGATGCCTACATGAGAACAATGTTCTTCTTTGTGGAAGAACAAAGTAATTCATTCAGATTCTGCTTTCTATTTAAACTAAAGAATCCTGCTGAGCTGTGTCCCTGAAATAGCCTGTGTAAGCACCCTGTTTACTCATAACCTGGGAGGCTTTTAGCTTTTAGCTAAAATTGTCCATGTCAGTGGCATAGGGCATGCACACAATTAAAAGAGGACAATAAAAGGTCCTTGTTCAAGCAAATGCTGATTCAATTATTGGGGCTCCCTGGCTTTAGCCACTGGATTCAATTATCTCCAAGAGCAAAAGCTGGAAATCAAGGGGTTGAAAGAAGGCACTGACATTTAAGCATAGAGATCAGACTCACCTTGACCTCTCATCTTTTTGGATATAGTGATCATATAGAACGTGATGATCCTCTCATCAACTTTTGGACCAGCTTTCCCCCGTTATTCCCCTCCCATCCATTATAAAAGAGACCTAAAATTTCTGATAACTTATATCGAAATATAATCTATATACCAACAGTGCAAGAATTATAATGGATTTATAAGTAAATTATAGATTAATTTTTTTAAGTGAGCACACCCATATAACTAACACCCTTATCAATAAGTAGAACATTAAGCAGTTCAGGAACTTGCTTCATTTCCTTCCTGTCACTTCCCTCCCAAGCACTACCAGAATCTAGTGTCTAACATCGTTAAACAGATTAGGGAATAAGGAGACTCATACAAGGGTGATTTTTTTTTTCTTCTTAGAACTTGTATTATTTTAAATTGACAAATCATAATTGTACGCATTTATGGAGTTCAATGTGATGTTTTGACAAATGTTTATAATAATGTGATTCATTCAAGCTAATTAACATATCTATTGTCTCACTTGACATTTTTTGGGGTGATACATTTGAAATTTACTCTCTTGGTTATTTTGAAATTTATAATACATTATTATTGACTATAGTCAAACAAAAACCCCAAAACATAACAAAATGTTGAGACTTCTAAGTCTAATAAGGTATGGAGGATGCAACGGAAGGCTTCTCCCAGGTGGGCAAGCCACCTAGCGATCCTATGAGGTGTCATGGCAACATGTGGTAATATCTTTACCAGATGATGGATGCCTGCTTTTTTTTGTTTACGCTGTGATGTGAATGTGTGTGTGTGTGTGTGTGTGTGTGTGTGTGTGTTCTAACCATGTATTAAGAGAACAGAAATTTTTATTATCCGTGTCTTTATTTGAAAACCACTTGGCAAAGAGACATCTGGGGAAACGCGGCTCTATCTTTCAAAAGCAAATTTCCATTTTTACACATAGAAAAGAGATTTCGTATGTGTGTGTGTGTGTGTGATTTGGTTTGCAATGGGAGCTCTCCAAGGCCCCTTTCTTATTTCACGTTTTAAAATGCTGTGATTCTACATCTCATCAAATATAATAGAAAAGTTCAAGTTTAATATATCTTACAAAAATTGCCTTCCTGTAGATTATGCCCTTCAGCTATCATTTTAAATTGTAATTTGCAATTTTGAAATTCTCCCATAAAAGAAGATGCTTTCTTTAGTCAAAATAGAAGTAACTTAATTTTTATTGTCTGGCTAAATTGATCCACTTTTCTTTTCTTTTGTTTGATGGACTTGTCATGAAATTGTAGAGGTGCACTGTTTTCTAAGGAAATGAATATATTCTTTGGGTCTCAGTGAGTGACTCTAAAATGCACTTATGGTAAAATAGCTATAATTCTGTTATAGTTTTATTCTTGAATCCAGTTTTTAAAGGACAATAAATATTAATTAGTTCCAGTGGCCTTCAATGCAACTAAACATATATTTTGGAGTGTGTAATAAGTGTGATACACTGCAGACACTGAGATAAGGTAAGAAGGCACAGGGTCTCTTCCCTTAAAGAGTTCACAGAGGAGCAGGGTTAGGGAAAATAAGGGGTCTGGTGGGGTTGTCTTATGATAGATTAAATGAGTACTTTGGAGATTGCGTAAGTTGCCTTGCTGCATGCCTGTTAACTTAGTTCAATATCAGTGCTCGAAAACTACGTTGAAAGAGTGGATGGCCTAGTGGTAGACACCTGGGGACAATTTTGTTTCATCCACATCTTTAGTGAGTTCTAGAAAACTTGGAAACTGTGTGCCTTTCATCTGCACTTTTCTCAGATCGCCTCTACTTCCTGGATGGATGTGAAAGTCACATGGAATTAAAAGGCCAAAACTCTTCCTGTGATTTTGCAAAGTCCTTGTAAAAATACTTTTAAGTGGTATTTAAATGGAAACTTTAAAGGTAACAAAACTACGTATGATTGAAAGAAAAGTAAGACAGATAGAAAACAGATAGGTCAATGTAAATCATGTGCGAAAAAATTAAATGGAGAAGAGAAAGGCACTTAAACACAGTTCACATCATTCATTTTAAAATTCATCCAAGAGTAGTTACAACAGCTTGGGAATCTCTGTGGTTACTCTCTAGAAACAATATCTTGAAACTTGAAACTTATCTTGAAACAATATCTACTGATAACACAGCGGACTGAAGGACAATGACAAAATACCATAAGGCACACAAAATAGCCACACCCAAATCTGAGAATTATTGCTATGTTCCCATATGAATGTCCTCAGGCTGCCATAACAAAATACCACAGACCAGATTAAACACTAACATTTATTTTCTCACAGTCCGGAGGCTGGAAGTCCAAGTTCAAGGTGCCAGTACAGTTGGTTTTTGGTAAGCGCTATTTTCCTGGCTTGCAAAGAGCCATCTTCTCATTGTGTCCTTATATGGTCTTATCTCTGTGCATGTGCAGAGAGAGGAAGAGAGAGAGAGAACGCTGATATTTCTTCTTTTATTTATTCGGACCCCAGTCCTATTGGATTAGGGCATCACCTTTATCACCTCATTTAACCTGAATTAGCTCCTTACAGGGCCTATTTCCAAATACGTCCCATTGGGAGTTCGGACTTCAACATATGAATTCACGGAAGACAGAACTCAGTCTATTAACAGTAGGCCTCATTATCATTCTCAGTACTAAAGTTCTAACATCTTAGAAAATCAACTTCATAAATTAGCTAAGGTGTCTGGACCCAGATCCTTGAGAAAGAAAATTTTCAGTAAAAATTGTTAATCCAAAAAATTAGCCCCTCTCATGTATCAGCATGATCTTGATTGGAATGGGAATGTCCTGCTGGCTAATTTGTTGAGCAATTCTGCACTTATTCTAACTGGCAGGAATTGGTTTAATTTATATTTAAACACAATTGGCCTCCGCTGCCTTCTCCTCCTGCTTCTCCTCCTCCTCTTTGTCCTCCTCTTTCTTCTTCATCAAATCCACAAGTTTCACCCAAATTGTTTCAACACTAACCATCTTTTCACTGGAACAATTCCAGCTTCAACAATGCTTTTCTCTCTAAAATGAAGCCTCACATAGGCAATTATCAGCATTTCAGGTTTTGAAAGCGACTTTCTTTCCCCAACTTGGGTAAATGAACAGGAAGCAGTTGTCACTTCAGCTACCATACTGTAAATTATTACATGAATAGCCTTATGAGTCAAGTTTCTTTTGCACTCTTTGTGCCCTTTGCATGCAGGCATTTTTTTTTCCATTCTCCCAGGTTGCTCATTGTGATTGTGTAGGACCCATTAACATGTTAACAGTAAAAATGCCTTTTATCATTTATTAATATTTGCCTTTTTCTTTGAAGTTTGTTGTTGTTGCTGTATTGGCCTTTTCTACTTACTCAAAATTAGTATGCAGACATTTTGAAGGTCTAACTGACAAATACGCTTCTACAGATGGCATGAGACAGGGTGAACTGAAATGAGAATTGTATTTTGGATGAAGAAGATCTGAGTTTCAATTTTGATTCTGCCAAATACTATGTGTGTGTTCTTGGGAAAGTTGCTCCACCTTTTTTGCCTTACTTTTTAATCTATTAAATGGAGAGAGTGAAAACAACCTCAAAGAATTGCTTTAAGCACCATAGACAAGAATATATTGCATTGCTGGGCATGTAGGGGGTGCTTAATAAATGGAGACTATTACAATGTCTTCAATCCTCATTAGTTTACAGACATTAAAGCAGTCATATTCACTGCAATTTTCCTGATTGGAGCATAACACCAAGGGGGCAAATGTAGGTCCTCAAGTCCCTTCCTCAAGCTTCACACAATTATTTCCAGGATTCCTAAGGGGTAGGTCTCAAACTCACACATCACTGCTTTTGGTTTTTGATAATCCTTCTAGTTGAGGGCCTCTACCTGAGAGCAGCTGCTGCCTTGTCCATTGCAATTCAGTGCCAACTTTGCTGGGGGAATGTCAAAGATGAACAACACAGGGCTCTAGTTAAAGTGGTAAAGACAGATTTTAATCAATAAGAAGAGTTGCAATAGAGAAAAGAGTGCAGCATGTACTGAACTTAACTTCCATTTGTTCAGATGTGAATGCATGTTTTAAAGAGAGAGTAAGGGAATACGGAGGGGGGAAATGGTGGTGGAAGGGAGTAGTAGAGTCAGAGAAGTGAAAAATTACAAAGGGTTAGTCAGTTTAAATGCCATTAGGCCAGCTGTGTCTGCCAGCTAGCAATTAATCGAAGTTAGGATTCTATCTTCCCACTGAGACTGGAAGTCAGAGGCCCTATCCTTGGGTGTCAGCCACAACAAACAGTGAATCTTCTTTGGCAGCCTTGAGTTTTCTCAGGCCGTCACTTTAAAGAGGGGTAGGGTCATTTAGGGATGTGGCCTTAGCTGTTAGAAACTGTGCTAGTGTTTGCTCACATTTATAAGCCAAGGTTAGACCTAGTTGAGAGGAGGGCTCAAAAGAGCCTCACTAGAGTTTGGTAAAGGAATCTTTGGGTCGTCCTCCTTGAGCTTCCAAGGCTTCAAACCCTGAAGCCACTCAGCATTCCCTGGAGCCTCCGAAGCCTGCAGATGGAGGCCATGCTCTGTTCCCAAACCTGGGCCCCTGAACACATGTGCAGGGCATCTTAGTCAAGAGAATGACTTGGCCTGCCCCTTCTACCTTGGCATCCTTGTAAAAAGCCACTTTTTTTGCTTTTTTCCAATCAAAAATAAAATAAAAATCCATCATGGAGATTGGCATCTGGCAGCATGTCCCCTGATTTTGTCAAACTTGCTTCTTCATGTCCAAATGCCAGTTTCAGCCTAAAGTGGGTCTTCCATTTCATTGATAAATATAGGTATTCAGCCTTCTCTTATTTACTCTTTAAGACTACTAGATCTATCCCCCAGAGATTTTAGGTCAATTGATCATAGATTATTAAGAGCTGCTGTTATTTTAGGTAATTTTTATTCTTTGAAAAATTAGAATATTCTCTTTCTACATTCTGCTCCAGGACATGGATAGCCACCTCCCACAAGAGTCTCTCCCCACAGGATTCACTAGTCCGGTTCACACTTCCCTATTCCATGTAGACTGGGGGTTGTTTTCCAATTAGAAGATGTAGGTAAAATGTCATTGTCAGGAGGCTCCCAATTTCCTCCTATGTATCTCACTTAGAATCAGAATATGCTCTCATTGGCAGCTTCACTATGAACAGCAACAGTCCCCAGAAGTACAGCTTACAAACTAAAATGGAAAGGATACTTTTTTCTACTCAATTAGGTTTTTAAGGGGAAAATAACTTTTTTTTTTAACTTAGAAATGTTAAATTGAAGAAGGAAGGGACCCTAAGTATGAGTTAATACCTTGGTTATTACGCTGTTTGTCTCCATTCACTGTTTAGAACTAGCCTTCCTTTTATACCCAGGTTTGAGTAGAATGTATTCGTCTGCAGCATGCTACCTTAGAGTTTAAAGCCCTCTGCACGGCTGTACTTACTGTGTTAAATCTGTGAAAATACATTTTAAATGCTTTTCTCAGCTATCAATGGCTTCATAGCATTGTAGCTTCAAATAGTCTATTCACTGTGCTCCAAATGGAAGCAGAAGAGAGAAGCCACTCTTGGGGAGGACAAAAGAAAAGGATAATAATAGCTAACACTCATAACTTACATGCTTATCATGTATATTTACCTACATATGCCCAAAATTATATATTTACCTATATATGCCCAAAACTCTTCTAAGCACTTTATATTCATTAAGCCATTTATTAAGTAAACTAAGCACAAGGATTAACAGCCTGAGTATTTTACTCTGAGATATCTGAGTTTAGATTTTCTAGCTGAAACAGTGGAATGAGGACCTTGGCAAACCCTCTTCCCTATAAAATAATGAAAATACAAGCAAAAAAAAATCACATAGAATCATTTCTTTAAAACAGTGAGTCTGTGTCATTTTCACTTGGGACTATTCCCATCCCACCGCCATTCCCAGCTCAGTGGCCAGGTGACTATAAAATGCCTGCAGCCTGGCAGCCAACAGAGAAAACTGACCTCTTTGGAGCTCCATTAAAAGCTGCAGCTCCAGAGGATAGTCAATATGTTGATCCGATTAGCTGCTCTCCAGTAAATCCCCATTCTAAGGCAGGTTGTTTTTTCTATTTGATTTGACTTGAATCTCAGATCAGATTAAAAAAAGTACTATCCTGAGGGCATGAATGAAAACAATAGCAATCTCCTGATAACACTGTCACATAACAGCTGCCTAAGGCTGTAATTTCACTGGGGGCAAACAGAACCCTGGACAAAAATGTAAAAGGATGACTTAGAGAACTAGATGACCATAGGGAACTTTAAAAAGCTCTGACATATTTCTGAGACTCTAGAAGGGCTGTGTGCCTGTGCAGGGTTATGCACATGAGTAGGGCATGCCCAAGAAAAACCTGGGAAAGGTGAAAGCTCCAAACACTCAGCTCTTATTGACCTTGAAGTCATGCATAAGCAGGAGGTGAAAGCTAAAGCCGACTCCTATGCTGCCTGAAGATTGAAGGTGTGTCTTTGCATAGAGAGCTCCATGACTCCAGGCAGTTAAGGAAACCTGACAGATCAGTGGCTAATCCCTAAGTGTACTGACCCAGGAGTGAACTCTAACCCAGTCTTAAAACTGAAAATAACACTTAAATTAAACAAACAAACAAAAAATGCTAGTAAGGAAGTCATGGGCTGCATACTGCAGGGAATATAGAATCTAGAGGATTCCTCTAGGAAAGCTGACGACAAATAAGTAACAACAACAAAATGCAAAGTGGAAACAACCATTTTGTTAAGTGGGGTGAGGGGCAAAGGAGAGAAGTCTGATACCAGAGTTGCTACTATGTTATCTACAATGTCTCAATTTCAGCAACAAATTATGAGACATGCAAAGAAAGAGGAAGGTATGGCCCATATAAAAGAAGACAAGCAGCCAATAGAAAATGTCCCCAAGTAATTCAGATGTTGGCTTAACAGTTAAGGACTTTTTAAGTTAGCTAGTATAAATATAGTCAAAGAGCTAAATTATGTCTAAACAATTAAAGAAAATTTTGATGATGTTTCATTGAATAGAGATAGGATTATAGAAAGAATTCAAAAAATTCTTGAGTGGGGAAGTTCAATAACTGAAATGAAATATTGACTGGAGAGGCTCAACAGCAAATTTGACCTGGCAGAAGAATCAGTGAACATGAAGATTGGCCAGTTGAGATTATCCAGGTTGAGAAAAACAGTTTGGCAGTTCCTCAAAACTCAAACATAGAGTTATTATACGACATAACAATTCCACTCCTAGGTATAAACCCAAGTGAATTGAAAACATACATCTACAGGAAAATTTGTACATAAATGTTTATGGCACCATTATTTACAATAGCCAAAAAGTGGAAACAATCCAAATGTCCATCAATTTATAAATTGATTTTTTAAATGTTATATATCCACACAATGGAATATTATTCAACTATTAAAAAAATTAAGTAATGACACTGCCACCATATGGATCAACCATATGCTTAAAAGCACTGTGCCGGCTGGGTGTGGTGGCTCATGCCTGTAATCCCAGCACTTTGGGAGGCCCAGGCGGGCAAATCACGAGGTCAGGAGATCTAGACCATCCTGGCTAACAGGATGAAATCCCGTCTCTAGTAAAAATACGAAGAATCAGCCGGGCGTGGTGGCAGGAACCTGTATTCCCAGCTGCTCTGGAGGTTGAGGCAGGAGAATGGCGTGAACCCGAGAGGCGGCGCTTGCGGTGAGCCGAGATCGCACCACTGCACTCCAGCCTGGGAGACAGAGTGAGATTCCGTCTAAGAAAACAAAACAAAACAAAAAAAAAACACTGTGCTAAGTGAAGAAGCCAGTCACAAAAGATCACATATGTATGATTCCATTTATATAAAATATCCAGAATAAGCAAATCCATAGAGACGGAAGGTAGATTAGTAGTTGCCTAGGACTGGAAGGGAGGATGGAATGGGATTTATTCCTAATGGGTGTGGGGTTTCTTTTTGGGGTGATAAAAGTGTTCAAAATTAGATTTTGGTGATAGTTGCACAATTCTGTACTACACTAGAAACCACTAACCTGTACATTTTAAATGGAAGAATTTTATGGTATGCAAATTATATTTCAATAAAGCTGCTAATAAAAAAATTCTTAACCTCTCTGAACCCAGGATCCCACATCTGTATAATATTACACTGTGTGCTGAGAATTAAATGAGATAGTGAATAAAGTGCCTGCCAAAGCCCAAGACATAGTGAGTAATTTAGATAAGGAAATTTTCTAGCAGTTTTCCATGAAATGTAACAGGAAAAAACAGTAATTTGGTGGGTTTCATTGTTTTGAACTGTAGGATCTAGTTAAAATAGAGTTACGGTTTCTTCTTAATCAAGAAAGTATATCCCTTTTCAGTAGATATTAAAGACTGATATTTAGCCAAAATCATTCACAAGCTAAAATATCACTCTTCTTTTATATAAACAGTTTGCTTTCAGATGAACAGATTTCTTCAGGAATTTGAAGTAGTAAAATCTAAATATATGGACAAATGAGACTTCAACAAAGGTTTCAAGCAAATAAATATATTGCTTTAAATTCACGTTGCATCTACAAGATGCACTAACAATATATTTCCAGTGAGAGTTGGAGTCAAGTATTTATCTATCAAATAAATTCAGTCGAGGTCTATAAGATGTAAAAAATAGTAAAGTGTATTAAGAATCTCCAAAAGTATATGTAGTTGAATACATTCCCCATAATTTCATCATGGAATCGTTTTCCTCTTAAATATGCATATGTGACCAGTGTTCTATAAAACACACTTTGGAATACTGATCTGCAAATAATATATATGAAATAACTCTGGGCCAGGCAGGGTAGCTCACGCCTGTAATCCCAGCACTTTGGCAGGCTGAGGAAGGTGGATCATGAGGTCAGGAGTTCGAGACCAGCCTGACAAGCATGGTGAAACCCCATCTCTACTAAAAATACAAAAAATTAGCTGGGCATGGTGGCGCGTGCCTGTAGTCCCAGCCACTCAGGAGGCTGAGGCAGGAGAATTGCTTGAACTCGGCAGGTGGAGGTTGCAGTGAGCCAAGATGGTGCCACTGCACTCCAGCCTGGGCAACAGAGTGAGACTCCGTCCCCCTGCCTCCCGCCCCCCTCCCCCGCTGCCAAAAAAAAAGAAAGAATTCTTCTCCGCAAGTACCAAATGCACAAGTGGGTTTTTTTGCATCTATGAAGGCATACCTGTTGTCTTTGTAATGCTGATGAAAGGCATGTTCCTTATATCCAGGAAAAAAAGCACACTAATTTTGCCTGTAACTTCAGGTGTCTATATCTCCTCTCCAAGGGACATAGCTGGTTTAAAATTCTTCCAAAAAGTGAAGAATCTCCTTAAACTGTGTGTCTCAACTTTTGCCATGAAAATTAACAATCTTCGTAATTCCTTTCAATTTTCTGTGTTTCAGACATTAATGATGAGAGTTTTACACATGAACATTGCTATCTCAGTAAGAGCAATCTGTCTCATCTTTTCAAACAAAAATTTGAAATTCTTAATCCTTTTCTAAAGAATATAAGCATTGTGAAAATTACATGATCAAAAATAACATTCACAGTAATACTGAAGTGTCTCAGTTCAGAAAACAATGCAGAATAATTACCTTTTGTATTAGTGTCAGCTTTCATCCATACTCCTTGAAGACAACCAAAGCTTTACATTTTCCTAAAGTATTCTGGCTTTTGTTCATATGCACTAAACTTGGGTTTTGAAAACTGAGTCCTTGTGCTCACAGATTCATTTTAAAACAAAAGATTTATCCATCACATCTTCCCTGGCTCTGACAAAGGAAAGGAATAAGTCAGAAAGAGGAAAATGTATCAGAGAGAAACTTGAGGGCGCCTCATGATTGTAGGGGAATTGGCAGATAGGCTTAAAAAGAGAAATGCAACACCAGCAAACTTTTTAAATTCACATATGAATCTACTATGTGTTTGATAGTTATGAGGGGTGTTTCCCATCAGCCACTGTTCTAGATATTCACGATAAAAAGTTGTTTCCTACTTGTGAGATGGTCTAAATCACTGTGTTCAATAGAAATACAAGGTGAGCCACATATGCAACTTTAAATGTTTTTAATTTACTTGTAAATTTGCATAAGTAAACTTGATTTCTTTTGATACACAGTTCTATGAGTTTTCACAAGTGAACGCTGTATTAATTTTCTATTGATTCCAGAACAAAATGCCAGTTTAGTGACTTCAGGAAAACAAATATAGTACCTGAAGGCTCTGTAAGTCAGAGTCTGGTAGGATTCTCACTGGGCTAATATCAAGTTGAGGTCAGAGCTGTCTTCCTTTATGGAAGCTCAGGAGATAATTGTTTCCTTGACTTCTTCCATCTCCCAGAGGCTGACCACATTCCTTGGCTTGTGGTTGCCTTGCAAAGGCAAGCTAAGTCCTTTTCAAATCTCCTCCTTTTCCATCTCCCTTTTTCACCTTTAAAGATATTTGCGATGATACAGGGCCTACCTGGATAATCCAGGATAATCTCTCTATTTGAAGGTACACTGATTAGAAACCTTAATCCATAACCTTAATTTCCCTTTGTCATGTGACCTAACATATTTACTGGTTCTGGGGATTCAAATATGAACATCATTGTCAAGGGCCATTATTCTGTGTATCACAAGGGCATGAAGTCATGCAAACTCCATCATGGTCAAGACAATAAACAGTTTCATCTTCCTCAAAAATTCTCTCTTCCTCCTACTTTGTGCTCAAATGCTCCCCCACCCTAACCTCTGCAAACACTGATGCATTATCCATTCCTTTTGTATGTCCCTTCGAGATGTCATATACATGGAATCATACAGTAGTGGTCTTTTGAGTCTGTCTTCCTTAAATTAGCATAATAAAATAATTATCCATCTCACTGAAAGTTTTCAATTGTTCCTTTTTATTTCTCAGTAGTCTTTCTTTAATCCCTTCACCAGTTAAAGGACATTAGGTTGTTTTGGAAATTATGAATGAAGCTGCTTATAACTATTAGTGTACAGGTTTATGCACCAATATATTTTCATTTCTCTTGAGAAAATACCTAGGAGTGGAATAGTTGGGTCATATAGTAAGCGTATAGTTAACTTTGTAAGAAACTGCCAAGCTGCTTTCCAAAGTGGCTGCACCATTTTACATTCTCACGGGTGATCTATCTATGCCAGTTGCTCAAAATCCTCATCAGCATTTAGTATTGCTGTTTTTATTTATTATAGCCATTCTAATAGGTATGGAGTGGTATCCAACTGTGGTTTTAATTGGTATATCTCCAATGGCTAATGATGTTGCACTTCTTTTTACGGGCTTATTTACCATCAATATATCTTCTTTAGTGAATTGTTTAAATATTTTGCACATTTTACTTTTGGCTTGTTTTCTTATTAATGAATTTTTGAGTGTTTTTCATATGTTATGAATAAATCTTTTTTTCCACTCCTTTTCCTGAGCTGTAATAAATGTTCTTTATGAGATATTCTATTTGCTATTATTTTCTTCTAGTCTGTGGCTTTTCTTTTCATTCTCTAATAGGTTCTTTCAGGGAGCTAATATTTTAATTTTGATGAGGTTGTATTTATCTTTTTAAAAACAGATTGTGCTTCTGATGGTGTATTGGAGAACTCTTTACTTAGTCAAAGATCACAAAGATTTTGTTTGCTTGCTTTTTTTATAGTGAATTAAATTGACTTACTTTTGAGTGTTGTATTCCTGGAATGTGTTCTGCATAGTTATGAAGTATTATCTTTATCAAAATTGTTGAATTTTATTTAGAATTTTTACATGTATATTCTTGAGGAATATATGTCTATAGTTTTATTTTCTTGTGATGGCTTTGATTTTGACATCAAGGTTATAGTGGTCTCAGAGAATGGATTGGGATGTATTGCCTCTTCTTCAATTTTTAGAAGAGTTTACCTGAATTGTTTTGATTTCTTACTTAAATGCTTGACTGGATTTACCAGTAAGGACATCTGGCCCTGGATTTATCATTGTAGGGAGGCTTTTAACTACAAATTTAATTTCTTAAGTAGATAAAAGACTGTTTGCGCTATCTTTTTTTTTTTTTTTTGAGTCAGCTTTTGTAGTTTAGGTCTTTCAAGAAATTTGTCCATTTCATATATATTTGTCCATTTCATATACGTTGGCTATCATTTTTTTGAGTTAACTTTTGTGGTTTAGGTCTTTCAAGAAATCTGTCCATTTCATATATTTGTCCATTTCACATACATTGTCAAATTTACTGGCATAAAGTCACTCATCGTATTCCCTTATTATCTTTTAAATATATACAGAACGTGTAATGGTCTCATTTCTATCATTCCTGACATTGATGGATTGTGCCTTCTCTTTTTTTTCACAATCATGCTTGCTAGAGTTTTATTATTTTTATTGATCATCACAGAAGTCCAGCTTTTTGCTTCAATAATTGTCTCTACTGTGTTCCTGTTTTTTACTTCTTAGACTTCAGCATGGACTTTATTATTTCCTGTCTTCTGCTTACTTTGTTTTTAATTTGCCTTTTTTTTTTTTCTAGTTTCTTGAGATGCAAACTGAAGACACTGATTTGAAACCTTTCTTCTCCTCTGTTATGGGTGGTTAGTGCTATAAATTTCTTCCTAAGTACTACATTAGCAAAGTCCTGCAAATTGTGATATGTTGTGTCATTCAGTCCAAAGTACTTTCTAATTTCTTTTTTGATTTCTACTTTAGCTTCTGGGTTATTTTGATGTGTGGTATTTAATTTTTAGATACGTAGCAATTCTCTAGAGATATTTCTGTTATTGATTTCCAATCTATTCCATTGTGATGAATGAACACACTGAGTGTATTAGTCTGTTTTCATGCTGCTGATAAAGACATACCTGAGATGGGATAATTTACGAAGAAAAAGAGGTTTAATGGACCCACAGTGCCACGTGGCTGGGGGGGCCTCACAATCATGCCAGAAGGCGAAAGACACATCTTACATGGCAGCAGGCAAAAGAGAACTTCTGCAGGGAAACACCCCCTTACAAAAGCGTTGGATCTTGTGGGATTTATTCACTATCACAAACAGCACAGGAAAGACCCATCCCCATGATGCAATTATCTCCCACAGGGTCCCTCCCACAACACCTGGGAATTGTGGGAGCTACAATTCAAGATGAGATTTCAGTGGGGACACAGCCAAACCATATCACTGAGTAGGACTTTAATTCTTTTAAATTTATAAGGATTTGTAATATAATCCAGAATATCTCCTATCTTGGTAAATATTCCATTCTTTGCACCTGCAAAGAATGTTTTGTTGAAGTCTTCAACATATTTATTGATTTTCTGACTACCTACTTGATATGGTTTGAATCTGTGTTCCCATCAAATCTTACGTGGAATTGTAATCCCCAGTGTTAGAGATGGGACCTGGTGGAAGGTGATTGGCTCATATGGGTGGAATTCTCATGAATAGTTTAGCACCATGCCCTTGGTGCTGTTCTCGTGATAGCGAGTGAGTGAGTTATTGTGAGATCCGGTTGTTTAAAAGTCTGTGTGTACATGTACCCTAGAACTTAAAGTATAATAATAATAGAAAAAAAAAGTCTGCAGCATCTCCCTTCTCACTCTTTTCCTCCTGCTCCAGCCATGTGAAGATACCTGCTTTCGCTTTGCCTTCCACCTGAGCAAAAGTTCCCCGAGGCCTCCCCAGAAGCAGAAGTCGCATGCTTCTTGTATAGCCTGCATAACAATGAGCCAATTAAACCTATTTTCTTTATAAATTACCCAATCTCAGGTATTTCTTTATAGCAATGTGAAAATAGGTGAATACACTAGTCTATCAATTATTAAAGTGGAAATACTAAAATATCGGCTATAGTTGTGGATTTGCCAATTTTTTTCTTGCAGTTCTATCAGGTTTTTTTAATGCATGTTGAAGTTCTATCATTTTTTTTTTTTTTTAGTTCTCAAATTTCCATTTGGTAGTTTTTTACTTATGTCTTTGCTGAGAGCTTCTATCTTTCAAGAGCATTAACTTTATCTCACAGAAGATGGTTATAATAGTTGCATTAAAGTCTTTGACAGACTATTCCAAGGCTTAGGTCATCTTATGTTTGGCATCTATTTACTGTCTTTTGCCTTGAAGACAGTAAATTTTTCAGATTTTTCTCATTCTTATTATGTCACATAATTTTGGATTGTATCCAGAACATTTTAGTTTCATCTTGCAAGTTTGTACGTCCTGTTATAATCTAAAAAATGTTAATTTTTTTTAGTAACTGATAATTAGCATGATTAGCTTCAGACTGTCAAGAAGTTTCACCTTCAGTGATGGTGGTCCCAATGTCAATTCTGTTTTCAAAGTCTTTCCTGTGCTCTGTGGGCCAGGCTGATGCACGCTGCACTTGGAGAAGAGCCTGAAATTTGAGTCATAGTTTATATTGTAGTTCAGCCCTCACAATCTTTGCTATGCCTTGGTGTTGTTCCACACATACTTAGCTCAGGGTGAGTCCAAGAGTTATGTCATTACATACCCGAAATTTGGAATTCTATTTCTTCAGCTCTTTTGTCTCTGAATTTTCTCCCACATGTTCCCATAATCAATGACCTTTTTCCCCTGGTATCTCTAGCCAGAAAGATTGAAGCTTCTTAGATGTTTAGCCTCTCACAATGTCATGTATTTTTGAGTAAATAGGGTTACTTTAAGGTTAAGTGGCAAAAGAAAAGAGAATGAGAAAAATGGCATGGATTGTGCACACTCTGGACAATAGGAGCTTCTTTTTAGCTCCTCTGGCTAGAAAGACAAGCCTTCTCCCATGGTTTTAGGTTTTTGCTTCACTACCAGACATCTATGCAGCTCAGTTACTGAGCTACTCTGGGCAGGATCTGGAAGTAAATGATTTAAAAAAGGAGATGGGAGATTCTCCCCACATTCTCCAGCATACAGAGGTCCTTTTTACTTGTCTTTAGTCAAAAAGAAGGGATTCTTCCCTAAAGCATTTGCTTTCAGCACCTGCTGTGCAGTTCTAGGACTTAAACCCCCTCTTGAGACAATGCTGACAGACAAAGAAAACAACAACACGAAACTCACCTGCCATATCCCACTCCTCTGCTCTACCCCTTTTGGGTCATTACTCATGTTTTGACATCAATCTTCAACCCACTTGCTGTGGTTACTTTGCAGAGATCTTGGGCGGTTCTATTCACATTCTGCCCAGATTTTTTAGTTGTAATCAGTAGGAGAGACAGACTACACTAGACTTGTTCCTTAGCCAGCCAACATATATAATTTCAACGAGTTGGCTTCTCTCTTACTGGCTATCTCACCATGTGACAGGTCTGCTCCCCATCACCTTTTGCCATGATTGGAAGTTTCCTGAGGCCCCACAAGAAGCAGATGCCAGCACTATGCTTCATGTACAGTCTACAGAACTGTGAGCCAAAATAAATCTTTTTTCTTTATAAATTACCTGACCTTAGGTATTCCTTTATAGCAATGCAAAATGAACTAACACAAGTACACAGTATATATCCTATATGAAAGTTTTGTTTCTACCTTTCTGCCCCTGTAACATCATACTCATACTTATTTCAAGGTCTTCCTCATCACAGGGGATATGCTATTATGGTACTAGCCACAAATATTTATTTATTTTTGCAGTGCCTTATACCATGTAAGCCACTTCTGAAGGGATAAACTAGAGAAATGACTTCTGTGGTGCCAGTCTCGACCTCCTGACCTCATGATCCTCCCACCTCAGCCTCCCAAAGTGTTGGGATTACAGGCATGAGCCACCGCGCCCGGCCAAGTATCTTATTTCTTTTTCTATTTGATAGCTAATTGTCAAGAATCATTTTGGAATGCTTCTTGGCAAATCTGTATGGGATGATGGCCATAAAATGAGATCTAAAACTGAGCTGCATTTGAATAAGAACTTAGCCTCTGTATTAATCCTCTCCTCACCCCCTAAGCATCTCTTACTTGGGTATGACAATCACTTTAAATTCCACAAAGCAAGGAAACTTAGAAGCAAGCAGGCCCTTCTCCAGGATTTGGTAAGTATCTAGTCCTGAGCTTAAGTGGGGCCCCACCATGCATAGGGGACCAGTTTACAAAACATATACATAATAGGATCTCAATAATTATTTCTTTGAATAAGAAAAATATGCTATGTTTGCTATCACTATTCACAGACCAATTCTTTTTTTTTTTTTTTTTTTTTTGAGACAGGGTCTCACTCTGTCAGCCAGGCTGGAGTGCAGTGGTGCAATCTTGGCTCACTGCAACCTCCGCATACCAGGTTTGAGCAATTCTTGTGCCTCAGCCTCCCAAGTAGCTGGGATTACAGGGACACACCCTCACACCCAGCTAATTTGTGTATTTTTAGTAGAGACGGCATTTCACCATGTTTCCCAGGCTGGTCTCGAACTCCTGGCCTCAAGTGATCTACCTGCCTCGGCCTCCCAAAGTGCTGGGATTACAGATGTGAGCCACCATGGGCAGCCCATAGACCAATTATTTAAAAATCATGTAGGCATTCTCCTAACCAGAGAATGTAGGTTTCAATATCCTGCTATTCTATAACACAGAAAGTTTCCTGAATTTCTGGAATATGTAATACCTTCACCTCTGAGGTTTAAGAAACTACATGAAGATTCCATCCTTAAATTATAAATGTACAGTTTTCATGGTAATCTTCCTGGTATTTTTAAGCAATAATAAAATACTTCCAGAAAAAAATAATACGGGCCAGGTATGAATACTGCTCTGAAGAAAGAAGAAATTGGCAATCTTAAAAGCAGAAGAGCTCCTATATATCTAAAACACTAAAATCTTCCAACTGACAATAACACTAATATGTGAGTTCAAGTGGTTTATTTGGAGGCAATCCCAGGAAACATTAGTAGGAGAGCAGCAGGAAGACAGAGCAAGGAGGAAAGGCAATCTTTTGTGTATTAATAGGCAGCTTATCACATGAGCAGCTAGAGCTCCATCCAACTGGGGACCTTTGGAAGAGAGTGTAGAACACATCTTATTCAGAGTTGTCTCACTTGCGGGGCGAAGGTTGAAGACTGCTCCTTGGACAATGCCTTCTCCATTTCCTCATACTTCTCACCTGCCTGTGAATGGGCCAAGCCTGGTTCCCATTGCCCAAGAAAGCTCTCAGGAAGATGCTCAAGTGCTTGCAGTAAGAAGCAATCAGCTTGCAGGGGATGGTGAGGGCCACTAGCTTTGCCTCTGTCCTCTTTGTTTTTCAGTGTAGATGATAATTGCAGGAGACTGATGTAGTCCTCAGCACAGGCCACGAAGAGACTGTTAGAAGGAAAGTGGAGGAAGATCGATTATTCTGATGACTCTTCAGCATGTAATCTTGTATTCTGATGACTCTTCACCATGTAATCTTGTTGAGTATAAAGTCAACCCTGAAGAATGAAATCGCATCTTTCCTGTTTTAATATATGCATTGCCAATAACTAACACAGCTAACTAAAAGTTATTTTCTCTCCTTTTTCCTTTGTCGCTGGATATTTTTACTGTGTTTTGGTCGCTTAAGAGTATCATTTACAACATGTCTATTCTAAGTCAAGCAAGAAAAAGAGCAGTTTGTTCAATCTTTTATCTCCACTATATTGGTTTAAAGGATCATCTCTCTCTACACCCTACAGTTGCCTTTAGTTCTACATTTATTGGAAGCAACCAACCCCAGTGGTGGCCTATTTAACACCAGCACAAAACCTAGAAGGTTTAATTGAAAGCACTGGCATTCAAGCTGTGCTTAGTAGCTTTCAGAAAAAAACTATGTATTTAAGACTGGTATTGAGTGGAACCCCATGGGTCTCAGGGCACAGAGACCAGGGAGCAAGATCTGAAAGAGCTGAGAGAATGTCCAGTCATAAGTGATCACAATTGTGACTTAATCTAATAATACAGAATGAATAAATTGTTAATAGTTTAGATAAGGGACTGTCAAAATAAGATTAAAATAGTCTTTCTCCCAATAAAAACAAAAAGATTATAGCACCAACCTATTCCTTTTTTATAGCTGATAATTATTCAAAGATACAGAGGAGATCAGCAAGGTTATTTTTTGTCACTGCACTGCTTGACAACACATCTCAATTATTACCCATTGTTCAGGATTAATGTCATTTTTCTCCCTATAATACATACAGTTAGAGGATTTTTATGGCTATAATTTCCACCACCATGAAACTAAAACAGAGCCAGAATTTTTTTTTTTTTTTTTTTTTTTTTTGAGACGGAGTCTTGCTCTGTCACCCAGGCTGGAGTGCAGTGGTGCGATCTCAGCTCACTGCAAGCTCCGCCTCCTGGGGTCACACCTTTCTCCTGCCTCAGTCTCCCGAGTAACTGGGACTACAGGCGCCCACCACCACGCCTGGCTGATTTTTTGTATTTTTAGTAGAGATGGGGTTTCACCATGTTAGCCAGGATGGTCTCGATCTCCTGACCTCGTGATCCACCTGCCTTGGCCTCCCAAAGTGCTGGGATTACAGGCGTGAGCCACCATGCCCGGTCCAGAAATGTTTATATAATTATAACTTCAGTGTTTAGAAAGCCCATGTCAGAATTGTTAACGAGATATTATGCCTTAAAAAATTAAAGTAAATGTACCAAATAAAAGCTTCATGAAATAGGTAGAGAGGTATCACCATGTCCTCATTAAGTAAACTAGAAATTGTTCTGTATTGGTATTTTATTTTCAGGCTAATGTTTTACCAAACTGCTTTTTTTTTTTTTCAGGCACTTTATATTTAAATGTGTTTTTATATATGTGTTTATATAGGTTTTATATGTGTGTGTATGTGTATTAACCACTCTTCCTCAAAATAATTCTCCAGAGAGATTACAAATACAACTAATTGGTCACTACTTTTCTGAACTCCACAGTCCACATATAAATCTGCCAAAACTTCTTAGTGAGTAAATAAACCATTCAAATAAAAAAAGACCCAGATTCTCCACAGAGACTGGGTACACTACTAGGCAGACCACTGATAGATATTAAATATCAAATGAAAGATCATGTGAATAGCACACTCTGTATATTCAGACACTTAGTCGTGACATTCATAAATATTTATTGAACCCCCAACTGTGTGTGCATAACTATTCGAACCCTTTTGGAGAATACCAAGAAGCATCCTACCTCCCGTCTTCATTTTTCTCCATAGCATTTATCATTTTCATGTATACTATACATTGTATTTATTTGTTTTCTTTATTGTTCTCCCCTAGAGCAGAGGTTCCCAAACTTTTTGGCACCAGGGACTGATTTCATGGTGTTACCAGTAGAGGGTCTTGACTGCAAGTTGTCCGGGTTCTTGGCGTTTTGAACAAAGAATTGGAAAAATGCGCAACAAAGCACAGAAAGAATGAAGCAACGAAAGAACGAAAGCAAGGATTTATTGAAAATGAAAGTACACTCCACAGTGTGGGAACGGGCCTGAGCAGCGGCTCAAAGGCCCGGATACAGCATCTTCTCGGGTCCAAATACCCGCTAGAGTTTTCCCACCGGCCACTTCATGCTCACCTCATGTAAATGAAGTGGTGGCCTGCAATCGGAGGAGTTGCGAAGAGGAGTTACAAAGTGGACTGAAGTGGAGTTAATGAAGTTCACACTCCTGTGCAAATATCTGATTGGTTGCTTTTTGTAATCAATCACAGGGTAAGGTGGAGTTACAAAGTTGCACTTCTAGGCAAAGGAAGACTGGACCGGCCATCAGTCTGATTGGTTGCGGACAGCCAATTTCCCATCTGCTTGGCAGAAAAGGTGGGGGGTTTGCAAAGGGAGTAGCCTCTGGTCCTTTTTTTCCTTAGGCGTGGAAAGTTAGGGTTTTCCTTTCAATTTAGTTCTAGGAAGTCAGCATGAAACGACCTTAGGTTCCCTCACTCCAGAACCTATACTCCTGCCTCAATGGAAGACACAAGTTTCCATGGATGGAGGGGGGATGGTTTCTGGATGAAACTGTTCCACCTCAGATCATCAGGCATTAGTTAGATTCTCATAAGGAGTGTGCATCCTAGATCACTCATACGCGCAGTTCACAACAGGGTTCGAGTTCCTAGAGAATCTAATGCCACCACTGATCTGACAGGAGGCAGAGCACAGGAGGTAATGCTGCTCACCTGCCACTCAGCTTCTGCTTTGCAGCCCTGTTCCTAACAGGCCTCAGACCGGTATCGTGGGGAGACCCCTGCTGGTATCAGTTGGGGACCCCTGTACTAGAGTATAGGTCCTTTGAAGTAGAGACTACATCAGATGCTGTCAGCATACTGACTTTTATCCCCTGATATGGGTTGAATTGTGTCTCATAAAAAATATATGTATTTGAAGTCCTAACCCCCAGAACTTCAGAATGTAACTTTATTGGAAAAAGTCTTTACAGAAGTCATCAATTCAAATGAGTTCATTGGGGTGGGGCTCTAATCCAATATGACTAGCGTCCTTATATAAAGGGGAATTTAGACACAGACAGAAGACAAAGTGAAGACAGAGGAAGAACACCATATGTAGAGGATTAGAACGATGCCTCTACAAGATAAGGGATGCCAAAGATTGCCGGCAAACCACCAGAAGCTAGGAAAGGACAAGGGAAGATTCCTCTGCAGTTTCAGAGCAAGCCTGGCCCTGCCGACACCTTGATTTCAGACTTCGGGCCTGCAGAGATGTGGGACCATCAGTCGCTGTTGTTCTAAGCCATCCAGTTTGTGGCGCTTTGTTACAGCAGCCCTAGGAAACTGACACACAGTCTCAGCAAGTTTTACTTCAATCCACACTGGCCCATCTTTTATTATGTACAATTATTCGCCTGCAAGCTTTTTCTAGTTGCTGGAGTTCAGATTTGCAGGAGGGTTCAGGAATTCACGCGGCCCCTCCCTGCAAGCAGCCCTGATGGGAGTTGGTGGGAATATAAACCTCCCAGCTCCCTCACTCATCAAGTGTGGTAATACTGAGATAGGTGTTTCCTCGGGTTCCCTAATAGGTTGAAGCTCTGGTTGGCCCCAGTGTTTAACCTTCTGGAAAACATACCTCTTCCTTGCTTCCTCTTCTTGCCATCCCACTTCCCCCACACCTCTACTGGTGTTTTCTGACATCACTTCTCCAATAAACTGCCTGAAGATGAACCCATATCTCCAGGTCAGCTTCTAGAGGAGCGCAGTCTGAGACAGGGAGTTTCTGTAGCTCACTGTGAATTCTCTGGACAAAGAACAGTGTCTGGCAAGTAGTGGGTGTTGAATATATATATGCGGATGAAAGAATCCATGAAGCAGAATACTTATCACTTGCCCTCAAAGATTCTACAAGTTAGTCATCAAATGCAGAGTTAGTGAGTAAGAGCAGGTGACCTGTTGCAAAAGCAATGCAAGAGAGGCCACAGGAGAGTTTGAGGTTACAAGCTACATGAAGAGTACAGACAACAAGCACCCTCAAGACATTAAGTGGAAGAAGAGAGCACAGAGGGCATTGGTAGGCTCACAAGGCTTCTTTGAAGGGCGACAGTCTTCTGCTGAAGGGCACATGCCACATACTCACTATTAGTGAAAGAGACTTTTGCCAACCTTCCTAACCAACAGGTATTCTATAGTAGAAGAGACCAACCCTAAGCAATGTTATAGTTGTGCAAATGCACAAAGCTTGCCAGTCCCAAGTTCCACAGCAATTCACTGTGAATAGCTGAACCAAAACGAGAGCTGAGGTATTATTTTGAGAGAGAATTTGATTTGACTCTGGTTAATTCAGATCAAAGTGCATTAATCAGATTTACATAAATTTCTAAACACTAATGCATGTGAGGCTGGGGAGCCTACTTATTGTGAAATTTAGATGAGCAGCAGAAGAAAATCTATTGACATGACTTAAAATAGACACCTTTAAGTACATCACTGTAATTACTACTATTAATTTCTATCTCCATCACTACCACTCCCTACTAAAACCAGTAGCTATATGGTAGGTACTCTGCTCAGAGTTTATGTGAATTTTCTCATTTAATCACCATAACCACCCTGAGATAGGAATTCTTATTTGCAGATGAAGATACCTGCATAGAAAATAACAGAGCTGAGATTCCAATGCAGTTCTGTCTGATTCTAATGCAATTCCCATGTGCAAAAATGTTGAGTGTGATATGTAATATGAGTGTTTTCTTAATCTTTTTATCATTTCCAGTTGTTCTGTTCAAGGAATCGAGGTCAGGCCTTAAAAGCTGTGAGTTATTTTGTCTAGTAAATAATGAGACAGAATTCATAGTTCTGCAGTTCAGCATATGTTATAAAAAGCAAAATATGGCAGACAGTATTTTCTAAAGATGACCACACCATTGTATATCATATCCCACGTGCTTATCCTACAATATGATATCGACACTCTTCCATTGAGAGTTAGAGTCTATGTCTCATCCTCAGGCATTAGAAGGCAATATGGCTTTTCCTGACACTATCCTTTGGGGCATACACTTTGAGAACCCTGAGCCAACAGGTAAGAAGTTCATCTACTGAATGAAGCTGCAATGTGGGGCAACCACATGGAGATCTCCTATAGAAACAGAGAGCCATGCCTTAGGAGCCCCAGCCTCACCAGCACTATTGGAGTCTTTCCACCATCAACAGGCAGACATGCCAAGGAGTAGGGTTTTAGGTTTTTCATCTTGCAGCCTTCTTTCCAGTGGAAGACACGTAAGGAGAGAGGAGCTATTCCCCATCAAGCTCTGCTGCTAATTTGTAAGCAAAGTAATTCTATTGTTTTAAGCCACTACATTTTAGGGTAATTTATTATGCAGATGGAATAACAGGAACATAAAACAAAGGTACTTAACTAAGAGAAAGCCAGCCTAATGCAAATGAATCATCCCTCCTTAAATTTTTTCCTGAAAATGCATATGAGGAAAATGCCAAGGTGGGCTTACTACATTTATCTTTTTCCCCTCTGTTCATGACATAACTTAAATCGTGGAAGTCTACCTTCAGTCGGAAGTGAAGTGGATTTGAAGACCTTTCAACTTGGCCTCCAGGGAATGTTCTCCTCCTCAAAGTTATTGAGTCTTAAGACTTTGATCAATTCTGGGATAGACAGCAATGTCTCAGGTCAAGAATGAAATCTATTTTTCAGCTCTGCCGAAAAGGTTCACGGCCTCTAGTCACAGATATAGCTGGTTGGGGTTAATGCTCTTATCCTTTGGTTTGGGGAGGATTTATTTCAAGATTTAGGCTGATTCATCTTTGAGATTAATAACATGAGGATGTACCCCAAAGAAGATCTAACCAAAATGCAATAATGGGAACATCCCAGTCTGAAACCTGGAAATACCTCTGCCCAATTCACAGACTGTCATTTCAACCCTTTCATACTACCTAATCCAACAATATGTGCTGTCTTTGCTCATATATCTAATTTTCTATTTAATAGGAAGATCCTAAGGTTTCTAATTAGTTTGGCTATGTATATTAATAACATTTAAATACCAGGAAAAATGGCCTGTGTGCATTGATAGACTATTTAAGATCCATTTAGACACTGGTGACATTCATAAGAAATATTACATTTCCACAGCCCTTAGGCCAGAAAAATTTTTCCCAGCCCATTTGTTTTCATCTCTACCCTCACTCCCTATTTGAAGAAGGGGAAAGATGGAACTTTCCTATATGAGCTCATTTCCAGCTCTAGTCCTTCTGTTACTCACTTTTCTCTGGCCCTGTTAGTCTCTTGCGGTTCCTTAAATAGACCAAGAATATGTTGGTTTCATGACCTTTGCACTTGCTCTTCTTTCAGCTAGGATACTCTGTTGGTTTGCTTTCTCTTTCTCTCTCTCTCTCTCTCTCTGCAAAGAGCTTTCTGTTGTGTAGGAACGACCAGGGGTTTGTGGGTTACTATTCATCTTGGTAGAAGGGAATACTTGCTACCTAATTTTGGGTTCTCAAAAACCGAAACTTGAAACAATTATTTAAATTTATTCAGGAGGGGACCTCAGAAAATTTCAGTAGGACAATAGAAAAATGAAAAAGGGAAAGGAAATCAGCCAATGAAATGTGTGTTATCAAGCCAGTTCCCACCATGGGCAACCAGGACTTACTCCCACTTGGAAACTCTGAGCACAGTTATCCTACACAAGGAGTAAAGAAGCTGAAGTGTTTATTTACCATAGGTTGAGGGCTCCTCCCAGCATTTCTGCCCAGGCAGAGCAACCTCTGGAAGGCAGAGAAAGAAGGCAGAGAAAGAGACCAAGGGTCAGGGAGGAGTAGCTGCTAGCACAGAAATCAGGCCAGTGTGCAAAGAAATGCTGAGTGTCATATGGAGAGGACACAAACAGCATCTACCAGGGCACCGCTGGGAACTATTTGTAAAAGTACTATGCCAGTTTAAAAGACTAGTGATTATGTATATTTGGTGTAAAAAAGTCCAGGCTTCCTGGAAGAGCTGTCATTTGATGTGAATGTTAATAGATGCTTTCGCTTCCCATCAGAAACCATGAGGTTTCTCCCATAAGGGAGGCCAAGAGTCTAGAAAAGGTCTTTCCAGTCAGAACAAAGAGGAGGAAGAAAGCGGGGGCTCTCTGGGAAGCAGGGACTCTCTGGTTCTCCAGACACTAGTGGAAAGCGCTGCTCATCACTAGCAGAAACAGCAACCTGTAGATAGGTTAACAGGGAGAAATATTTTTATTTAAAAAGATGCTAAAAAATCTTAAAGGAATTAATTAGGCAATATAACAAAAATAAAAGAAACAAAATGAGGGCAAAGTTTGAAGAGATATTTCACTGAAGAAAATATACGAATGGCAAATAAGCATATAAAATGTTCAACATCATTAACCATTAGGAAAACTCAAATGAAGACCATAATGAGGTATCACTACACACCTATTGGAACAACTGAAACTTTAAGGTAATGATAGTACAAAATGCTGGTGAGGATGTAGAAAAACTGGGCCTCTCATACATCGCTGGTGGGAATGTAAGATGGTACAGCAACTCAGAAAAATTGCTTGGCAATTTCTTTACCAAAAAAAGGCAACTAAGTATATACTCACTATACAACCCAGCAATTGCATTCCTGGGCATTTATCACATACAAATGAAAACTTATGTCTGTACAAAAACCTAGATGTGATTGTTCATATCAGTTTTATTTGTAATATCCAAAAATCAGAAGCAATCAAAATGTCCCTCGAGAAGTAAATGGTTAAACAAGCTGTGGAATATCATACTGTGAAATATTCCTTAGTAACAAAAAAAAGTCAACTATTGATCCAAGCAACAACCTGGCTGGTTCTCAAGGGCATTATGCTAAGTTTTTAAAAAGCCAATCTGAAAAGGCTACATATTATATTATTCCATTCATATAATATTATCAGAAAGGCAAGACTGTAGAGATAGAAAACAGATTAGTGGTTACCAGGCATTAGAAATGGTGTAGAGGAGGGAGTTGAGTATGACTACAAACACACAGCATAAGAGAGTTCTTTTTGGTAGTGGAATAGTTCTGTATCTACATCATGTGGTTGTTATGAAAATCTACCCATGTGATTAAAATGATATAGAACTATACCTGCACATTGTAGCAGTGCCCATATCTTGGTTTTGCTATTCATACATATTTTTGATATCTATATATTTTTTGAGATAGATAGATGGATACGTAGATAGATAGATAGATAGATAGATAGATAGATAGATAGATAGATGACAGATAGTTTGTTTGGAGGTTCTAGCAGGGGAGCGGAGGTACTCATATGCCCTTGACTGAAGACTGGTCCTCCTCTGTCGGGGATGGTCATCCTCTTCGACAGAGCAAGCAGCTTTGGGAGGGATGCATATGGAGCAGTGAGGGAGGAAGGGGACACCCGTCTAACCAGTCAGATCAGCCGAATCAACCCTGGTGATCAATGGGGTAACAGATGCCGCAACCAGATTGCCCTCACATCAGGTAGATGATAGATAGATAGATGGATAGATAGAAGGATAGAAAAATAGATAGATAGATGATAGATAGATAGATAGATAGATAGATAGACGTAATGATGTAAAATGTAACCACTCAGAAAAACTGAGTGAAGCCTACATGCATGCGACCTCTCTGTGCCATCTTTGCAACCTCTTGTGAGGCTATAATTATTTCCAAATAAAAGGGTTGAAAAAATACTAAGGATCTTCAGCCAGTTCACACAGTCAAATCTAAAAGTGAACAGCATTGCTTGGACATGATTGTAAATTTTCTACTCTTGTTATTGAATAGAAAGGAAGTTTCCCAGAGGGCACATTAGGAGGGTAGAGCCTGCTGGATCTTCAGAAATTGTCCCCTCGTAAGCAGCACCTGGATCAGGAAACAGACACTTATCCTTTTCTGCCATTGTCCCCCATCCCTATAAGGGTCACCACTGTCCTTACTTCAAACCACATAGGTACATTTTGAGTATTAGTGTGTTTTATATAGATGAACCAATATACTTTTTAATGAGAATTCTAGTTCTTTTCAATGTAACTATTACATTTTTGCATAAAACAGTGAATCTTCCTCCTCAGCTTAAACCCATAACTTAAAAAAAGGAACCAAGTCACCTACTCCAGGATTAGGTATTGATTCATTTATACTCAATGATGTAAAAGTAATTTGCATCGTCAACTTCTACCTAAGTATACCTCCCTAGGGCTGAGAAAAGGAGGAAAAGGATCAGGCCAATGTGGGATGGAGGAGGGGGATATTCTGTAAAGCTAAATTCCAGAAATAACTCTCAAATCAGTGAAACTCTACTTTTTGACATAATTATGTGTGAAGTATGGTTATTTGTACCTTCACTTTTTCAGTTCAGCGATGGGAAGTGAATCGCTGAAGATGTTTTGATTGTCTAAACAAGATCCAATTTCAAGCTAATCTGGGTAATGTGTGTATTCTACATGCAGACATAATTTCTTTTTGAGAAATGACTACTAAAGGAAGTTCCTTAAATTGACAGAAAAAAAAATGTTCAGTGTATCTCTCAAAGGGAAATGGGGGCTAATGGTGGGGTCCCTTGTCTGACTCAGTGACCTGGGGTTGTAAATGCCCTTCATTAGGCCTCCTTAGCTTTCACTGGGTCTAAACATAATTCATTGAGATGAAAGATCTCAAAAGATGTTTATTTTTCTGAAGGTTGTTGCCTTCTGGCAGAAAAGATTCCTTCCTTTGGAGCAAGTTTGTTTTACAGGAATAAAGAATAACAGGAAGTTGTACTCAAGGTATACACCTATATGTGATAGCCTGTACATCAGGCAGATAAGCTTCTAGTTGAATGTTAACCATGAAATCAAAACATCTTTGGTAAGTCACTTCCTCTCCCTATCCCCACAGCACTCATGTTATAAATAAACACATTTGTATATAACTGTTGAAAAAAAGTACCCCAATGCCAACTCTACATTTTGATTTTAATTTTTAGATTATCCATTTGGTGTGATATATAAAATAATTAGTACTTTCCTTTTGTTACTTTCAGCTTCTTTAAAAATCTGTAGTGCCTTAATATATTGCATCTATTGTCCAGAATATAATTTTGAATACTCCCTTCCCCACCATGTTGGAAAATCAATGTTTTAAATCTACCTTTGAGTGACATATTCTACGCAGTTGACAAATCTAGCTTCCTGTCTTTGCATTTTCCTTTTCTTTTTCCCTTTGGTATTTTAGGGTAAGTTGAATGCCAGCAAGCAAAATAAAATATCATAGTAATGGATTAATTAATACTAAACTTGCTTCATTATCAAGTAGATGGCCAGGAGTACATCTTGTGCAACACAAAGAATAATCTTGTATAACACAAAGAAAAACAGTCATGTAGAATACATTTTTTTTCTCATTGCTTATCAAGGGAAAGAATCTACTTCCAAAAAAGAGAAGGAAAATCAATGTCAGTTCTGCTTTTTACTGCTGTGTTTTAATTGCACCAGTGGTAAAAATGAGTTGGCCTTTTAGGACCATTGATTTCATTTGGATGCATTTATTGTACATAATATTAGCTGCCTCCTAAATTTCAATAAAAGCGATAGTCAATGAGATGGATCTGTGTGATTCAAAATGTTTTCCAATTAAGAAAACATGGCAGTAGTTGTTACTATTGTTACTATTATGACTATTATATATTTATTACTTTGTGAGAAAAAAATAAATAAATCCAACGCCTTCTCCAAGTTCAACACCTGCTTCTCTCTAATGGAGCTCTAAGAAAAATTGAGACTCCCTATAAGAATGAAGGAACCTGGGAAAATAGTCACATAAAACCCAAGATGCTTTCAGGACACATGTTTGATTAAATGCAGAAATAAACATTCCGAGTGAATTATTGGTTTGGATTGAAAAAGATGTCAATGATTCAATTTTGTTTCTGTCCAGTAGATTTGGAGAATATATACTTTGTTCCTCTGTTTTCAGTCGAGTTAAAAATATTTGAGACCAGGCATTGTGTCTCAGGCTTGTAATCCCAGCACTTTGGGAGGCCAAGGTGGGAGAATCACTTGAGCCCAGGAGTTTGAAGGCAGCCTGGGCAACTTAGCAAGACCCTGACTCTACAAAAAAAAAAAGTGAAAAATTTAGCTGGGTGTTGGTGCTGCCTGCCAGTAGTCTCAGCTATTTGGGAGGCTGAGCTGGGAGGATAGCCTGAGCTTAGGATTTTGAGGCTGCATTGAGCAATGATTATGTCACTGCACTCCAGCCTGGGCAACAAGAGAAACCTTGTCTCTTAAAAAAAAAAAAACTGTATGTATCTACACACACACACACACACACACACACACACACACACACATATATAAGTTTCATCATGCACTTTGTGATTCGTTTGACTGATATTCTGGTTTTTATTAAGTTCAAACAACATTTCCAAAGGGGTTTGCATTTTTATAAGCAACTAAAGACTGAAGAAAAGTTTTATGTTAATGTGGCTACCACTGAAAAGTGTGTGTGTGTGTGCGTGTAAAATAGGGCGATTTATGTGTAGGAAATTTTTAATAAGGGAAAACTAGTGTATTTTTAGAGAACTTCAGAGTTAGGCCTCAGGGCTCTGTCTCAAAGTACAGTTTCAAAAACTTTATCTTAATCCTTTAGATCTTATAGCTTATTTACACTACTTAAGAACATTTTTCTTTCCTTATGCAGAGCTGTGGGAACAAAAGAACCACCACCACAATAAAAATAGTTGAATTCAGAGATGCCTTTTCTGGTGTTCAAAGAAGAAAGCTATAACCTGTCCACATGGCCTGAAAGCCTATGAGCTTTACACAAAACTGCTGCATTTTGAGATTTCTTGAAAGAGTTATTAATGTTTTGATAACTTTTTAACTTTCCCGTTTTCCTGCACTACACCCTTTATTATTGGACTATGCTATTTAGTGACATGAAAGGAAATCGAAGTCTTGAGCTTCGTGACACAGAGCTTGGTTTAAAATAGCTCTTCTACTTTTAAACTGTATGTACAGGTTTATCTTATTTTTGACAAGGTTTTGCAAACATTCTTGATACTATTTGACTTTGTGACATTGGATTTGAAGTCTTTCTTCTGGAGGTTATGTTAGGACAGTACACAATATGTGAAACTGAGCTTAAGATTTTATGCCCCAGCCTTTTATTATACTGTAAGTGTTCTTAACATTTAAACACATTTCATAATCTAAATCTAAGCTTTTTTTGAGTTAGCATGATATTTCTTTACTAAGTTTATCACCAAACCATATGTCAAAAAAATTCTTTTAATTTTTTCCTCTAGAATTACAATGTTCCAACTCAAGGAGAATGCTGCTTTTTGATGAAGGAATTTGGAAATAGAATATTGACCATGACTCATTTTATGGGGATAGTTCATTAACTGCTTAATAGTGCCAATAATTCTTTGTGCATAAGGACCTCTTTTTAAAGAGAAATCAATTGAGTGTCTTGTACATGATAATGTTATACCTTAATATTTATTGATTAATAAACTGAAAGATGACAAAAAGATATTATTCAATGTATTCAACAAAACAATTTGTGTCTTATTGATCACAAAAGTATATTTTGGAAACCTAACATACAAGCATTATTATTTATTCATTTCACAAATAATGTGGTATTCAAGTACTTGCAATTCTTAGTAATGATTTTTTAGTCCCCTGGAGACCCACTGCTTCATCTCCACAATTTTACAAAGTCTGATTTATTTAACTAATATATGTATATATGCACATACATATTTAAAGGATATACTCACAAATGTAGAGAGATAGATGAAGGCAGACTTAATGTTCCCCTCAGCTTGACTAAACTTTAGACATGTTTCTTTCTGACCATAGATCCCTGACTTCCCTTTTCTTAAAGCCTCACTTTAGAAAACTTGTAATTGCAAATTGTTTCTTTACCCCTTTGAAATGTATATAAATCTTTTTTAAAGCCTCTTTGCAGTATAAAGACCCAGGGAATGTCTTCCTCAAGGACCTGGGAGCTATTCTTCAGAAATAGAAGCATCAAGGAAGATCATGCCCTTATCTCCCAGTCTCTGTGGGAGGATAGGAGCCTAAATTCAGCCTTGTTCCAACCCTGTAAAATTATCTCCTGTCATGAAGATACAAGAAAATTTACTTTTCATTTGGAAAACACTTAGCAAACACAGGTGGCCTACAATCCCTTATCCCAACTCTGAAAAACTCTCAACCCTTTTCTCAGCTGAGTTGGGTGCTGGCCTCTCTCCCCTATTGCAATAGGCTTAAATAAAATCTTT
Organism: Pan troglodytes; assembly: GCF_028858775.2. Classification (NCBI taxonomy): domain Eukaryota; kingdom Metazoa; phylum Chordata; class Mammalia; order Primates; family Hominidae; genus Pan; species Pan troglodytes. Next base: position 18,330,724 of record NC_072419.2, read on the forward strand.
CGTTCTTGTTTAACTTATTCTGGTGTAAATTTTTTGACAAAATATACCACAAGAGAAACAGCCGAATCAGTGACAGTTTCTTCTTGTCAATAAGTAAGAAAGATGTAACTCTCTCACACAGACCTCAAAGACTACTGGGCTTTATTTGCGGTTTCTTGAAAGAGTTATTAATGTTTCAGTAACTTCAACTTTTGTTTTCCCTTTCCCTTTTTATTATATGAACATATACAGTGTGTTATATATAATCATTATATAATATATAATAATGTTTATATAATAATATACATTATTAAATTATATAACATAATGTTATGCTATAATATAATATGTAATATTATAATATATTATAAATAATAACATAATTTATAATTTGTTATTTAGCCTATTATATAATATAATGTATATGCTATATTATAAAGGGTGAAAGGGGAAAGAAAAGTTGAAATTTCACCCTTTATTATATAACATATACATACAACTGATTCTCATTATTCACAGTAGTTTTGTTCTATAAAGTCACTGCAAAGACCGAATCAACAAATAGTGAACCATTGCTCCTAGGGAAAATACACGATTAGGTTTCTGAGAGTCTCTGGTCACAACATTTTCACCAACCCACCAATACATAACTTTGCTTTGTGTGTTTTTCTGTTGAAAGACACCTTATTTAACATACATTGTTGCTTCATTAACATTGAACTCACAGTCTACAGCGCTATAACTCAGGCCTAAGCGAAGCTTATCTAACACACATATGTTCTCCATAAGGCACGTCACAGTTTTCTTGCACTTAGAAACACTTCAGCAGTATGCCTGGGATCCATTTTAAACAGCAAAAGTACCAACAAAAAAGCACAAAAATGTGAAAAAGATAGTAATAAATACACCACAAAAAAGGTCCTTGTTTACAGTATGAAAGCTGAAAGAAGAAGGCAGAGCAGCGCTTTGTTCATCCTCCACTGGAAATGTGTGCATTGAGCTATGCTAATTTTTTTTAGATGGAGTCTGGCTCTGTCGCCCAGGCTGGAGTGAAGTGGCGCGATCTCGGCTCACTGCAAGCTCCACCTGCCGGGTTCACGCCATTCTCCCGACTCAGCCTCCAGAGTAGCTGGGACTACAGGCGCCCGCCACCACACCCGGCTATTTTTTTTTTTTTGTATTTTTAGTAGAGACGAGGTTTCACCGTGTTAACCAGGATGGTCTCGATCTCCTGACCTCGTGATCCGCCCCCTCGGCCTCCCAAAGTGCTGGGATTACAGGCATGAACCACCGCGCCTGGCCGAGCTACGCTAATTTTTTGCCTCTCTGTGCATGTTCACAAAAGACTAAAAAAATTCTATAAGTACTGATTTGGGATTACAAATAAATATTACCAGTCAAATTCAAAAATGTGGGCTCTGTAAGTAATGATGATCAACTGTGTATATGCACATGAAGCATATATATGTGTACGTATATACATTTGTTATATATTATTTTATGTTAAAAGATGTGTATCCACACATATATTTGTTGTAAATTTATATATGTTATATATCATTAGTTTTTCGTGTGTGTGTATATATATACGGAGAGAGAGAGAGAGAAAGGAGAGAGAGAGAGCCAGATTGCCTCATGATTCTGCTCTTCTGATTAATCTAAACCCTAACTGAACCAGGGTGCAGGTGTGTATTTAAAAACATCATCTTGAGAAGGGCTTCTAGGCTTCACCAGTCCACCAGTGGGGACCATGTCTCCAACAATCCCCTGCTCTAGGGCATATGGTCAACTTCTCCAAATATGCCCAAACTTTTCTTATCTTATTTGTCTAGAATCCATCCCAGTATACAACATGTTATGTCTGCTATGTTATTATAGACATAGACATATCCAAAATGGGGTGAGCCACTTAGTTAAGAAGAAATAAATAGCTTACTACCACTCTCAGTCAGAAGGAAAACAGCTAGGGGCCTTGAAGAGTCAGCTGGTTGGTGAAAGATTGAGGATCTACTACGTATTCCCTTCAAACCAGTCAGAACCCCAAGCCAATTACACTACCCTCTTCAAAGCCCTATAACACAAATGTTTTCGATTTCCAGGCGCAGTAATAATAATTAATTACTTATTCATAAGAAATGCAAATCTTCTGATTCCTTCTTTAAATATCTTAAATGTCAAGTAGCAGGTGGTTTTCAATTCAGTAAACAAACTGCATTTGCTTGGATAGATGCGAACAGTGCCACAGCTACATTTACATCTCTCCTGGCTGAGTGAATGCTTCTATATCTTCTAACTTTGTTAAGCCAGATATAGACAATATTGAAAAGCAGGTTCCAAAGTTATCTTGCAAAGGCACCAGAAGGCCATATCAGCTTCTATATATCTTTGATAGTAATGACAAACACAGTGATGGACTTTTCTAGAAAGCTAAACAAAAGAGTAACTTTTTTAGAGAAATGGGACATGAAAACAAGGCAATGTGTGAACCAGGATTGGATCCTGGACAGGAAAAAAAAAGTTAGTGTAAAGGGCATTTTTATAAAAATGAACAAAATCACGTCCTTTGCAGCAAGTTGGATGCAGCTGGAGGCCATTATCCTAAGCGAATTAACACAGAAACGGAAAAACCGAACACCACATGTTCTCACTTACAATGGGAGCTAAACATTGGGTACACAGGGACACAAGATGGGAACAATAAACACTGGGGATTCCAAAAGCGGGGAGGGAGGGAGAGAGGGAGGAAAGGGCTGAAAAACTATGTAAACAGTATTATGCTCACTCCTTGGGTAATGGGATCAATTCTACCCCAAACCTCAGTGTCACACAATATACCTACGTAACAAACTTGCACTCCTGAATCTAAACTAAAAGTTGAAATGTTTAAAAAGAGTGTGATTGATTGGAGTAATGTAAATAATATCTGTTGATAGAATATTAGTATTATATCAATATTAAACCCCTTGAATTTGATAATGTACTGTGGTTATGGAAATGAATAGCCTTGATCCTGGGAAACACACACTGAAGAATTACAGGTAAATGGGCATAATTTCTGCAACGTGTTCGCAGTGATTCGGAAAAAATGTGTGTGTGTGTGTGTGTGTGTGTGTGTGTGTGTGTAAAGGGAGAGACAGTAATACAACAAATGTGGCGAAGTGTTAACAATTGGTGAATCTGGATGAATGGTATGTGAAATGCCTTTGTATTAGTCTTGCAAGTTTCCTGTAAGTTTGTAATTACATAAAAATTGCAAAGTAAAAAACCAGTACCTCTACTTTATAAAAATACAGGCATAACTGAAAATGCCTTCAGTATTACATGCTAATTTACTACTTAGTAGTTCCAATCATCAAGAGCAGCCATTATTATCTCCAAGCTCTAAAAAAAAAAATAAAAAGATATAGTAATTACCTGCCTCCCAGCTGAACTTCAAGCCTGCCCTTTATTCTCACAATAACAGATAAGTCTTATCTCGCTTTCTCTCTCTCTTTCTCTCTCTCTCTCTCTCTCTCTCTCTCTCCCTCTCTAAGTAGTGTCAGGACCTTTCCATGTTCTCTTTCCACATGGACTAAACTGGGCTTCCTCACAACATGGTGGCCTCAAGGCAGCTGAATTGTTCAAATGGTGGCTTAGGAATCTCAGAAGCTGTCCTGAGAATCACGTCTACATGGCCTTTTATAAAACAGCTTCAGAAATCCACAGAGTTTCTTCTAACACAGTCAGAAGCCTGCCCAGATTAAGGGGACAAAATATAGACACCACTTGCCATGGGCGATGGTCAGAATGTTTGTGTCCCCTCCAAATTCATAGGTTGAAACCTAACTACCAATGTGATGGTGTTAGGAACTGGGGCTTTGGGGGGTGATTAGATCATAAGGGCTTGGGAACAATGCCCTTAAAAAAGAGGCCCCAGAGAGCTGCCTTACCCCTTCTACCATGTGAGAAGACAGAGAGAAGCCACTGTCTAGGTATCAGGAAATAGACTCTCCCCAGACATTGAATTTGTTGATGCCTTGATCTTGGACTTCTCAGCCTTCAGAACTGTGAAAAGTAAATTTCTGTTGTTTATAAGCTACCCAGTTTATGACATTTTGTTATAGAAGTCCAAACGAGCTAGGACCACCACATTTTGATGGCAGGATAGTCAAATTTACATTTTAAGAAGAACATGTGAGATGAGAGATCTTGTTATAGTCAATTTGAAACTACAATCTGTCTCATCTTTCTAATATACATTTGTAAAATCAGATCATCATGAATGACCTCATATGAACATCTATTCCTAGGTTATTTGTAGTCTCAAGGCCTGTGGAGAGACAGACTTATCCAATAACAGAGAGCGCCCAAATCAATGCTTTCGGTCTGTTTCGTTTCTACAGTTTCTAAATGTCTTGTCTATATACCATACTCTTTCTGAGTAAAAAATTACACATGCATGCTCCAAATCACTGCAGGTATCCTTGGATAACATAAGCCTTCTAGGATAGTGGTGCGAGACCAGATGGAGTCAGTGTCTTAATTGGGAGTGCTCTTGAAAGCAGAGCCTGAGACAGGGCTTCGGTACAAGTAGTTTATCGGGAAGTTCTCTCAAAGATCAGGAGTGAGGGCAACACAGAATGTAACAGAGATGGGAGGAAATTCAATCCAACAATCCATTATGGTGTTGTAAATGAGCTTGCTGTAAATGAAGATCAGTGGAGAGAAATAATGATCCATCACCTTCTTTCCCAATTAGGTAAGGATTGCCCCAGTGGGTGCAGACAGCCCCCATGCTTCCATATTAGGCCCAAACAGTCCTGGGCATACATCAAAAGATGAAAATAAGTGGCATGAGGTTGATAAAAACAGCTGTATCATAGGTGAGTCTGAAAGAGTGGGAAGTAGGGCTCAGAGACATCCAGAGCACTCATAATTGCTAAATAACCCATTTCACATCCTGAGCAAGAAAAGCCTATTTTCCTTTGTGTCAAAAAATAGTCACAAAATATTAACAATTGTATTTAATACATTAACAATTTTGAGGTGCTGAGAGCCTGTTATGAAATTCTCAGATGTTTTGTGAGCCAGTTAAACAAAACCATTATTAAAATTAAATTACCTAAACTTGCCATTAAATAGATTATATTAAAACAAAGTTAAACATAATTTATCCTTTGTAATTATTTCACTACATTAATTATTCTGTATGGTCTTGGTATTAGTTATGTCTTTTGCATCTGTATGGTGAAAATACTACATAACGTGCCTTCCCACCTATCTTTTCTCAACTCTGTGTTGCACATCGGTGATGTCGCATAGGTAATGCGAAACCAGCCATGGTGGGAGTGTTTACATGACAGAAATCAGTAAACACTACAAATCAAGGCTTTTATCTTTTTTGTTTGTTTGTTTGTTTGAGAGCAGGTCTTTAAACATTTCCCAATACAGCAACAATCATTTTCACTTTTGTCCTTTTCATTCCTTCTACTTCCTGTTGATTCCTGTCTTCTCCTCTCACCCCCATTCTGGTAATGTCATGTTTACGCTCATTGCCTCAAAAAAATGGAAGATACATTAAAAGGAGAGGAATAACAACTGTTTTCCAGGCTTTTGAGTTGTGAAAGGTTAGGCCCTCTGGGAAGAAAGCAAGCTCATATACACAGATAATAAAATAGATTTTTGAGAAGGTAAGATTTAGATAAGTAAAGTTTGCTGGCTTACCCTCCCCTCAAACAAAATAAGGGACTTGGGGAGAAGAACGGGCATGGGGGTGGCTCCCTAAGAAAGGAAAACAATAAGACCTTAGGCACACCTCCTTGGGACAAGACTGATTGAAAACCAGGATAGGTTTGGAAGAATGAAGTAAGGGTTAAGCCTCCTTTGGTGAAATTCCAAGTAGTCAGGAAGACTGTGGGTTAGAAATAGAAGCAGATTATGTCTAGCCAGTTGGTCTTCATCAACTTGACCAAGTCCCTGCCTTCAACCCCATGTGGCATAGGGATGTTGAATGTCTCCTGCAGACCAGGATGACATGACAATGCGAGAAAGACCCTCATCTGGGATCTTGCAACAGAACTTTAGGATTATGCACCAGTAATCTGTAGGACCAAGGACAGAGAGCCATGTGAAGGATGGCTCACAAAGATCAATGTGACAGAGGAATGCATACCCCGGATCCAATGCCATGCAAACCATGACACAGTGAATACCTCAGAGCTAAACATCCAGCCCTGGGCAAACATGTGGAGACCCTGAATTAACTGAAATTAAATTATACTTTATTGTGGCATAGGGTCTTATAATAGAAATTAACTAGAGTTGCAGAAAATAAAGACAGCTGAATTCTTATGCACTCGAGTTTGTGAGCTTGGATTGGTACCAGCTAACCTTGACTGGATGGGAAACCGAGTTTGGAAAAAGTACCTATTTTAAGTGTTCTTTTTGAGTTCATTTTACCATTTGCCATATGAGGAACAGGTATATGCCTGTTGCTTCCAAGGGCCAGGTTGATAATAGGTTGTATTAATTGACCTAGTGGTTATGCCAGTGAGGGGTGCCTATATGCTAAAGGGACTTTCAAGGGACAGAATTTTGGAAAAATGAAAGTGCATTACAACTTTCTCATGTCTTGTCTAACATCCAGGAATCATTCTCATGCCAGGATAATGTCTATCCCAGACACCAACATACTGAAAGAAACCTACATTTTTTCCCTCTCTCTAACTTCTGTGAAATATTGTATTATTTTACAGATATTCATTGCCCATCTGTGAGAGAGGATTCTGTTTGCCTACTGGGTTGACACCTGACTTGGCCACATGACTTGCTCTACCAAAGAAATGTGAGAGAAGTGATGTGCTTATGTTTCCTTTGCCATCATGACCAGCAATGCTCCAGGTTTTAGAACACTGATTGCAAAAATGACTGTCACTTCTCACTTCTCCCTTTGTAATATGATTCTATAGCAACTCCCACCAAATATGGGGATATGGAGATCCCTGTCCCTAGAAGCTGGGCTAGGCTGAGACATGATTTGGTCAATAGAATGTGGTAGAAGCAGTAATGTGCCTTTTCGTTAACTAATTTGCAGGAGGGTTTACACTCTTCCATTCACTGTTTTGGAATTCTGATACCATCGTGTAATTCAGCACGGGTTAGCTGAAAGAGGAGTGACCAGTGGACCAGGGATGCATTGTCTTAGCTGAGGTCATCCTAGACCAGCCTATGCCAGTCCATCCCCAAATAGGTGAGTGAGCCAAGCTGAGCTCAGCCAAGCCAGGCCCAGATCAGCAGAACTTTCCAGCTGCCATGTAGACTCACGAGAAAAAAATAAATGTTTATTCCTGAGTGCTGCTGAAGTTTCGTGGTGGTTTGGAATTACAGGATTAATGTGGCAAGAAATAACTAATACACAGATTGAAGCTGCTCTGTTGGCCTGCACCTGGAGTACAGAAGATGTAGGACAGAGCTACAGCAAGCAGGCACAAGGCACAAAGCATTAACAAGAAAGAAACATTCATGTAAGCCACTGAGATATGGAGTCTATTTGTTACCCAGAGTAGCCTAGCCCATAGTGATTGATATACCAACTGACATGCCTAACTGTGCTTGATTCCTCAATTTCTCATTTCTTTTTTTCTTGCTGGTTGATTTCTTTTCTATGCTTTCTATTTCATAGAAACTGGGGTTGCACAGATCTCCTGTGACATGGACATGCGGCCTCTTCTTTCTTGGTTATTCATCCTGAATTTTCCCTGACTTTGGTCCTATTTCTTTAACTTTTTTAAATTTTAATTTTTTTAAGCGATGAGGTCTCACTATGTTGCCCAGACTGGAGTGCAGTGGTGCAATGGTGAAATCACAGCTCACTGCAGACTCGAACTCCTGGGTTCAAGTGATCCTACCACCTCAGCCTCCCAAAGTGCTGGGATTACAGGAATGAGCCACCACATCTGGCCCCTGACCTTAGTGTTAAGATTCATTTCTTTCCCTTATATTCGAGGATCCTGGGACCAAAAGACTGGGTTTTGTTGAATTAGAAATTTTTTCACTTTGCTTGGTGACAAGAGTCTGCAAGACAAAGGCTAAGGTTATATTTTTGTGGGTCATTTGCAGATTACTTTTAGAATTTACTTACTTTTACGTTTATTCACAAGATCATTTAAGGTATAGTGTGCCAAGCAGCCAACAAAGCATGACTTTTATTTTTCAGGTTGCTGGAAAATTACTGAACTCTCCTGCAGTATTTTAAATAACAACTGAACAACATTCAAAACAGCCCATCCATCTTCTCTATAGAAATACAGGTGCTACCAGAGAGCACTGTAGAAGAAGCTTTATTTCTGTCATTCAAGACATGGTTAGACATTCCGACAGAAATTTTTAAAAGAAATTGTCACCCCACTATATTTGTTAATGTGAAATGTTATTATTGCTTTGGAAAGTCTGCTTTGACCATAACACTTTTCTCACTCTGCCTTTAAATTCCAAGTAATTCTAGTTGGAGAAAGACTGTCGTCTTCTGAGTTCTCCTACCAAAACTCTTCATGCCCAGGAAGATCAGATGCAAGGTTATCCGAGCTAACACTAGGAGGTTAGCTCCTAGTGCTGAGAAGGCCATGGATGAACACAGAAATGCCTCTGCTTAGGAACCATTGCTGAAGGAAACTTCCACACACTAATGGTGGGTGTGGACATGGGTACAACCACTTTGGAAAGCTAGCACTAACCATGACAGTTCAACATTTGTAACCCACCATGACTCAGCACTCTTATTCCTAGGTATATATTTAATAGAAATGTATATATTTCTTTACCAAAAGGTGTATAATATAATTTTTTTAGAGTCTTACTGTGCCACACAGGCTGGAATGCAGTGGCACAATCATGGCTCACTGCAGCCTAGAATTCCTGGGCTCAAGAGATCTTCTCTCCTCTGCTTTTCAAGTAGCTAGAACTGCAGGCATCCTCCATCATGCCTGGCTAATTTTTAATTTTTCTTTTGTAAAGATGAGGTCTCACTTTATTGGACAGGCTTCTTTTGAACTCCTGGCCTCAAGCAGTCCTTTCATCTCAGCCTCCAAAAGCACTGGGATTATAGGCATGAGCCACCACATCCCATCCTATAATAGAGTATTTATAGCAGCATTATTCATAATAGCCCCAAATTGGAAACTACTCAAATTCCCAACAGAAGTAGAATGGAAAAAATAAATTGTGGTATATTCATACAACAGAATGCTACCCAGCAATGAGTGTGAATAACCTACAGCTATAGCAAACCATCACGAATCAATGTCACAAATATAACATTGAGGTGGAAAAACAGATGCAAGAGTTTAGACTGCATGAGTTCATTTTTATGAAGTTTGAAAATAAGCAAAACTAGTCTATGGTATTAGAAATCAGGGTGTTTGATACTTTTAGAGGGTGGTGACTTGGAGGGGGCTATGAGGAGGGCCTCTGTGAGGATGGTAATGTTCTGTTGGCTGATCTGAGTGTTGGTAACATGGGTATGTTTCCTTGTGAAAATTCTTTGAATTCCACTTTTATTTTTTGTATATTCCTCTGTATGTGTGTTATCCTATACTAGAGAGTTAAGGGGAAAACAAGACAAGAAAGAAAACAAACAATTATTCCAAAGTGTTCTTTTGATTATAACCCTATTATGAAGTCTCCTAATATCACTGATCTCTTTTTATTGTATCTGTTCCATCCAAAATTTTATATTCATTTGTGTGTCAGCCTTATATATGCCAAAAACAGTACCTAGAATATATAGACATTCAATAAATACTTTTTAAGGAAATGAAAGGATGGATGGATGGATGGACGGATGGATAAACGAATGTCTATGTTCCCAAATATTCAGTGAGCAACATAAGGTGAGAAACTCTTTCTGGTCTTGCTCGCCAATGACCCACATGTTTGGCACAATGCCTGATACGTGGTGGGCCCTTAATATATATTCTTATTTTAAAAGACAAGAAGAAAAGAAAGGAGGAAGGGAGGGGGGGAGGGAGGAAAGTAGGGAAGAAGGAAGGGTAGGGAAGGGAAGGGAAGGGAAGGCAAGACAAGACAAGGCTAGGCAAGGCAAGGCAAGGGAAGGAAGGCAAGGGAAGGGAAGGGAAGGGAAGGGAAGGGAAGGGAAGGGAAGGGAAGGGAAAGGAAGGGAAGGGAAGGAAGGCAAGGGAAGGGAAGGGAAAAGGGAGGAAGGAGACAGAAAGGAGGTGGTGAAAGGGGGTGTTGCAGGGCCATGGTATGTCATTTCTACCATCCTGCCTGTAGATATTTAATGGAGAATTGTGCTTTTCTCAAAGTAACTTTTTCGCTGTTATAGTCATTGAGCAAAAGCTCAAGTGGGGAACCACAGACAGACCAGGTGATTCTCAGGTTTCTGAGTGAGGGGTCTCAAACCAAATGACTTGGATACTCCCCTAGTGCCCTGTTGCCTCTCCCGCTAAGAGATACACCAGGCCTTTGGGCCTGCCTAAAGCTCCATTACACAGGCTGTATTTAGCAATCATAACTTTATATCATTACTGCGTAGCCCAGAATATGCCACTTTGGCATGAGGATTATTTTGAGCCAAAGGCAATTAAGAAAAAGAAGATACAAGGAAAGCTCTCTTGACTCCCCTTATTTGCTTAAAAGCAGGGCATAAATTTACAAAAGTGTCCTTCCTCCCCTTTCTACCAGGAAAGACAAAGCATCTGTAGATGCTTATCAACCTAGAGGTGGCACCAGAGGAGTCTACAGAACAAACTTTACTAGTTGGTCTTTACCTACCAGTCGTTTCCCATATACTTGCCTTCTCACAATCTGCCACTGTTAGAGACTCAAGGTCCTTTTCTTTTGTCTTGTCACTTCTTTAAAAACGTATTATTCTTCTTCGAAGACGTCATATAGGTTGGAGTTCTAAGCCATCTCATGAGAGTTACTCAATCCCTGGGTATGTTCCATGTATATATGAAATGAACATTCAAAAACTGTTTTGTTGTTCTTGTTGTTGTTAATGTGTCTTTTGTTTTAGGGGTCCACAGCTAAGAACTCATAAGGGTAGAGGGAAAATTATTTTTCCTCCACTATAAATGTAATGGCTAATAGTACCGGTGATTACATTTTTTCTTGTGTCCCAGGCACCTTGACATTCTTACAAGAGTTCCAGAAGATAGTTGCTAGTATCAGTCCATTTTAGAGATGCAGAGGCTGAGCACTTAGGTATTTTGCCTCAGGCCTACAGCCAACATTGACTAGAGTCTGCATTTGAACCTAAGCTCTTAACATCCTGTATTAATCAACCCCATCCACCAGAAAATTGCCAATTTTTACCAAGGTAAGCACTTTAACCATGATGACAGGTAAAGTTTCTTGAGCATGGTACCAAAGGTACAAGGCACCAAACCCTGTCCTTAATGCTCACATACCTCCTGTATTACTATCTGCCATATTACAGATAAGGAAACAGAGACATTGAAGTTCAGGGAAGGTCCCAAGGTTATAGAACTTGCCCATAAGGGAAGTAGCCTGGCTCCAGTGCCTATGTTCCCCATCATTACACTATGCTTCATCTTAAATGCTATTTCATTTAATTTGCTGCTTCTCAGACCTGAACCAGCATCAGAATCACCAGGAAGACTTATTAAACATATTCCAAGACTCCATCCTTATGGGTGTTAATTCAGCAGGTCTGGGATGATGCTAGGGATCTGCATTTCTAGCAAGTGCCTAGATTTTGTGGAAGCTGCTGGTCCAAGGACCACACTTGGAGGAGCAGTAATTTCATCTTCACAGCACCCCTGCATGGAAGATGTTATTACTTCCTCATTTTAAAGAGGGGCTTAAACATCACATTATCTGCACAGTGCTTTGCACATGGTAGGTGGAAATCAGTGCATTTTGAATAAAGCAATGAAATGATTTGCCCAAGATCTCATAGCTTAATGACACTGTGAATATTTAAATGTCTACTTTTATTTCAGAAAAAAAAAACTTTTAAGAACAGTCCATGGAGTCAAGGCTTTCAAATTCTCCATCTCCCACAAGATCTCGAATAGCTTCCTGACTATAATGAGCAAACAGGAATTGTGCTAAGTTAAACTGAAATTAGAACATCGCCCAAGAGTTAAGATTCAAGTAGTTAGATTAGATTAGAAAATATTTGTTGTTTTCTTCATGTGCCTGTTTTTCCCTCATCTATCACAATTTAGTTTGTCACTACAGGTTGCTCTTGTATATATTTTAACAGACAGAAGTAATGTTTTTCATTTAGTCTAACCCTGGAGGCCAGATAAGATGCATAACAGTTTCTAGTTCATTCTTGTTGAACCTGAACAATATACTAATGTGATCAATATCTAGTTCCACTTTTCTCATTAGTAACAATAAAACATTGCCATCCAATTATGGTTCCTCAGAGTAACTGAAAGCATTTAAAAATGTTTAACTTTGATCACCCTCATGTGTAAAAATTAGGTAGACATTCTGGAAAATGAAAAGAAATTAATGCACTGAGGTGGGAAGTGGAGACCCACCATTACAGGGGCTCTGAGTTCACACAACTTACAAAGTTTTAGGGCCTTTGCATCACTTGAAAGTTGAGCTGAGCTCTAATGTTCTCAATAATGGATTCATGGAAAATACAGTTTTGTGCATTGTCTATCCAAAACTGACCCCAACACCTTCCTTATCTTTCTTTGCTTGACCATTCTCCCAAGACCAAGGGCACAGAGATTGGTGCTGCCCTCACTTCCTTTCCATCACCCTCATCTTCATACCCCACCAGCTGCCCTGCACTCAAGCTGCACCACCTCTGAAGCGGATGCTGTTGGTGAGCTCCCAGGTCCTAAGGCCCTTTACTGGTTCTCTGTGCCTATCTCTTTGATTCTGCCTGCTGTGCTTCCACAGTTTCAACCTGGGAGCTGCCTCTGAGACTCAGCATTCTTTCCTTCCAATGCTTGAAAATACGTATCACCCTGGGTGGTCTATAGTCAATGACTGACTGGTACCGAAGGATAAAACCCCAGTTGTCTCGACTTCAAACAAAACCAAAGAAAGCTTATGTTCAGCCTCTGTCATCATCACGTTCATTCCACCCACTGCCCCCTCACTCTTAGTAGAAACAAAGTCTTTGGGCCGGGCACGGTGGCTCATGCCTGTAATCCCAACACTATGGGAGAGATCCCCACCCGAGGTGGATGGATCATTTGAGGTCAGGAGTTGGAGACCAGCCTAGCCAACGTGGTGGAAACCCCATCTCTACTAAAAAATCCAATAATTAGCCGGGCATGGTGGTGCATGCCTGTAGTCCCAACTACTTGGGAGGCTGAGGCAGGAGAATCACTTGCACCCGGAAGGCAGAGGTTGCAGTGAGCCGAGGTCGTGCCACTGCACTCCAGTTTATCTCCTCCCAAGTACTTATATGTGTCCTGTGACACAAATGATTGAAGATATGAGATGGAAAGGCAAAAAAAAAAGAGGAAGCCAGGGCTGGGTATGGTGGCTTATACCTCCCGAGTAGCTGGGACTATAGGCGCCCGCCACCATGCCTGGATAATTCTTTGTATTTTTAGTAGAGATGGGGTTTCACCATGTTAGCCAGGATGGTCTCGATCTCCTGACCTCATGATCCGCCCGCCTTGGCCTCCCAAAGTGCTGGGATTACAGGCGTGAGCCACCACACCCAGCCGGCACAGTGCTTTTAAGCATATGGTTGATCCATATGGTGGCGGTGTCATTACTTAATTTTTTTAATAGTTGAATAATATTCCATTGTGTGGATATATAACATTTAAAAAATCAGTTTATAAATTGATGGACATTTGGGTTGTTTCCACTTTTTGGCTATTGTAAATAATGGTGCAATAAACATTTATGTACAAATTTTCCTGTAGATGTATGTTTTCAATTCACTTGGGTTTATACCTAGGAGTGAAATTGTTATGTCGTATAATAACTTTATGTTTGAGTTTTGAGGAACTGCCAAACTGTTTTTCTCAACCTGGATAATCTCGATTGGCCAATTTTCATGTTCACTGATTCTTCTGCCAGGTCAAATTTGCTGTTGAGCCTCTCCAGTCAATATTTCATTTCAATTATTGAACTTCCTCACTCATGAATTTTTTGAATTATTTCTATAATCCTGTCTCTATTTAATGAAACATGGCGTGAACCCGGAAGGCGGAGGTTGCAGTGAGCTGAGATCGTACCACTGCACACCAGCCGGGGTGACAGAGCAAGACTCTGTCTCAAAATAAATAAATAAATAAATAAATAAAAGAAAAAAGAAAAGAAGAAAAGAAACGAGGTATTCTCCAGACTTTCCCTCCATGTGAGCAAATGAGTTCACCTACATGCAGGGATCTGGGAGAAGAGTGTGTGAGTCACGTGATGCTGAGGGTATGGTCCAGAGGAAGCTGGTGCAGTGGTGCAGCAGGTGCAGATCTGACAAGTTTAAAGCTCCAGGAAAATGAACAGTGAGGTACAAAGAGATGGAAGAATCTTGGATTTGATTGACAATGCTTGGTGAGAAGACAGGCTACCATAGGAGGACGTTGCAGTTCCACTGAATGAGCTTCCTAAACCAGAACAAGACAATGTTGGCTCCCAGAATCTGCCAAAGAACAAGAAATGAAGTGGACAGACTTAACCTTACAGCACCTCCATGAGAACGTTCCCCTCACTGGAAACTGACACTTGGCTCCTTTCTCATGCATGGATTTTTAAAAAAATATATAGATACAAAATGTTTTATTTCCATCTCCTAATTCAAATCTTTGAGTAATAAATCAACACTAAAAAATGTACATTTATTTAATTTGTGGCCGCTACAGGCAACATGAAAATATTTACAGAATGAAAGGCTGAGATTTCTCAGGAGTGCAGAATATTTTGCTCTATAAATCTAAAACTCTTCATTGAGTAGCTTATAATTGGATATGATTGGTTAAACATTTGCCTTTAACTCTGATTTTGCTTTACTGTCAAAATTTATCTCCTCCCAAGTACTTATATGTGTCCTGTGACACAAATGATTGAAGGTATGAGATGGAAAGGCAAAAAAAAAGAGGAAGCCAGAGCTGGGCATGGTGGCTTACACCTGTAATCCCAGCACTTTGGGAGGCCAAGGAGGGTGGATCACCTGAGGTCAGGAGTTCGAGACCAGCCTGGCCAATATGACAAAACCCTGTCTCTAATAAAAATATAAAAAATTAGCCAGGCATGATGGATGGGGGAGGTGCCTGTAATCCCAGCTACTTGGGAGGCTAAGGCATGAGAATTGCTTGAACCTGGGAGGCGGAAGTTGCAGTGAACAGAGATCACGCCACTGCACTCCAGGCTGGGTGACAGAGCAAGACTCTGTCAAAAAAAAAAAAAAAGGAAGCCAGAAGCCAGACATAGGAGTGTTAGAGTGTTATTAACATTCTGTAGTATAGAACTTGCCCATGGGCCAAGTAGTCTGGCTCCAAAGCCTGTGTCCCTAATCATTACACTATGCAGCATCTTAAATGCCATCTCATTTAATTTGGTGCTTCTCAGACTTGAACCTGCAGCAGAACCACCAGGAGGGCTTATTAAAAAACATAAGCCCTCAGCAAAAAGCATTCTGAGTGGGTTTAGCCTATAGATGTTATGGATATGTAGATATCCCATTCACTGATTATTGGCATTCCTAGGATTCTTCATGGTATTTTCAAACTTGGGATAAATCTGTGAATTAAAAAATTATCTGACAGTTACCCCTGTTCTCCCTACAATGTCCATTGGTGCTGCTGGAAAGCATGTCTGGCTAGATAGACTGCTAGTTTTATCCATTAATGGCATTTCTTATTTTCTCAAAGCCCTTTCAGATAAAAACAAACCACCATGCAATCAGTATTTACTTATATATTTGTATAAGAACCTGTATTTTGCAAAACACATCTGTGTATATTTATTTCCTGAAATTACTTGCCTCTGTTAATCAGTGTCTTTCATGTTCTCTATCCAGATTGTAAACTCTGGGAAGAAGCCATGGCTTATATTTCTGTATCCTTTATTTAAAAACTAAAAACACTGAATAATTGAAATCTCTTCTCAAAACAAACAAACTCTGAACTGTAATTTGTGCTCCAGAGCTCCTTGTGTGACCAAGCTAAGGCTGGCACTTGCCCTGAAAGCACAGCCTTGCTTGGCCTCTCCTCCTTCCATGTCCTGCTTGCTCCACAACCTTACTGACTTCTGGGAGCAATGCTCTGATAATTAGTTGTCCGTGTAGCCTCACCTTAGGGCCCGCTTCTAGAGAACTAAACCTCAGACAGTCTCTCTTGAGTGACAGTCTCTCTCAAGTGCCCACCTTTCCATTCCCAAAGCTACTATCTTGGTTCACTCCTTATGGTATAAGCAATTCTCCTAGTCATTGTGCCCCTTCCGTCTAGTGTACTGTCAGACAACCTCCTAATGCATGTCTCTGATGACACCACAACTCCAATCAAAATCCAGGAATGGTTCCTCATTTGCTGTGGAATTTAGAAAAGACTCCTTGGCCTGGAATTTAAAGCCTTCCGTACCATAACTCCAAGCTACCAATTTGTTGGTTTTTTTTTTTTTGAGACAGTCTTGCTCTGTCACCAGGCTGGAGTGCAGTGGATCTCGGCTCACTGCAACCTCCGCCTCCTGTGTTCAAGCAATTCTGCTGACTCAGCTTCCTGAGTAGCTGGGACTACAGGTATACGCCACCACGCCCAGCTAGCTTTTGTATTTTTGGTAGAGACAGGGTTTCACCATGTTGGCCAGGATGGTCTTGATCTCTTGACCTCGTCATCCACAAGCCTCAGCCTCCCAAAGTGCTGGAATTACAGGCGTGAGCCACCGCTCCTGGCCCAAGCTACCAATTTTTAATCATTGCTCATAAGTTCCTAATATCACATGGAACTCAACTCTAACAAACTCCCACCCTACCTTCCCAGTTCCTCTGCTCAACACTGTTTCTTTTATCTGGAATGTCCTCCCACTTTATTTAAGCAGGAAAACCCTGCCTGTCAATCAAGTCTCTGTTCAAGTGTCTTTTCTATCATGACTACTTTATTGATTCTCCCTTTTATTAGTGTCTTATTGCTGCCACAACAAATTACTAGAAACGTAGTGACTTAAAACAACACACATTTATCTCACAATTTTGTAGTTAGAAATTCAGGCAGGCTTGGCTTGATCCTCCGCTTGGGATCTCACAGAAGACAAATGGAAAAGTTGTTGCCCAGACTAGCTCTCGTCTCTTGGGGATAAATCTACTTTAAAGCCCTTTTGATTAGTTGGTAGAATTTATTTCCTTCCAGTTATAGTACTGAGGTCCCTGAACCCTCTATCATCAAATCCAGTTGTTCTGAAGCCTCAATTCTCTTTGACTTCCTCTCTGTTGCATCTTATCTGCCTCCAGCTGAGAATGTTCTCTGTTAGATTAAGCCCACCCAGATAATTCAGCATAAGCTCCCCATCTCAAGGCCTATAGCCTTAATCACATCTGCAAAATCCCTTTTGCCATGTCACATAACATATTCATGTGCTACATGATTTAGGATGTGGACATCTTTGAGGGGCCATTATGCTTACCATGTATCCCCCCCCATAAAGATGATCTTATTCTATTCTGAAATCCTATGGACCATCATATCTCCTTTCTAGTAATTTTATTTACATATAAAGTAGGAATAGCTCACTTGAATAGTGCTATGTGCCAGGCACTCTTTTTTTATATATATATACTTTAAGTTCTAGGGTACATGTGCTCAACTTGCAAGTTTGTTACATATGTATACATGTGCCATGTTGGTTTGCTGCACCCATTAATTAGTCATTTACATTAGGTATTTCTCCTAATGCTATCCCTCCCCCAGCCCCCCACACCTGACATGCCCTGGTGTGTGATGTTTCCTGCCCTGTGTCCAAGTGTTCTCATTATCCAATTCCCACCTATGAGTGAGAACATGCGGTGTCTGGTTTTTTGTCCTTGAGATAGTTTGCTCAGAATGATGGTTTCCAGCTTCATCCATGTCCCTTCAAAGGACATGAATGTATCTTTTTTTATGGTTGCATAGTATTCCATGGTATATATGGTGCCAGGCACTCTTTTAAGCATTTTACATATACTGCCTCACTTAATCTTCATAACAATCCTATGTGGTCAGAGTTAGTACTGTTACTATCTCCATTTTATGGATGAGAAAACTGCAACAGAAAGTTTTGTGTCTTATATGTTAATAAATGGCAGAGCCAGGTATGGTAAAGATGATGTCATGTTTAACTAAATTGTTTAATTTTCCTTCCAGTTGCCACAGGAAGATTTTATTTCCAGCTGCCCTTCATCAGTCACGTGACTGATTCTGGCCAATGGAATGTGGCCAGAAGTGATGAAGGTCACTTATCTAGCCTAATCCCTGCTTTCTGAAGCATGGTTTTTTATTCACTCTCTCTCTTTCTCCCTCTTTCTCTCTCTCTGTCTAGAAGCAAATGGCCCCGAGATGGCAAAGCCATACCATGAAAAGCGACTGGACCTCTGAGTCACCTCTTTGAGCAGAGAGAGCCAGAAGATCCTCTTCACTCACACTGAACAGTGGCACGTGGGTGAAATCACACTGTGCTGAGTTTCTGGAACCTCAGGAATCTTTGGTACAGCAAAGATGATACTTTGATTAATACGCTAAACTCCAAGCTTAGAAAATCTGGATGTACAGCCTGTGTTCTTAATTGCAATGTTATTTTTTCTCTTCCTTCTTCCTTTTCTGAATAATAATACTTCTAAGATTGCTGAATAAATCCGATATTGATTGAGATAATATAAGTGTGGTAACTATAATGCATTTGTAGCATACCTGGTATTGTGGTGACTCAGACACTTGTATTTTTAGTCTAGGAGGCTGGGGTCTAGGTGTCATTTTCGTTTCCACCTTCTGCTATACTCAGTGCATTGTTTAACATACAGGAAGTAAACACTTGCTGAATTCAATGTAGAAAATTGGAGTTTTCAAATAAATTAGTTATAAAAATCTATTTCGAGAAAAGTATTCAGTGTACTAAAAGAAAAAAGGTAACCTCTTTCAAACATTAAGAACGCAACCTATTGACACTGAACGTACACACGCTGAAGGGTTCTTATCTGACTGTTGACACATGTCAGGTGGTAACTCCTTGTAACAAGTTTATTAGGAAAAAACTATGTTACATTAGAAATATCAAAATGCATTAAAGACCTGTGATAAAGTGGCTCACTTAAGGGTAGCTGTGGTTATTTTACTCCAATGTCCTCTCCAAACAGTGAAATAAAGAATGTCTCTTTCTCTAACACTCAAGGTCAAAACAGAGGGAAGCCTCTTTTTCTCTACCATGAGAACATTCAAATATAACATGTATCACTTTGGATTTTAAATCAATTTGCATATGATCTGGTAAGATTTATTTGGCAGGAAAATCAGAGGAGACAAGTAGGATTGCTGAACTAATTCCACTCAAACGTCCCTGACTTAAAACTGCAGATTCTCAGAAGGAACAAGAAATGGACATAAAACCAAAGTAACAAAAATGCAAACTGTTTATTACAATACCAAATGTCAGAATGCTGACACAGATATATCCTGGAACTAGCCTCAAAGTAATATGATTCTAAAAGGATTCTAAAATCTCTAAAATAAAAAGAAAAGCCTTTTTTTTTTTTCTATTTGGCCTATGCTCTCTTTCTGTTGTCCTGGAATGTAAAACTCTTTTACAATTATATTTATACAATATGTTTGCATACAAATATCTCTATATATCTATGAATATATTTATAATTTAATGTTTATATTTATAAATGTACATGCTATAACAGATTGCCAAGTTATAAAGATTTGCATAGATGTTTGTCTATCATGATGATGATGAATGCTTTTGTCTCCAGCCTTCCCCACTTCCCTGAGGTCTAGACCCAAATTTTCACTCTGCAGTGGACCTCTCCCAGGTATCCTGGAAAGTATATTAGATTCTAATAGTCCTAAATCAATTTCATCTTTTTCTCTCCAAAATGTACTCTCCGAAGATAGTCCTGATCTGGTTGATAGCACTGTCATCTATCAACCACCATAAGCAGCCTGATCTTAACAAGATATCTAGAAGTTGTCCTCTGTTTCTCCTTTATCCTACACTCAAATAGTTGCCAGAGCCTGTGGAATCCACCTCAAAAATGTCTCTTCAAACTGTTCACTCATCCCTTCAGAAACTGCTTGTTGAGTTCTACTAGGTTGCTGTCCTTGGGGTGTTTATGTGTAGATTACATGATAGTGAGAAAAGCCAGGAAAAACAACAACAACAACAACAACAAACAAGAACAGGGAAGAAAAAGAGGAAAAAAGAAAGAAGGAAGGAAAGAGGAGGAAAGGAAGAAGGAAAGAAAAGGGAGGAGAGAGGGAGGAAGAAAGGAAATTGGGAAAGGAGATGGGATTATTCAGATATATGCTATGAAGGAAATTAAACAGTGATATAATGGAATCTGACAAGGTAAGTTGGAATCTACATCAGAAAGGAAAGAGAAGACAGGCCACTCTGAACAAATGATGTCTGAACTGAGACCAGAATGATGAAAACAAACAGAAGTTAACTTCTTTAAAACATTAAGAAAGCATCCTATTGACACCAAATATACACATGCTGAAGGGATGTGTCAATAAAATAGCCATAGGATACAGAGCAGGAGAGAGTTCTAGGCAGGGGGAAAAAAGCTCAGAGGAGGACGTGGCTCAGTGAGTTCAGGGAACAGGAAAATCAGTGGGGATGGAGGACAATGGCAAAGAAAGAGAAAGGTATAGGATGACTCCAAAGAGGCAGGCAAAGCCAGTGCATGGGCAGCCTTCCGTTTTATCTCTATTACCAGGGGAATCACTCAGAGAGTTTTAAGCAGGGAGCAATATGGTCTGAATTATCTTTTTTTCCAAGAATGACTCTGGCTGCTGTCTGGATAATGGATTTATATGGGAAACAAGAGTGAGTACAGGAGAAAGTGGGAAGCTTTTGTGGCCAACAAGCCTAAGAATGGTATTGGCTTAGACTAGAATTGCTGCAGCAGATGTGATGAACCATTGTCAGTTTTGGAACATTCCTGTAGAGAAAGCTGACAGTACCTGCTAATGCAATCATGTGTGGGGAGGAGGGAGAGCACATGGAGGGTGTTGAAAGAGAAAAAGATGGATCAAAGATGGCTTCTTCGTTTGGGGCTGGAGTGAATGTTCTCTCCCATCGCCTGCTTTGTTTAAGGTTCTTTATGACTCTATCCTGGACAAAATCCCATTAGTGTCCTGGTTTCCACTTCTTTCAGTCTCCTATTCTCCCTACCTACTCCTTGTTCAAAACTGTCCTCCTGATTTTCCTGTAAGTCTCAGAATCATCTCCCTGGAAAACTAGATCTGTCAAGCTCTAGTTAGGAAAAAAGAATCTACACTAAGTATTGTCAGAGAGGATTTAATAAAGGAAACTTTTGAAACCAGATTAAAAAGCAGAAAGAGCACAACGGGGGCACTGAGCTAAAACCAGATATTAGCAGTTTCAAGGTTATTGCCAATTCTAAGGTAGAGGTAATTCAGAGAATTAATATCTGAAGAATGCAGTTACTACTCTGAAGGCTGAGATAAACACAGGGAAAAGTGAGGAGCTCATTACCCTGGAACTTGAAGAGGCTCCTAAATTTCATTGATTCCGGCCTTGTTGTTTCCTAAACCCATCAGTTTTTTTTAGAACCAAGTCACCTTTGCACATGTCGTTTACTCTATTTGCAATTTCACTCCCCTTGCCCAGGAAACAGCTCTGAAAAGCCACCCTCAATTTCTCAAAGCAAAGTAAATCACACCCTCTTCTCTGACAGCTTTGTACTTCCACAGCTCTATGTCAACATGCATCATATTGGATTGTCATGTATCTATTTATGGAGCTTTCTTACCCAGAGGTCCATGATTTCTTGCAGATAAGAATTATGTCTTGACAACTTCTCAGTGCTCTTCTGGAGATGTTTGTTGAATCAATAAACATCAATCATCTCTGCTGCATGTGGCACCTCACCTTCAACAGGCTACCCTGGGCATAGTGACTGAGCAGGTCCCAAGACCACCTGAAGGCTATGCTTAGACTCATTCACCATCATTTCTGTTGCAATCAGTTGGCCAACACAAATCACAAGGCCAGACAAAACTCAGTAATATCCACCAGCAAGCTACAGGATTTGTGTTGATATTTATACAACTTTTTGAGGTTCAAATTGGAGTACAAGATTAAATACTACTCACCTCAAAATTTATACAAAACAGATACACAGTAAATGGTGGCCATTTTACAGGTAAGACACTTTTATTAGTCAGTTTTTATGCCATTAAAGAAAAACACTCCTAAACTTAGTGATTAGCCCAGCATTCTATGGATTGACAATTTTGGCTGGGCTCAGCAGGGTGGTGTTTCTTCTGGTCTCACCCTGCTCACTCATGCATCTCTAATCAGCTGTGGGTGGGTCGGGGCTGGCTAGTCTGGGGTAGCCCATCTCTGCTCCATGTGACACCTCACCTTCAACAGGCTAGCCTGGGCATAGTGACTGGGCAGGTGTCAAGACCACCTGAAGGTTATGCTTAGACTACTTCACCATAATTTCTGTTGCAATCTTTTGGAGAACACAAATCACAAGGCCAGACAAAACTCAAAAGGTGGGGAAATAGATTATATCTTTTGATTGGAGGAGATTCAGTCCTGATGATGGTGTGCCAGTTTCAAGCCTTAGCTTCAAGAAGACGTACACATATCTGCTTTCTCGCCCTTGAAACTTTGCTGCCACCATAACTGAAAGTCTGGGCTAACCTGTGAGGAGATGAGTGACCACATGGAAGAGAGTCCAGTTGTCACAGCTGAGATCATCCCAGACTAGTCTACAGCCTGCCAACCCTTAAACATGAAGGAGAATTCAGCAAAGACCAGCAGAGCTGCTGCCTCACCCATGGCTAACCCCAGACACAACAGTGAGCTCAGCCAAGAATAGAAGAGTAATAATAAATTCACTGAGTCTGGGGGTGGTTTGTTATGTGTCAATAACTAGCTGATAGAATGAGTTTATTATCATCCTGCTGTAATACTAATCTCTATCTTGACCCAAAGCAATTTTTGAGGGTTTTTTTTTTCATTTATTGTTGAAGATGTTTCCTTGAGTGACTTCTCATTGGTACATGTTTTCTTTCTTCTTCTTCTTCTTTTTTTTCTTTTTTTTTGAGACAGGGTCTCACTCTGTTGCCCAGGCTGGAGTGCGGTGCTGTAATCTTGGCTCATTGCAACTTCCATCTCCCAGGTTCAAGAGATTCTCCTGCCTCAGCCTCCCAAGTAGCTGGGATTGTAGGCACCCACCACCATGCCTGGCCAGTTTTTGTGTTTTAGTAGAGGTGGGGTTTTGCCATGTTGGCCAGGCTGGTCTTGAACTCCTGACTTCAAGTGAGCTGCCTTCCTCGGCCTCTCAAAGTGCTGGGATTACAGGCGTGAGCCACAGTGTCCAGCCAGTTTCTTTCTTTCTTTCTCAGTCTTCCAATATCCAGTGGTAAATTTTTGCATTCATGACCGGGACCATAAATACATACGGCCAATGGCCAGGGTCAGTTATGTTACCTGTCTTCAACAGAGTGAGTGGATAGAGCACAGCCTCCACAATCAGACAAATCCAGGTTTAATCCTGGTTCTGACACCGACAGCCAATGTATCTTTGGGCAAATTTTTAAATCCTTCTGATTTTTGGTTTCCTTATCTGTAAGATGAAGATAATGATGCAAACCTATGAACCCCACATAATGCTGTCCTGGTTGTGTACTATATAATTCCAAATTCCACCAACTGTTGTTCTTCAGTATATAACCTGCATGGCTGGTCATGGTAGTTTGGGGTTGTGGTAATGGTAGTTAAGTTGTTCGGGTAAATATGAGATGGCGTGTACACAATAGGTACTTAATAATAGTAGTTCTTCTTACCTCCATCTACAAACTTCCAAACAGAATGTTAAAACCTGCAACAACTGACACTCCAGGCTCTAACCCAGGGGTTGGCAAATTATGGCTTATGCATCAAATCTGGCCCAGAGTCTGTTCTTGTAAATATAGTTTTGTTGGAACACAGCCATACCCATTGTCGCTGGCTGCCACTCCTCCAGTGGCAGGGCTGAGTCATAAAGAGCCCATTTAGGTCCACAAAGTCCAAAATATTTATGAATATTTACAGAAAATGTTTGCAGACTCAGTTCTAATGTCCTGTGCCTTAAACTTTTATTGTATGTAAGAATCACCTGGAGAGCTTGTTTAAAACGCAGATTCTAGGGCCTCGCCTAGCAGAGATTCTGAATCAGTACATCTGGGTGAGGCCTGAGATTCTGATTTACAACAAGCACCCAAGTAAAGCTGACATTGCGGGTTTAGGGACCACACTTTAACTAGCACTGTTTTTAACCATCTGAAGTAACTTAATTACATTAAATCCTTATTTTTTAAATGGTAAGGTATTAATCAATTAAAAACCCATACAAACACACTGCACTCACTTTGTGAATAAGCTTAAAGTTGTGCTACAGGAATTGACTAAATAATGACTGCAGGTCATTTTAAGTACTATGTGCCTCATAGATAATTCATGTTTATTCATAGGAGGAAAAAGTTAATCTAGGCCAAGTACAGTAACCACCAGCCAACATGAGAAATCAAAACACAAAAACAAAATAAAGACTGTATATTAGACTTTAATTATTAGCCTGTGTACGAAATGAAAAATCCATCTCAAGGTTTTCTTAAATTACAAGGTTTTGCTTCTCCTAATTGTGCCATTTGTCTTATTCCCTCTAAAATATCTAATAGTGGTATACTCGGTGACAACCACATACTCCACGGCTCAGAATAATTTATATTTTCCCCACTAATAACAGATTGCAGATGCTCTCTTGACAGTCTTTAAGATTTCAGACTGATTGCTAACCAAGCTGCTTACGTAAGACATACTAGGTCAGATTGGTTGCGATCCAATTAATATTTTAAAATCATCCTACAATGAGCTTCTAGAAATTATTATAATTAAGCTGGTTGTTATGCGCTTGCCCTTCCTTGGTCCCTAATTTAATTTCCTTCGGTGATTTCTTTCTTCTACCTATCTTTCTACTTCAATGCTTAAAATAAAAAGAGCAAATCACTTCCTTCTAAAATTGTATTCATATACCCTCATTTTATCTTGATTATTTAGATCATCTTCCTTTTATTAGTAGAAAAATTACCTGAATACTATTTTAGGTCTATTTTAAATATGGAATAAGCCTCCGAGAGCAAGAAACTCTTAAAAGACTATGGGAGAGTTAACAGTTACATCTATGTCTGGTCCAAAGATATAAAGTTAAAAGAAAATGCTAGCTTCTGTAATATGGGATCTGAGAGGGGAGGTGTGGAACAAAAACCTCACACACTCCATGTGTAGATTCAAAGATTTATGAGCTGTTACAAGTAAACACACACCCATACACTCTAATGGAATTGTCTTTAGATCTCATAATGTGCTCCTGAAATAAATCCCTTATGTCAACTGGGGTGTTAGAATGAAGAAAAGAGAAATCTGGCTTACATCCAGGTTCTACCTTTCTCTCTCTCTTTTTTTTTCTTATTTTCTCCCTCCTTTCTCTAAGCTCCCTGTTTTCCTTTCTTCCTCCCTTTCTTCTTTCTTTCCTTCTATGAAAGTTGATCAGATGAAATTGGGTCATTCTTGTCACGGTCAACTAAAGCAGATTTAAGAGGCCAGTGAGGAAAAGCACTCAGGGAACATAACATTGCTCTAAGACTGTAATTCTGTGCAATCTTGGCTGCTAAAACTGCCTACTGTAACCTGAAACCAGTTTTATCTAATGGCTTCTGAAACAAGGGGCTGCAACACAAAGTCTAGTTTTACCCACCAGAGTCACTCACCAATCAGAGCTTCCCAGCTCCCCACAAATTTTACCAGTGCTAATGAACTTTCTGAAAGAGGCGTATGTAGTGATTCTCCTTTTTATAATATAACATTTCCAACCTCCTCTTTGTTCTGCAGACACACCAAAGACCACCAACCAGGTCTGTGTATATGACCTGAATTTCAATTCTTTCTTTCCAAATAAAACATTAAATCTAGAAATTCACTTGTATTAAATACATATTTTATTTTGCCTTTGATCCTCTCTTCCTTCCTTCCTTTCTCCCTCCCCCTTCCTCTCTCTTTTTTCCTTCCTTCCTCCCTCCTTCCCTCTCTCCCTCCCTCCCTTTCTCCTTCCTTCTTTCCTTCCTTCCTTCCTTCTTTCCTTCCTTCCTTTCTTTCTTTTGCTACAGCTAACTCATTGGATTTTTTGAGGATTAAATCAATTAAATTTAATAAAATGTTGCAGTAAATGCTTGATAAGTATTATTATTATTATTACCTTGGTGACTATAAAACAGAATGCTGTTCATTAATCCTTTTGTCCTTGGCATCTGCTATGGTCTGAATGTTTCTGCCCCCGCCAAATTCATATGTTGAAATCCTAATCCCCAAGGTGACTAAATGAGGGGGTGGGGCCTTTGGGGAAGTGATTAGACCACAGGGAAGAGTCCTCATGATATGATTCATGCCCTTATAAAAGAGGCCCAAGAGAGCTCGTTCGCCCCTCCTGCCAAGTGAGGACACAACAAGAAGTTGGAACCTGACCATGCTGACACCTTGATCTTGGACTTCCCAGCTTCCAGGACTGTGAGAAATAAATTTCGACTATTTATAAGCCACTCCTCCATTTATGGTATTTTGCTACAGCAGCCTAAGGGACTAAGCATTTATGTGACCATTATGTAGAACCCAATTCTTATTGACTGTAATCTCTCTGTCCTGGACATCTACATTTATATTCTTTTCATAATGCAAATAGAGTTTGGTTTGATGTATGATCCAGCTTTTTGGAATCATCTCCCAAATAAATATTTGCCTTTGAATCCTTGTCTCAAGGTCTACTTTTGGGAGCTCTCAGACTAAGATATACATTTAATGTTGAGAATGTTAAATTGAAGGAAACATGGATAAACCTAAAATTCATAGCAGACCAGACTGCCTAGGAAATAGAAGAGAATCTAGTGGAATGAAACAAACATTAATTAACTCTGAGAAGCAGGGCTTGAAGGCAAGAATGGGCTTGTTCAATAGGTCTCCTTGGGCAGGGAAAAGTGGGGGTGGTGTCCATCTTGATCTTACTCATGGTTCTGAAATGTAAATTAGCCACCAGAGGTCACAGTGAGTGAAAATATCATCAGGACGTTTCTTAGAGTACTCGTGGTACTATTTTCCAGTTTAAAAGAACAAAATAACAACAGCAAAAAAAGCAGTGGATGTGAATAGGAAATTCACAAAAGCAAAATGAGACGAATTAATTTATAGAAGTTATGAAAAATACATAAACTTATTATAAATTTAAATGCCTTTAAAAACAAATGCCCAGTTCTCTTACTGGGACTATTGAAAATTACAAAATCAGACTGACCCTCATACTGAAAACAATGTAAAATGCTAGCTAAAATATGAATAACATATTTTTAGATGCATGCTGACTTAATAAGTAAGTGCGGACTTTTCAGGGGCCAAACACCAATTGAAAATAGTACATCGGACAGGCCAGCAGACAGTCAAGGCCAACTTCAGGCTAAGGACATTTGACAAGTCCAAGGAAATTTGAGATTTGGTGGTTCTCAAAATCTAGTTGGGGGATGGAGCTGACTGGGATCAGGAGACAAAGCCAGAGCTTACACACATACAATGCGATCCACACAGGGCTATGCCCAGAGCAAAGATAAATGGTGGGGAGGTGGGAAGCTGCCTTTACTGCCTATCCTCCACAAATTCCCCAATGCTTCACACCACATGGATCAGTAAGAAAAGTGGATAATCTGAGACCTTAGCATTGGGTGAGTCACAGCTTGTTCCTTTCATAAGTCTGCAACTTAATTACTATTACCTGTATGGTCTGAAAAGCCTCAAGCTAAGAACTTAGCTTAAGGCTGCATTTTTGGGGTTAGATTAGCTTTACTAAATAAACCCTGGAGGCCAGGAGTTCGAGACCAGACTGAGCAACATAGTGAGAACCTATCTCTAAAAAACAAACAAACAAACAGCCAGATGCAGTGGTATACTCCTGTAGTCCCAGCTACTTGGGATGCTGAAGCAGGAATATTGCTTGAGCCCCAAAATTTGAGGTTGCAGCGATCTATGATTGGGCAACTGCACTCCAGCCTGGGTCACAGAGTGAGACCTTGTCTCTACAAAAAATATTAATTAAAAAAAACCCTGAAATATCAGTGGCTTAACACAATGCACATTTATTTATTGCTTTCACCACATTCAATGCCACAGGTTGGAAACTGGAGGTGGGGAGTCCCCCCTATCTTCATTATATGGCTCATAAGGCTTCCCTGAGCATCTACATCTACCTGTCAGTCAGGGGAAAAAGGAGTGTGTGGAGATGTCAGAGATAATGTGGTAGAGTGTTAAAAATGGCCCCTGGTGAATCATGTCTCCCTGTCCCCATGTCTCCTTGCAATATGACTTTGAAGAGGTGGAGTCTACTTTCCTATGCCTTGAATCTGGGTTGAACTTATGACTATCATGGGCCAATAGAATGTGGTGGAAGCAACATTACGGAACTTCTCTCTCAAGCCTAAAGTGGACTGGCAGCATCTACATTTGCCCTGTTGGGCTCAACCACCATGTTGTAAGGATGTCCAGGCAAACCTGCTGGAGAAAGAGGCCAGGTAGAGGCCAGAGGTATGGGTCATCACATAGAGAGACAGGTCACAAAGAGGTGAATAATAGCATCCCAGCTCACAGTGAGCACCAAAGATCCCATATATGGTAGAGATTATCTTGGGCTTTCCAGCCCCTGCCAGCTTATACCATAATGCAGTCATGTGAGGAGCCCAGACAGGACCAGCAAAGTCTGGCTCAGTCAACTGACTGTTGAAATAAATAAACCTATTGTTATTTTAGGGCACCAGGTCTTGGGGATTGTTTGTGACACAGCAAAAGGGAACTGAAATGGGTGGTGTTCATTTGGTAGTAAGGATTTTATATTCCATGTTTGGAAGTGGGTCATCATTCCATTCCACTCATATTTCATTGATGAGAACTCAGGCACAAGGCCACACCCAGCCCCAAGAGAGGCTGGGAAATGTAGTCTAGCTATGCATCCAGGATGAAGAAGGAAATGTTTTGGTGGACACCTATTTCTACTACAGAAGTGTTCCTCGTTTGTTAGTTCCTACACTCTAAGAATAGGCAGAAACAGATAGTGTCTGAGGGAATTTACCATACTCCAGACTTCAAAGAATTATCATAAAGCTCAAAATAAAGAAGACGAGGGAGACATAACTCTAACTATTATAGCTATTTCAAAAGAACATAGGAGGATGTTATCCCCCTAAAATTCAAAATAAGCCTATTCCCATAAAGATGATGTATCAACACTGACTCAACAGTAATAGGAAATCTGAGTGGCCTTACAGCCATCAAAGATAAGGAATCAGCACTTTAAAGCTTCTCTGCAACAAGAATATCAGATCCTAACAGATTTGTGGACAAGTTCTAACAAACATTAGGATAATTCAATATTATTCATACTGTTCTAGAGAATAGCAAAAGAAAGAATATTTCCCAACAGTTTATGAGGTTAGCATAGTCATGACACAAGAACCAAACAAGATTCAGGGAATGGAAATTTACAGAAAATTCTTACCCATGAACATAAGTATACAATCCTGAAAGAAAAATTCCACAAATTGAATTGAGCAATATACAAAAAGGATGTATCACAACCAATTTATATTTGTCCCAAGAATGTGATGCTGGTTTAAAAAGTTATATATATATATACATAATATCTATATAACTTTTAATATATTAAATATATAAATTTATTACATATAAATAATAAAATTTACTGTATTCTGTATTAACAAGTTAAGAGTCTGGTTTCCAGTCTAACATGTAAGGAACTTGGACGTCATCACTCTGTCCTAACAATACATAACAAGTTAAACTAAAATCAATTAGTTCTATCAGAGAATTTAGGTCACAGGGTAAACTGCTGCCCTAAAAATTGGACAGACAGACAGTTGGATACAGAGAATCAAAATTTAATAAAGCAGAGATTCACAGGTTAAAAACTCTCTGTGAGGACCAGTATTGGAGCAAGAAAATCTGAACTGTAAGTGATGAATTTTTGGAGGCTCATTGTGGACAAGCTGAGAGTTTAAAACTCTAAGGGGGCCTAATTTTGGGGGACGTCCATACTTTTGTGAGTTTTACCTCAAGTAACTCTACTAGGTTCTCATAGTAATGATTAAGGTTCCCTCTGCTTGGGCCGGGCATGGTGGCTCACGCCTGTAATCCTAGCACTTTGGGAGGCTGAG
The DNA here is from genome assembly GCF_028858775.2 of Pan troglodytes. Taxonomy (NCBI): domain Eukaryota; kingdom Metazoa; phylum Chordata; class Mammalia; order Primates; family Hominidae; genus Pan; species Pan troglodytes. The sequence goes on from NC_072419.2 coordinate 18,361,122, forward strand.
GCGGGCGGATCAGGAGGTCAGGAGATCAAGACTATCCTGGCCAACAGGGTGAAACCCCGTCTCTACTAAAAATACAAAAATTAGCTGGGTGTGGGCCGGGCGCGGTGGCACGGTGGCTCATGCCTGTAATCCCAGCACTTTGGGAGGCGGAGGCGGGTGGATCACGAGGTCAGGAGATCGAGACCATCCTGGCTAACGCGGTGAAACCCCATCTCTACTAAAAATACAAAAAATTAGCCGGGCGTAGTGGCGGGCGCCTGCAGCCCTAGCTACTCAGGAGGCTAAGGCAGGAGAATGGCGTGAATCCGGGAGGTGGAGCTTGCAGTGAGCCGAGATCGCGCCACTGCGCTCCAGCCTGGGCGACAGAGTGAGACTCTGTCTCAAAAGTAAATAAATAAATAAATACATTTTAGTTGGGTGTGGTGGCACGTGCCTGTAATCGCAGTTACTAGGGAGGCTGAGGCAGAAGAATTGCTTGAACCTGGGAGGTGGTGGTTGCGGTGAGCCTAGATCATGCCACCACACTCCAGCCTGGCAACAGAGTGAGACTCCGTATCAAAAAAAAAAAAAAAGTTTCCTCTGCTTTTAACATGGGGATGGGAAAAATAGCCATTTTGAAATAGATCGCTCTATTCTTAACAAGGTCTGCCCTCAAGATAAACTATTTTACCAAAGCCAAAACTATTGTGGTTTTACCAAAACCAAACTTACCTGAGAGAAGGAAAAAATCTAACTCCAGTCCCCTCTAGCCATCCTGTCCCAGCTAACTAGGGGAAAAAGTGAGAAGCACTTTTGAGTTCACACTCCAGGGCACAGGCTTAAAGCAGGCTGAGACCTAATCATGGGACTATAGAACCTTCTACGCTTCTCCTCTCCCCAAACTTTACCACACATCACCAAACACCTATTTACAGCGGTTCCTTTTACCAAAAACATCATGTCTGGCTATCAAGAAAAAATTACAAGGCACACTAAAAGGTAAAAACCATAGTTTGAAGAGCCAGAACAAGCACTGAAACGAGAGTCAGCTATGGCAGGGATGTTGGAATTATTAGATCAGCAATTTTAAACAACTGTGATGAGTATGCTGAGAGCTCTAATGGAAGTAGACGGCATGCAAAAACAGAGGAGTAATGTAAGCAGAGAGTTGGAAATTCTAAGAAAGAGTAAAATGGGAATGGTGAAGATCAAAAATACTATAACAGGAATGAAGAATGACTTAATAGGCTCATTGGTAGACTGGATATGACTGAGGAAAGAATTTCCAAGCTTGATGATATGTCAATATAAACATCCAAAACTGAAAAGCAAAGAAAAAAATACCAAAAAAAGAGGACTAGAATATCCAAGAACTCTGAAGCAACTACAAAAATTATAACAAATGTGTAATGGGAATAGCAGAAGGAGAATAAAGAGAGAAAGAAATAAAAGAAATATTTAAAGCAATAATGCCTAAGAATTGTCTTCAAATTAAAGTCAGACATGAAACCACAGATTCAGGATGCTCAGAGAACACCAAGAAGGAAAAATGCCCAAAAACCACAGTTAGGCATATCATATTTAACCTGCAGAAAATCAAAGATAAAGAAGAAAACCTTTAAAGAAGCCAGAGGGAAAAAAAACTTCTTATCTATAGAGGAGCAAAGAGAAAAATAACATCTGATTTATCAGAAACCATGCAAATAAGGAGAAATAAATGGACAAAACATTTAAGTACTGAGATAAAAAAAAAAAGCCCACCAACCTAGAATTCTGTATCCTGCGAAATTAATCATCAAAATTTAAGGAGAAACAGAGACACTCTCAAACAAGTAAAATGAGAGAATCTGTGGCCAGTAGGCCTCCCTTGCAAGAAATGTTAAAAAAAAAAAAAAAAAAAAGGTGGCCAGGTGTGGTGGCTCACGTCTGTAATCCCAGCACTTTGAGAGGCTGAGGCGGATGGATCACCCGAGGTCAGGAGTTCAAGACCGTCCTGGCCAACATGGTGAAACCCCATCTCAACTAAAAATACAAAAATTAGCTGGGCATGGTAGCGTGTGCCTGTAATCCCAGCTACTCGGGAGGCTAGGGCAGGAGAATCGCTTGAACCCTGGAGGCAGAGGTTGCAGTGAGCCAGGATTGCACCACTGCACTCCAGCCTGGGCGACAGAGTGAGACTCCGTCTCAAAACAAAACAAAACAAAACAAAACAAACAAACAAAGTTTCCTCAGAGACCGGGAAAATGATATGGGTCAGAAAGAAAGAGCATTAGAGAAGGTATAAGTAAGGGTAGAAAAAAAGATTATAACAAAAAAAATTAAATCACCTCAATACATATACGTATAGAAAGGATGATACATGAAATTAAGCTTACATTCACTACCTTTATTTGAAAAAACTCTTAAGCAAATTAGGAATAGAAAGAAATTATGCTAATTTGATAACAAAAAGAAAGAAAGAAAGAAAAAGAAAGAAAGAACTACAACAAGCATCTAATTTTATGTGCAGGTTTTAAAGAGTTTCAGAACAGGAAAAAAAATATAAGCCTGCTATTCCACCTCTATTCAATATTACCTAGTGAAGTAAAGTAAGAAAGAGCGCTATAAAGCATAAAAATTGGAAGGAAAGAAATAGAGCTGTCATAATTCAGAGCTAATATGATTGCCTGCAGAAATTTCCCCAAAATCTATAGGCATATTATTAGAATGAATAACAGAGTTTAGCCAATTTGCTGGAACAAAATCAATATGGAAAATTTAATTGTATTTCTATAATCCCTAAATATTGTAGTATATAGAAAACATTATGTCAAAAATATTTAAAGTAAAAGGCAGTACTAGCTTGTGACTTTCTGTGAAAACAGCTAGATAGAATATGGAGTCAATTTGAATCTATAGATCTATTTAGGCAGAATTGACATCTTAACAGTATTGAGTCCTCTGATCCTTAAAAATGGTATATCTATTTTCTTATTTAAGTCTCCTATAATTTTCCTCAGCAGTGTTTTGGAGGTTTCATTATACAAGTTTTAAGTATTTCATATTGTTATATATTATACATGGTAGATTTTTCCATTATATTTTCCAGTTATTTCTAGTAGTTTTAATCCTACTATGTTATTGCAGAAGTGATATTATACATCAGTAGAGATAGATCAGCACTTAACAGTTATCCTTATTAAAAAAAAAAGAAATTGAATCCTTTACTACACACACACACACACACACACACACACATACACACAACACACAAAAACACACACAAAATCCTCAATGGACTAAAAATTTGAGTGAAAGGCAAAACAGTTCTCAGAGACAGCCCAGAAACCTTTACTTACTACATTGGGATAAGGGAGGGTTTCTTAATTAAGACATGGAAAGTGCAATCATTGAAGAAAATGATTTTTTGTTTTGTTTTGAGACGGAGTCTCACTCTGTTGCCCAGGCTGGAGTGCAGTAGCACGATCTCGGCTCACTGCAAGCTCCACCTCCCAGGTTCACGCCATTCTCCTGCCTCAGCCTCCCGAAGAAAGTGATTTTTATGTCCATCATAGAGAAGTGTACAGAATAGGCGTTAGTATATCATACTCTAGAGAGTAATGGCTCATCTTTGAATCCTGGTTCTGTCACTTACCACCAATGTGAACTTGGGCTATTTTTATGCTCTCTGCCTCTGTTCCCTCAAAAGTAAAGTGGGGTTGATAATAGTATCCATAACATCAAGTTGAGATGATAATTAAATGAGTTACTATAGGATAGTAAGTGTTATATATAATAATGTAAATGTGTATACAATAAACATTTTTTAAGACAGAAACGAGAGTGAAAAGTCAAGCTAAAAACTGTAAGGTATTTGCAACACATAAAACTGACCCAAAATATTAGAATATCTATCTATATTCATTCATCCATCCATTCATTTATTCATCCACTCATCCAACTATTCAACCATCTATTCTCTTCCTGCAACTCAAAATGAAAAGGCAGTGAGCAAGAGACATAACAGGCATTTCCCACAGAAGGAAACAAGACTTTTCGAGAAAAATTTGTCATTGTTTAAGGAAGTTAAAGGTGACCCAACAATGTCACTCTTAGGAATATACCCTGGGAGAAACCATCACAGCTTTGCCTCAAGAGATTTATGCAAGAATGTTTATAACATTGCAAACACACACACACACACACACACACACACACACAACAGACAAAAATTTCTGGTAAAAGTAGATTGGATAAATAAGTTGCATAATTCGGCTTTTAGTAAAAATGAGCAATTGAATATATCAACCTGGATGACCCTCAAAAACATGATATTAAGCCAAAAAAAGTAAGTCACAGAAAAATACAGGTAGTTTTATTCCATTGATATAAAGTTTAAAACATTCAATATGAAGCAACAGGCTGTTTAGGCATAAAAATATATGTGATAAATGAAAAACAAAGGAGAATGATAAAACAGGGCATTTAAGCTAATTACCTCTGAGGGGACTGGTAGGGATGGGATTAGAACAAGACATGGGGCATGGGGCACTACATTTCCAACAGAAATGTTCTGCCTATCAAATCTGGCAGTCCAAAAGTCAAACTATAAAGTGCCACAGAAGTATCAGCCATAACAATTATAAAAATTTTAGTTATAGCTGTTTGTTATAAGACAGTGATTTTCAGATTGTTCAAGAATAAAATTTAGGAGAGAACTTTATGACAACAAATAAAAAAAGAAGTTATAGAGTTAAATTTAAAATTTTAATTAAAAAATAAGAAAACAACAAAACAAAATTCAGCTATATGGAGAAGTGTATTTCATGAAAATACAAACAACACATAAACAACAAGCAAATAAAGAATAGCAGTATAAGCACTAGCCAAAATAAAATTTGAGACAGAAAGGTTTAATTTGAGCCAAAGGGTTCATTTTATTTTCCAAATTATTTTTAAAAACACATTGAAAATAGTATAGTCCTGACTCTAACAATTAACAATATAAAAATGCATAGTTGTTTTTTATTATTCACGAAGTCAATAATTGTGTTTGTCTACTTGCTAAAATGTATTTGCAACCCCTAAAATCAATACTTGTACATTTTCAGTCATTCACTGACAAGTACAGAGCAGCAAAAAATGTGCAAGTTTTTGTTGTGGTCAAACTAAGCAATGCTCTACCTTCTTATTTCAGTTCTCATACTCTAAACAAGTGTCTTTTTTGTGGTCTATTTAGCACCTTTTTTTACATTTCTGTGCTTTTTTCTTATTGATCTCACTGTTTAAAGTGGCCCCCAAGATTAGTGTCTAGTGCTTCTAAGCTCAAGAAAGCTTGAATGTGCCTTACGGAGAAACTATGTGTGTAAGATAAGCTTTGTTAAGGCATGAGTTATAGTGCCATTGGCCATTCAATATTAATGAATCTATATATATATATATATATATATATATTAGATAAGATGTCTTTAAGCAGAAGCATATGTAAAACACAATTGCATATTGGTTAGTTGATGAAAATATGACCAGAAGCTTGCAGGAACTTAATACAACATTTCCCCTAGGAGCAATGTTTCAGTGTTTGCTAATTGTGTTTGCACCATATTAATGGTGCATAACTACCTTAAATAGGGAGAATCAACTGTGTAAAGCACAAATCACAATCATAGTAGGAAAATTTAACATGTCTCTGAGAATCAAAAAATCAGTTAAATAAAATTTAATTGAAATATAGAGAGTCTGAATAATATAGACAATAAACTTGTTTTGGCTTTTGTTGTTCCTCTCCGCCCAAAGGAAGTTCTGCAGTTATCTCACATAGGTGAACTCTCCAACACCGCAGACAGCTGGATCTTTACCTCTTTACCATCAATGTCTTTTCTCTAGTCCAACTTAGTCACCCACTCCACTGGTCACATCTTAAATATTGTCATCATCAGAAACTGCACTATTTCTGAAATCTTAATTTTAAACATCTTAATCTCTGTGTACCATCTTTGCTCTACCTCACTCACAAACTCATAAACCCCCACTGCTACAATTCCTTAACTCTTCAGAGACTGCCAAAATATGGACCCCATAACTTTTTTATTCTCTCCTGTCCAACTCTATGTCCACGACTTCTCAATGTAATCACTCCCTTGCCAGTATCCCCAGATCTCTTTTCCTCTCCTGGTTTCCCTCTAACAAATGATCTCTCTTCAAAGCTCTAATTGGCCAGCAGCCTGTAGTTTTTTAGGACTCCACCAGAGTGTCAGTTCTTCTAGACAGCCTTTCCAGATAACCCTATACAAATTGAGTGCAGCTTGGTCTCTGCGTTTATTCCTTTCTTCTTTCAAAACACTTATAGAGGCTTGTAAATGTTTTAGTAGACATGTGCTTTTTCCTCCTGTCTTTTAGACTACAACATAAGTTCCATGAGTACAGAAATCCTGTCTTGTTCTCCCTTCATTCCCAGTACCTAATATAAAACCTTGCATATATTAGAAGCTCAAAGGAATGGTTATCTAAATTTTTACCCTATAAAGAAAATATATTATTTTTAAATGTCTATCAGTGGAATGGCTACAAAGTTTAATTGCATATATAGATATCAATATAACCTTAATTAATTCTATCATGTGGGAATTGTGCGACCTACATGCTTTCACCATACCATAATAAAACTAAAAATACAATAAGGATAAAATAACCATAGCTAAATCTAACTAACTGGAAAACCAAAAACCTTGTTTTTAATAATTCTTGGAGAGGAGACAAAAGAAAAGATTAAAGAGTACAATTAAAAACATTTTATAAATTAAAGAACATTATGTATCAAAATCAACTGCATAAATCTAAAATTGTCCTCAGAAAAAAAGTATAGTCTAAAATGCTTTCTATTATTAAGCAAGAAAAATTAAAATAAATTAATTAGGTATTCAAGAAAAGAAGCTGAGGGTAAAAAGCACTAAAATGAACACAAAGTTAAATAGAGTTGAACTAATCAAGATAAAAACAATATTGGAGATAAAAAGGAAAAAGAGAAAATTATTCAAACACACTAATTCAGCCGATAATCTGTTGTCAACTGCACAAAAGGAAATAAAACATAAACAGGTATTAGAAATAAAATCTGGCATCTAAACAAAGGGAGGAAAATAAATTTAATTGCAGGAGAGTCTTTTTTTAGCTAACATTTCCTCTTTGCTTTTTCTAGACATGTCTAAGAGCCAAGCTAAGCAGGAAAGTTTCATGACAGTTCACACAATGGTTTTCCTATATAGGCAAAGATGTCAACTTTAAAACGGCCTCAACAATGCCTGAAAAATCCTGCCAAGTTTCTCTGTCTGGTCCTCAATGACAAGGCTTCTACATTTTCCCATTGGGCCTTCCCAACTCCCTGCCAACTTCCTCCTATCAATAGCCTGACCTTCAACTTCTCAGAGAAAAGTGCAGCGACATTACCTTTTAATGTGTAAGCCCTTTAAGATCTTATACTCTGTTATTCACAGATGCATCTCAAGTACCTCAGATAGTGCCTGTCTCAAAGTTACTACTGAAAATACATTCGAGGAGCGAAGGGATATCAGATCTGCAGCCATCTGCATTCATTCCCTCTCCACCCTCTTCCATTTCAAGGGGAGCAGTGCCTCTCTTCCCAACCATGGCCAAGACTTCAACCCATGCCTGAACTCTTATCCTTTCCCAGCTTCTCAGGAGTATTATATTGACAGTTAAACTTTTTTGCTTTATTATTTACACTCTAAATCTAATTCTTCCCAATAGTTTCTCATTTAAAACATAACTTAAGTCTTCTCATTTAAAACATAACTCCCCTCAGACCAACATCTTCCCTCCACCTTTTATCGCTCTCCTTCTTGTCAACTTCACGGATTTCCTGAAGAATTGTTTACATTGGCCTCCATATACCTTGGATCTCTGTGTATCCAAGTGGTAGCAGCATTTCATTTTGAAGAATAAAAGCAAAATGTGTTTCAATTTTTCTTTCCTCCTTGTGACTTCATTGAAATTGTTCTTGTCATGAATGGTCTATCTGAGCACATATCCAAAGATTATTTTTTCACAAGTCATCAAATATAAGCCTTAGTCCCCATTCGGAGTTGTTAACAGTCCCCTCCTTCTTAAAGTACTATCTTCCCCTTGCTTTAGGAAACCATACTTTTCTGGTTTTCCACCTACCTCTTCAGAATCTTTTTCTGAGTTCATTGCAGATTCATTCTCTTTTCCCCAGCCAGTAAATATAAATGGTCAGCAAGGCACTTACTCTCCCAGTTTAGTCTTGCTCAAGTATTACAACTCAGAGTTTTAAGGACTACCTACAAGCAAATGACTTAGAGTTTTAGCAACAGTTCACGTCATCTCTCTGACCTCCACACCTGGATATACAAGTGCCTTCCTCCATCCTTGCATATTCACTACAAATCCCCTCAAATTCAAAATCTTTGAGAATGTTGTCCTAGCCAGGTGAATAACAAAAACAAACAGCAACAGCAAAAACAGTTTATCTACTATTTACAACATATCTGACACCAAATTTGTAAGGTTTCTTTTTCATACCAACCACTTGTTTGAATGATGGTATTCCCTCTCAAATTTATTTTGAAACATAATTGTCAATGCAACACTATTGAGAGGTGGTGTGGCCTTTAGGAGGTGATTAAGTCATGAGGGGTCTGCCCTGATGAATGGAATGAGCATCCTTATAAAAGGATGCTGGGTTGAAGGGAGGGCTCTCTTACTCTTCTGCTTTTCACCACATGTGGGCACAGCAGATACAGCAACAAGGCACCATCTTGGAAGAAGAGATTGGGCCCTTAGACACCAAAACAGCTGACACCTTGATCTTTAACTTCCCAGCCTCTAGAATTGTGAGCAATACATTTCTATTGTTTATAAATTACCCAGTTTGAGGTATTTTGCTATGGCAGCCAAAACAGACTAAGACATCAACCAATTCTCCAACTCTGGGGACACCAACTGAGTTTGAATTCTGATATTAACTACCCATATTTACTGTAGACCCCCCAGGTTAAGGACTCAGTCCCTCAGGTCTTCTCTCAATTTTATACACCAACTGCAAGTCCCAGGTTGTCGTCCTGTACTTCTAATCAACTGGCTATAAATTAAGGGTTCCCAGACTTCCCACGTCAGGTTAGATAAATTGTTGAATGTCTCACAAAACTCAGGGAAATATTTACTTATGTTTGCCAGTTTGTTATGAAAGATATTCTCAAGGATCCAGAAAAACAGCCAGAAGAAGTCCATAGAGCAAGATCTGAAAAGGTCTTGAAAGCAGGAGCTTCTGTCCCTATGGAATTGGAGTATGCCACCCTCCTGGCATATGGTCTCTTGTACCAACTTGATAGCTCTCCAAAATCCATCCTTCAGGGTTACAGAGGCTTAATTAGGTATGATGGATTAAGCCGTTGGCTACTGGTGATTAAGACAGTCTCCAACCCTTGTCCCCTCCCCAGAGGTCAGAAAGTAAGGTTAAAAGTTCTAACTCTCTAATCATGTCTTGGTCTTTCTGGTGACCAGCCCCGTTCCTAAAGCTATCTAGGAACCTCTGCCATCAGTCATCTCATTAGCATAAAAAAAGACACTTTTATTTCTCTCTGGAGATTCCAAGAGTCTTAGAAACTATTCTATAAGAAGCCAGGGACTAAGATAGAATATTATAACAACAGATGTTCCTCAGTCCCTACCATCTTCTAAAGGATTTTAGAAGCTCTGTGCCAGGAACCTGGAAGAGATTAAATATATATTTCTTCTTGCATCATACCAAGTCAGTTCTAAATCAAACGATATAGAATGAAAGTAGAAGAGCTTAATCCTTCTGACTGCATTTAAATTGGCCTACAAAATATTGCATATGCCTTCAGGTAAGTTGCACACTAGCAGTATTAAGAAAAAATAAACTGATATTAGTGATATTGATAAATTAATATTAACAAATTTTTTAGTCACAAAGCAGATCTCACTGACATCAATTTTGGGAAAGATTTCCATCAGGAGCACGAGAGAAGGTTAGTGGAAATCTATACAACCCTCACTCCCCATGTTTTATCCTTCACTAAGTTCTGTAGCTTGTTTTACTTCCATAGGCTTCTTGCTCCTTAAAGTTCCAGCGTGCCTTTTATTCCACTCTCAGCTCATAACTCATTTATTTTAATGCCAAAATTGAAGCACCCTAAAACACTCTTTAAGTTCCCACCACTTTAACAAATTTAGAAGCAAAAGGGCCCATGCATCCTGGTTTCTTTTCTGCTAATTAAAGATAAAGTTTCTCCTCCTCTCATCTAAGATAAACCCTCTGCTTGTGCCTTGGATATTAGCAATTTCTCTCTCTCCTGCATCCCGTCTTTACCCTCCTCACAATTGAATCATTCCCTTCAACATTCAAACATATCGTAATTTCTCACAACTTAAAAATGTTTTCTGGGTTCCAATTTCCATTTCTGGTAGTATGTCAGTTTTGTTCCCCTTTGTACTAAAGCTTTGCGGAAAAAAAAGTCTCCTCTTTCTCTATACTGCCTTTAATTTCTCTTCTTCTTCTCTTGAGCCATCAGAATTAGACTTTCAGGCCAAGTGTGATGGCTCATACCTATAATCTAAGCACTTTGGGAGGCCAAGGTGGGCGGATTACTTGAGGTTAGGAGTTTGAGGCCAGCCTGGCTAACACAGTGAAAGCCCATCTCTACAAAAAAACACAAAAATTAGCTAGGCATGGTGGCGTATGCCTATTCCTAGCTACTTGGGAGGCTGAGGCAGGAGAATCGCTTGAACCCAGGAGGCGAAGGTTGCAGTGAGCCAAGATCACACCATTGCACTTCAGCCTGGGTGACAGAGCAAGACTCTGTCTCAAAAAAAAAAAAATTAGTCATTCAGCCCCATTATGCCAACCAAACTGCCATCTCTAATGTAGAGTTCAGGAAGCAGAGCAACATCCAGAAAAAGAAGCTGAAGAGGGCATGCCAATGTGATAGGAGGAAAACCAGAATAATGTGCTGCCCTAGAAATCAATGAACAAAAGTAATTCAAAAGGAAGAAAATGATGGCCTGATTCAAATGCTGCTGAAGATAGAATAAGATGAGGACTGGAAAATGGCCATTGGACTGGACAATCTGGAGGTCACTACGGCCTTGATAAAAGTGAATTCCACAGAGACACTGAAATGAAAAGCTTAATAAATGGGCTCAAAAGAGAATGGGAAGTGAGGACTGTAACAGAGTCCCCAAGATCACAATACTCAGGGAGAACGCACAATGCTCAGCATATAGTTGTATTTACAGTTATGATTTATTGCAGGAAAAAGACACAAAACAAACACAATTGGCAAAAGGAAGACGTGTAAGGAGTGAAGTCTAGGGGGAAATCAGGCATGGGCTTCCAAGTGTTCTCTCTCAGTAGAATCACACATTTAATTCCCCCAGCAATGAGTTGTGAGAAGTTTTACCAACTAGAGAATCTCATTAGAGTCTCACAACCCAAAGGTTTTATCGGACACTGGTTATGTGGACAGTCTTTGACTGATGCATACCAAAATTCCAAACTCCCAGAGTGACAGTAGGTGTCTGACATGAACCATATTGTTTATGTAAGCAGTTTGTATACAATGAACCACTCTTATGGTTAATGGTGGTGGAGACTCTCCTGAAATCCAAATTCCATTATAAGCAGGCCATTTAAAGTCAGGCTTCTCATATAAACTCTTTTCTGCACAAGGAGAGAGAGTAAGCAGGCAGAAACTACTCTTCTGATGAATTTTGATACAAAAGAGATAAATCAGACGGAAGTTGGAAAGAATATAGAATGTTAAAAGCATTTTATTTTTTATTTCATCTTATTTTTAATATGAGTGAGTTTACCGGATGTTTGCATGATGACAGGAATGATACAGTAGAAGAGGAAATTTGGTGAGGCAGGACAGAGTGGGATATTTGAGTGGAAAAGGAGAATGGGATTCAGCTCAGAATTAAAACATAAGCCTGGCTGGGTGGGGTGGCTCACGTCTGTAATCTCAGCACTTTGGGAGGCCGAGGGAGGCGGATCACGAGGTCAGGAGATCGAGACCATCCTGGCTAACACGGTGAATCCCCGTCTCTACTAAAAATACAAAAAATTAGCCAGGCGTGGTGGTGGGAGCCTGTAGTCCCAGCTACTCTGGAGGCTGAGGCAGGAGAATGCCATGAACCCGGGAGGTGGTGCTTGCAGTGAGCCGAGATCAAGCCATTGCACTCCAGCCTGGGCGTCAGAGTGAGACTCCATCCCCCCCAAAGAAAAAAAAAGAAAAAGAAACATAAGCCTTACGAGGGAACAGGGTAAGTTCACCCATCATGTAAGTAATTATGATTGTCAATAGACATAATAAATATGTGTCTACTTTAGTTATAAATTGTATTAACAAGAGAGTTTTGTATGGTCACAACTAATATGATTAAGTAGACAAAATCAATAGCTATCCTATTTCAAAAATCTAATGGGAAAGAAAAGATCATCATTCACGGTATCAGTAGGAAAAATACACTTATTTGGTATATGGAGAACTTATATGAAAAATGCTGTAAAATATCACTAATGGCATAAAATAGACAAGAATAAGTGGAGAAACATATCAATCAATGTTCTTGAAAAGAAAGACTAAATATTGTAATAGAGTATTTTCTCCTCAAATTAATTTAATCAAATGTACTCATTCAAATCAAAACTAATTTCACAGTGAGGAAGGTTAAAATAATGATTTAAAACTTTTTATTAACTAAATTATCCTCAAGTTATCTGAATCAAATTAAGTTTACTGATTCACATCAAAATTAATTGGATTTTATAGAAGTAAAGTAAGTACTAAAATTTTTCCTCAATATTATTTATTTTGTATTATACAAATAATATATATTAATTGTAGGAAATTTTAAAATACAAATAAGAATGTTTTAAAAAACGCAAAATACAACTATCTGGAAATGTAAGACCCAGGAACAGCCACTTCCTCTTTATATTTTATTGCATGTTTTTCCAGGCTTTTCTTAGGCTTGCAGTCCTTGACATGCCTGGTTCCAATATGCAAAACTTTCTGTTACCATAGTTCAGTTATAAGTCAGTCCCCCATTAAGATGGTTGAAATTTCAGTTACTGCATTATGTTAACTGTGAGTAATTGCATAAACTACAAACTTTACTTCTTGCTCTTCTGTCCATCAATCCCTTTGCACATAACATATGCACCTCAAAAATCAGTGACCAAAGACAACACCTCTTTCAAAGTCTGTCGGTAATTAGTCACTGCACATTTGTTATTCAGCTCAGACACAGACAGCAAAGCTTATAGCTGTGTTGCCTCTGTGTCTCCCAGTGATAAACCCATGTAACATTTTATAAAAATGAATAATTGAAAGAGAGAATTGACCCATAAAGTGAAAGATCAGCCAAAAAACAAAAAGTCGTCATGTCGGAAGTGCAATTCAAATAGAATGTAAATGGAATTATAGAAGAAATAGCTAACTCTGGGAACACTGGTACTGTTGCCACTGGATAGGAGCTTAGTGGAGGCAAGCGTATAGACATGAATGAGGAGTGTAGTTGTGACAGGAAGGACGAAGATGTCCCAGAGACGGTGATGCCAGTAAAAATACTTGAATTAAAGAAACTCACAGAGATATTTCATGACATTGAAAGGGCAAAGGATTTCATGTTGGAAGCCCATCCAAACTTAAAGGGAATATGACCATTGGCCAAGGCATAGAAAAGATGCTTGCTCCATATCATAAGTTATATGACCTGAAGGCAGGCACTATTTAAACTACTCTTCATAATTTTTTTTTTTTTTGAGACTGTGTCTTGCTCTGTCACCCAGGCTGGAGTGCAATGGTGCAATCTCGGCTCACTGCAACCTTCACCTCCTGGGTTCAAGCGATTCTTGTGCCTCAGCCTCCGAGTAGCTGGGATTACAGGCATGCACCAACATGCCTGGCTAATTTTTGTATTTTTAGTAGAGACAGGGTTTTGCCATGTTAACCAGGCTGGTCTCGAACTCCTGCCCTCAAGTGACCTTCCCTTCTCTGCCTCCCAAAGTGCTGGGATTATGGGCATGAGCCACCACACCTGGCCTATGATTTTTATTAATAAATAAAACACTTTAATTCCTAATGCTTCTAATGTGTTATATTAGAGGGTATTAAATAGACATGGTCATGCCCTGTGTAATGACATTTTGGTCAACAATGTACCGCAATGATGGTGGTGCCATAAGATTATAGTGGAACTGAAAAATTCCTGTCACCCAGTGACATCATAGCCGTTGTACCATTACCATGTACTGCAACACACTACATTTTCTATGTTTAGATACACAGATATGTGCCATTGGGTTACAACTGCTTACAGTACTCAGTACAGTAGCATGCTGTACAGGCTTGTAGCACAGGAGCAATAGTCTATATCATACAGCTTAGGTGTAGAGCAGGCTATACCATCTAGGTTTGTGTAAGTACACACCATTATTTTCAAACAATGATGAAATTGCCTAAGGAGGCATTTCTCAGAATGTATTCTCATTGTTAAGCCGCACATGACTGTATTAGGTTTACTAGTATTTCATTTCTGTTTATAACTTAGATAGTAAGAAACAATTTGTGTAGTCATTTTTACAATGTCACACTACCATACCAAACAAGGGCTGCCAGTATATAGGATATTCTTTCCTTCTTTCTCTTTCCCGCTCTCTTTCTCTCTTTCTTTCTTTCTCTCTTTCTCCTTCTCTCTGCTTCATCTCTTGACCGTTTCATAATAGTATAAGTACTTTAACAAAAATGGGGCCATAAGAAAACCATTGTTTTAAATTCTACTTTATTTGTTTCACATATAATACATTATTTTCACATTAACAAATATAAATAAACATCATTTTACATTCAGTAAATGCAGACTATTCCACTGATTGGACTGTGCCAAAACCCATTCAACTATTCTCCCATTAATAAACATTTAAATTATTGCTTTTGTTTACTAGTATGGGCAGAACAGCAAAGAGCTTTCTAGAAGCTTAATTGCTGAATCAAACAGTATATGTATGTATTTTTTAATTTGATACATACTGTTGAACATATTACTAAACTGAATTTCCAAAAGTTACCCCAATTTACACTTCCAGGAGTGAAGAAGAACCCAACACTCAGAATCCATATCAACAGTAGTTATTTTTAGTCTTTTTAATCATTGATAATCTGATAAGTAATTTTTTGCATTTTTTAATTGAATTGTTTAACTGAATTAAATTTGTGTGGTGTCATGATATATATGTTGGTTTTTATCCACAGTTCCTGGCTCCTAACTTCTACAGTACTTTTTATACTCTTGAGGCACTTTAGGCCTCAGGAAACAGAATCTCTCACTCTGGCCTTCTCCTGACTTTCTTTCACCTGCCCAAGGCAGGACTCTACTCTGATTGTGAGTCAAAAGGCCCTCATTTCAGAGAGTCCTGCCCATAGTCTAGAGAAGGGAATGCTGCATGGAGAGACCTAGAGGAATCTGAACAGACAGGTCTTTCTGGGTTTAGATCATACTGTTTTTGTCCAATCACAGTTTGACACAGTTGCTCATGCTTCCATCATGGACAACTGACGAAGTCTCCATAGAAGGCCCAAAGGACAGGATTTGAGGAGCTTCTGGATAGCTGAAGATGTGGAGCTTCCTGGAGGGTGTGTACCAATGCATCTCTTTATCTGTATCCTTTGCAGTATCCTTAATAATAAACTGGTAAATGTAAGTTCTGTGGGCCATTCCAGCAAATTAATTGAATCCAAAGAAGGGATTGTGGGAAATCCAACTTGAAGCTGGTCGGTCAGAAGTTTTGGAGGCCCAGACTTGAGACTGGGGGGAAAGAGGGGACGGTCTTGTGGGACTGAACCCTTAACCTGTAGGATCTGATGCTATCTCTGGGTAGATAGTGTCAGAACTGAATTGAAGGACATTCATGTGGTATCCACTGCTTGGTGTGTGGGGGGAAAAAAAACCCCATACCTTTGGTCACAGAGGTCTTCTGTGTTGATGATTATTGTGATGTGAGAGCAGAGGACAAATTTAGTTTAGGAGAGTTTTTCCACAACACAATGTGTATTGGAGCAAAATAAGAGACCGTAGCAAATTTCTGTTTTCCATTGAGAAGCATAAAATTTTAGGTCATATGGTTTAAAGTTATTCATATTCAAATGGACTGTTCTGCAGTTCTTCAAAGACAGCTTTTATAGAATCTGATGTTATCTCAGCCTTTACAGACTAGAAAATAGGGGCTACCAGAAACAGAATACAAGTTTTAGATTCCATGAATTGTTCTTTTTACTGACCTGTTTGCCATAGAGGTCTAGGCATTCATCGTAATCCACTTGGATGTTGTTGTATGCTAAAAATGCTTCCAACATTGGAATCCCTAGAAAACAAAGCAGGGATTGACACATACTGATTTTGACATTGACTTTCTATCAAGAGTAAAAACGTAACACTAAAAGTGGGCAGAGGTAAGGAAAAAACCCAAGCTAAACTAAAAGTGAGCAATAAATCAAATTTACTTAAATATCACAGAGTTAATTATCAACTTTATTACAACAAAAACTTCAAAGTTTAGCAATAATTTTATATTTATTCTGTGATAAAATGATGCCCTTGCTATTTATGAGGCTTGGGTAGCATAGCAGATTTTTAGTAGTTGAGAAAATTTTAACACTGGGAGTGTTCAAATTTCCAAGTTTTCTTGAATCATCAAAAGTTCTGATGAGACCTCTCATTCCTACATGACAAATATAGGCAGGAGCTGAAAAGTAACTGCTTCCTTTACTAAAGGGCAAATTTAATAATGTCTAACTTACCTTCTTTATTCGATTATATTGCCTGCCTACCCTTTGCTTAAGAAAATAAATCAATCTCGAACTTCCTTATAAATTTATATTACTAGGAGAAGGAAAAGAAAACTCATTATGGAGCCTGATTAGCATATCAATTATACTTCAAAGGGACAGCAAATAAGCTTATCATTCTCTGTAGACATTTTATTTCAGGGAATTATTTTTTTTCTTCAACATTGTTCTGCTAAGTTCTTTCCAACTACCTGACCAAAGAGATGACCTAATGCTGACATACCCTGAGTTAATGTGCTGTTTAGGGGTTACACAGGTTTCCACAGACTTTTCCATAGTCCTAATGAAAGCATTTATCCAACTTGATGTCACTGGACTCTGCTTTGCAGCTGAGAAACTTAGTCCTTTTATGTATCAGCCCCACAAATACCAGCTCACTTTTCCCTAAGAAGAGGGTATATGTAATCTGCCTAAAGTCGCTCTCAATATTTTGTAAGTAAATGTCAATGTCCTCTGAGAAGGTTATGCTCTTCTACTCCAGTTGTAAATTATTTGCTTCAGAATTGACTTGGCTCTGAGAAAATTCTTAAAATGTATGTTTTAGATAAGTAAGTAAACTTATAGCCCTTATTCCTTTCTACCCCCAAGTAACCTTCAAATTCTCAAAAGAAGGAAATAAAGAAAGACAGGGTACAAAAACATTTAACCAGCCAGCAGGAGGATGGTCCTCCTCTAACCTTTACCCTTGATCTTGCTGAGGTAGGACCCTTCGTGCCCAGGCATAACACACACTGTTGGAACTGTGCTGAATTTCTCAAGATTGCATTTACCCCCCAGCTTCTGCACACTCTGTTCTCCTCCTCCTCCTCTTTCTCCTCCTCCTGCAACTGCTGCTGTTCCTTCTCTTCTTCTCCTTCTCATTTTCCTCCTCCTTCTCCTTCCTCTTCTTGTTTTTCTTCTCATCCTTCTCCTTCTCCTCCTTCTTCAACTTCTCCTTCTTCTCCTTGAAATGAGGATCACGTAAGTTTATTCCTGTACCTACTCACAAAAAAATCACCATGAATTCCAAAAAAATACAAAATTGGTGTGTTGTTTTGGTCACTTAGTTATCACAAGTTACAGTTACTATCAATGTTGTGATGTGCCAAAAGGATGAACATTTCTTGTTAAAGCTCTGCAAATAACAAAGTACAATCTTCTTACACTACCATTCCATTTCTAGAAAAATCAGTCTATGCTAAAACCATGCAAAATGTATAATTTGTGTGGATATGTAAAATGGGGTTAGGTTCTAGGTTAACGTAAGTGGTTTTTTTGCCTCAATGAATGTCTGGTGGAATATCTGATTGCCATGCTACTGGGGACTTTTTCACTGTGTGAGAATGAAAACATCTACATATTTGTCTCTAGCCTATTAAATGACACTGTTACCTCCCATTCTTTTGACAACCACTAAAGCCTCTGAAATTTTTTGAGACATGCCCTAGGACTGAGCAGTATTTCTCTGTTGAGAATGATTGCCCCAGACTTTCTCATTAACAATAGCTGGAAAACCCCCTTCATCCCAATTTCAAGGGTTCTACTCTCTCAGTGGATATTACCCCTCTCTAGGCCATTTCCTACTACCTTGGTACTGGCAATTCTTTAATTCCAATAGGACCTACAATTCAGTAAACACACTGCCTCTTCACTCTCCCTCAAACTCCTCATGTCCCTCCTCATCCAATTTAAAATCCATTTGTTTCTTACACTTTGTACCTGGGAACTCCTTCCAAAGGCTGCCCCTGAGCTCTGCAACCACTTTCCCCATTGATAGCAAGCTAGAAGTGCCTGGGAGTATGGTGTGTTCGCCATAGGCAGCCCATAGCCAAAGACTGATTGGTCCCAGAGTGTAAAAGCCTCGTTCCTTTGCTCCAAGGCTTGACGAGGCCTAAGGTGTAATTTATTCTCCAGAACTCCCCCACTGAATCAAGGCGAAGCAGGGAGTTCACCTGTAATCACAGCATTGTGTAGCTTATTCTCCTTCTTTGCTCTGCTTCCTTCACTCCTTTGCTGGTCTCTCCTGGGGAACATCTCTTTGTTAATAATTTGAACATGACTATTCATCCCAAAGCCTGCTTCTGGAGAATCCAACCAAAGATACTGAACAGAATAACACAAAAGCTCACTTCTCAAGGTAGTTGGCAGGACTTCAAGGAATGGTCTTGCACTGCTTTGCAAAGCTGAGACAATGAGCACCTGGAATCTTAACTCATCTCTCCCTGAGTCTATCTGCCCGGAGTTAGTTATGTTACCCTAATCTTTCTTAGGTAAGGAACCCTTGGAAGATAAGCACATCCCTCAAAGCAACCATCACTGAGCAAAGACACTGTGCTGGCCCAGCCGTTTCTGTAAGAAGATTCTAGAACTCTAATTTTGAGTCTTATTTATTTTACAAATATTAGAGAGAATAAAAGATAGTTAGCTGGTTTCTCATTAAGGAAATAGAATTCATTATGGCAATGAACAGAGGCAAGAACAATCTAGGGTTAGAATGTTGTTTCTCAGCTCCCTAAAATGAATGCTTGTTAATTAGGTCCAATCACTCTTTTCTCAATGATATCGTAGCACATTGTGTGTTCCTTAATAAAGTCTCTTGTTTTGATTCTGTGACATACAGCTAATTTTTACTAATTGTCAGAGGTCTTTATCTTCATCATCTTTATAGATGCTCCACAACAACTAACTTCTTGGTTTGCCCAAAGTAAGCTCTCAGTAAGTGTCAGTCTGTTGACTGACTCACGTAGTGATTGGCTGAATATCCTTTTCATGCTCCTGTTGTGGGAGGGATAACTCTCTTATTCATCAAGTCAATCACATTCTCCCATTAGCACTAGTAAGTGTATGTCATATCCACCCTTATCTCTCACTTCATCCCTCCTGTCATAGCCCAGGATCAGGGATAGGGTATATCTCACCCAAACTCTTGAAATTCCAGCCCTATTGTCCTCCCTGTCACTGATCATTTTCAGCTCCAGTCCAACTTCCTTATTGTGGTCTACTCTAAAATCAGAGCATGCCATTCATGTAAACCCTTTAGTGCTCCCTACACACCTCTCTAACTTCATTTCCCATCACACCTATGATCCTCATAAATTCCAGCTTTACTGAACAATGTCCAAACATGCCACCTCTCCCAGAGGCATTTCCACAGGCCATTGCCTCGAATTGGAATGTGCACCCCCTTCCTGTGAGCCTGGGAACACCCCCTCCCCCCAGTTCCTTTCAGCTCCAAAGTGCCTTCTTTGAAACCTTCTTACTTCTCTAGGAAGGCCCATAAAAACTCACTTTCATTGGCACATATCTCCAATGTAGTTCTCCAGATATTGTAAGGAAATTTCTGTTTGGAAGTGTTTTTCACCCATAGACTGTGAATTCCTCCATGGAGGAGGTTGTCTCCATTCTAATTTGCATTCCTGGAACTTAGTAATGACAGGTTAAGGGAGTTTTGTACAGAGAAGGTACTCAATTCATTCTGGTGGAATGCAGGGAAGAATAAGGGTTGACTAGCCATTTCTTGAGAACTTCATTTATTCATTCATTCATTCAATCTTCATTCATTCATTTGTTCATTTTGATTATTCTTTTATTGGGTGATTCCTAAAAATGGGTAGAGTATTATAATGGAAGCTCCTGAGAGGCCTAATATCATAAAGCATGAGGCCACTTGTCAGAGCCAGAAACGCTGAAAGCCAAGATCACTCATCTCAGGATTTTGCTTAGAGTCAACCATGTGAATATAATAAAAAGAATAATGTAAATAATAATAATAACAAGATCTCACATGCATATATCACTTAACAGTTTTGAAGCACTTAAGTGTTTTCAATCTATTTATTACATTTTAAACCATTAGGAAAATTTGGGAGAGGCTTCTGGGTTATAATCACCCCCATTGTATTGACAGCAGAACTGATTACATGACTTGTCTAATTTTACTTGTGTGATGGAGTGTGAAAATAGTCCAGTTTTTCACCCATTTTTTGTGCCTATGGTTCTGGCTAGATAACTTTGCAATACTCCTACTCGGACTCTGGCTCCAGCCACATGACTTTCTTCGGTCCATGGAATGTCAGTGAGTCTTGAAGAGACCCTGTACAACTAGGCTTGCTCACTTTTGCTCTACCATAACCATGGAAAGGATCTCACCAGGCTATCCTGCTGTTAACAGGGAGGAAAGAAAACTACCTACAGCAGAGACCAGCCACGTCAGTCATCCCAATCAAGGCTAAGAGTCCAGATATATGAGTGACCCAGCCAAGACTAGAAGAGCTGCCCAGATGACGCTGGACTAAATCACCAGTCCTCAGAGTCATTAGTTAATTGTATCTTATTGTTTTAAGTCACTTAATTTTGAGGTGGTTCTTTATAAAATATTATTGTGACGATCCATCCATTTAATAAAAGCAAAGGTAGGACTAGAGAAGATAATGACTAAAATCTTACTTTTATAGTAGTATCTCTTTATAGATACTGGCTGCCCTGTTGGCCATTAGTGGCCTAGGCATTGAAGATGCAACATATCCAATTTAAAGAGTTTCTATTTCCCTCCACTCCCTGGAGCATTATCCATCTTGGGTAGCTCTGTGACTTATCAGCAGGAAAGTACAGAGATACTTATTTACATCATGGACTCCTCATGATTTTCTAACTTCCAAATTACCTTTCTTATTGGAAATATAATTTTTTAATGGCCAATTATCCCTAGCTATCCTACATTGAGAAATAGGTACCTAGTCCAGTTGTGAGTGGTGAACTATGAAGATGATGGCATTCACTCATGGGAGGCAAGACATAAGTTTTATATGTAAGTCTCAGGGGCAGAAATGTGAGATATGAAGAGATGGATAGAGAGTCTGTAGAGGAGGTTTATTCCAAGTTCCCTCTTACAATCAGATATGAAGAGCTCAGAGAGAGAGAAGAAGATTACAAGGCATGAGCTGAAATGAGGGATTTGGATGGGGTTTGGCCAGCTGGATCATGGCAGAGTTTGGGAAGGAGGCAGAGGTAATGCTTTGGAGCCCAAGTAACAAAGTTTTTCATGGAACATAGAATATGGCTCTCATGAAATGAGAACAGAATGGAACATGGCATATGCTTGTCAGTAGCCTTGGACTTCAACAGCAGTTGAACGACTAGGCAAAATCCCTCTTGGGGGCACAATACTCACTTATAGGGCTAGGCATCCATGATTCTGATGCAAGCACTTGTCACATGCCTTATGGGTACCAAACACTGATGAAATGACCAGAAGAAGATTTCTACAGATTCAATGGATAACCCAGAATAATTGCATGACTTTAAAGTGGGCGTTAACGCCCTGCATTTATGTAGGTGGGGGCAAGGGGCAGCAAGTTTTGGTGTTAAAATAAATGTTTAACCTACAGGCTGGTGATGTCAAAATATTTGGGTTTCAATTATTAAAATGAAATTGAAACAAAATATCACCATGATGTGCTACTGTATCTAAGAGAATGGCTGTGATGAAAAAGGACAGATAATGCCAAGTGTTGACAAGGATAAAGTGCAACAGAAACTCTCACAGAATGTTGATAGGAATGTAAATTTGTACAACCACTATTGGCCAGTGCCCACTAATGCAGAATCTATGCATATTCTTTGACCCAGCACTTCTGCTCCTAGATATAAACTCAATAGAAATATGTACCTATGTTCACCAAAAGATGTAGAGAAAAAAAGTTCATGACACTGCTACTTGCAATAGGCAAAAACTGAAGACAACACAAACGGCCATCAAATGATCAAATGGATAAATAAATTCTGAAATGGTCACACATGAAATAGTATAGAACAATGAGAATCAACAACTTGCAGCCACATTCAATAATCTGAATGAAGCCCACAAACTTCATATTGACCAAGAAGAGACCATAAGAGGACACGTGATATAATTCCATTTACATAAAATTCAAAAACAGGCAAAAGGAAACAGTGCTGTCAGAAGTGAAGATAATTGGTTATCTTGAGAGAAATAGGCAATGGTATCTAAAAGCGGAATGAGGGGTTTTGGAGAGGATGGCTATGCTCTGGTTCTTGATCTGGATGCTGGTTACGTGGGTGTTTTTAGGTTGTGAAAATTCATAGAGTTGCACACTTTTGATTTGTACACTATCTGCAGGTACATTATATTGGAATTAAACATCAAGTGAAAGTAATATGATGTGATAAAAATGTGGCTGTTTTACGAAGAGTTGACACTCTGTGTCTTTATTGCTGAACTAGTAAATTATGATCTCTGAGTTTTAGCTTTCTCGTTTTAAAAATGGGGATAATGCTATCTGTTCTGTCTATTTATATGGTTAATTTAAAAATCAAGTGAGTTAATGGGCATTATAAAAAAAGAAGTTTTGTAAACGGTGTAAATGTATACACATGGAAGTTATCCTTATTGGAACAAAAGCAAAAGAGGATTTTCATTTTAATTTTTAAATGATTTTGCACTGTTAAGGAATACCTCCCTTTGGCAAATGATAGTAATTGTAAGTGTTTTGGATCAAGTTTTAAAAAGCAGGTTTGTCAATTATATAATAGTCTTTAATGTACCCAGATTGTTGCTTTTGTTTCAGAAACAGAAAATTACACGATAGCTTGTAAATGGCACATTCAATTTCACACACTGAGAATGCTTGAAAAGTGAAAGGTCCACATATAATGCAGGAACTCAAATTTAATGGCATCAAATGATACATAATTTGATTCGTTCGACCACATTTCCAGAAATTAATCACTGAATGTCAGCGTCTTTATGTCCTTCATGACTCGGTACATCAAAAGAAATCTGCCCTTTTCTGCCATTGCACTACTAATCAGTAATAGTTAGTTCTTTCCATTTAGCATTTCAATCCTATGTTCAGCATCTGGAAACATTTTTAAAGGTTAGACTGCTACTCCCCTATTCAATTTAGTAAAGTTTCAAAAACCATAATGAGTTTTCTTTTTGTACCTCCCAACATGCTTAGAATCACCTTTAGAAATCAATGGAAACTTTGCATGTTAGAGTAAAAATTGAAAGTAAAGATTAGGAGAGAAGACTGGAATGCATGACCTGCAGTTTCTTCCTCTTCCACTGATGTTTCTTTTTTTTTTTTTTTAAGATGGAGTCTCGCTCTGTTGCCCAGGCTGGAGTGCCGTGGCGCGATCTCGGCTCATTGCAAGCTCTGCCTCCCGGGTTCACGCCATTCTCCTGGCTCAGCCTCCCGAGTAGCTGGGGCTACAGGCGCCCGCCACCGCGCCCGGCTAAATTTTTTTGTATTTTTAGTAGAGACGGGGTTTCACCGTGGTCTCGATCTCCTGACCTCGTGATCCACCCGCCTCGACCTCCCATACAGGCGTGAGCCACCGCGCCCGGCCTGATGTTTCTTTAGATCAGGGTTTCCCAACAGCATCACAATGGAACTTTGAGGATGACTATGATTATGTGCATTGTCTTGTGCCTTGTAGAATGTTTAGCAGCATTCCTGGCCTCCAAGCACCTGATGCCAGTAGCACTTCTCCCACAGCTGTGACAAGCAAAACCAAATGTTTCCAGCTATTGCCAAATATCCTCGGTGGCGGGGGGTGGGGCAAGTGTTGGATAGTCTGTAAAATCTCCTCCAATTGAGAACCACTGTTGTCGATGAGTATCTGCTAGCACCTTTGTCTTCAGATCTGCTTCCGCACATCTACACCTTCATGCAATTTCTTCCAGACTTTCTGGAAATCATCTGCATCTAAGGTGCCTTGATCAGAGAGCACACACATAGCCTGATGGTTTGACAAACCCGTATTTTTGCCTTGTTCACTGGGTGCAGTGGGTCACTGTCTACTATGTCCACCTTCAGAGCATACCTCTGTTGAAGGTATTAAAATGTGAGAGGGTCAGAGAGGGCAGTAAAGACAATATAGGAAAGAAGGCAATCCTTGAGGAGAATAAGGTAATATTCAGGTGTGCCTGAGAAAGACCTTCATGATGCTATGCTGTGTGTCTCTGCGTATCTGGTGCATACTGGTGTAAGAGTCCCTTACACATTCAGGTGCAAGAGGGATGACTTCCAATTACCAGCAAATAAGATTCTTTGCCTTTTCTTTTTCTTTTCTTTTTTTCCGGCCACAGAACCATGTGCAGCTCATGAGCAGGGACTGAATGTAGGTGCTAGGAAACTAGTTTTCTGAGAACAACCCACAGTCTTTCATGGATGGAAACTGGCAGATAGTGCTTTCAGCTCTCTTGTCCCTTGATGAATGGGAGTTAGTAAATAATGATTCCAGCGCCCTCCACCTTTCATCAGGTTCATCAGGATATCCCTGCCAGTTCCCCCAAGCAGGATTGAGCTCCATCTGGCCACAGTGGTAACATAGTGGCCTCCTCTTGTTTGTTTCACTTCCCTACTTCGCTACAGAGTTTCCTCTGATCATTGCAGAATAAATTGCTTTCCCTTGAATCCTGTTTAGGCGGTTGGTTCTGAGGAAAACTAATGCAAGAGGATGTGGTGGGGTATGGATTTGTGCTGTTACATTGGGCTCCTGTATGCCCCAAGACCGTGAAGATCATCTTGAGAGAATCCAGATCCATTGGGCTTCTCCTGGTCCAAGTATTATTTGCTCAGAAAGAATACTTTCTCCAGTTACACACAAGAGAATTTAGTCTTTTCTTCCTTGCTAGGATTTGCACAACAATACATATTTTCAAAGAGTAAACAACATAACATAACTAGGTGATGTTTTCTTAGTCTATTTTGTCATTTACTCAGATAGGCACAAAATGTTGCATGGTAATTCAAAGCTCTTTTAATCTTATAAGGTTATATTCTAGGAACAAATAATTTACAATGCCTGTATAATGGGGAAAAGATAATTCTATAGGATTCTGAAACACCAAAGATACAAAATAAGTCATCCTAGAGGAGGAAATGCAGTTGTTTTACTTTTTAAACATAGTTTACTTATATTTCCAGTTGATAAAATATAATGCCTTTTACTCTAATGTCCAAGTTTGAGAATCTCTCCACATACAACTCTTTAGCATGTTCACATCAAAATTCAACCAGAAATGATTTTACAGGATGAATTGAGCTGATTGTGAAAAAGTGCAGTGAAAAATGTACATGCGAACTACAAATGTTGAATGGACAATGAGTGGTAGGAAGGGAACATTTATCAATATTGTATGCCTATGAGGACTTACTTATTTAATCTTTTTGAAATTAGGTTGCCTTTAAACATTTTTGGAACTCAAGACAAAGCATAAAGTCTTTTAAACATATTGCATCTGTTTACTGACTGCTTGAGCAAAGATTACATTCATTTTTATTATTTATTCATATAACCAAGTTTAAACAGGGGTTTTAAAAGTATAAAAATGACTGAACCATAAAATATAGTTCCAAACAATAGGATACTAATAAAACTTAAAGGCAAGACATTTAGTTTGGAAAAAAAAAGATATTCAACACTGCCATAACTAAGAATGTTTCGGAATGAGAGCAACTGTAATGGACAGAATAAAACATGGTGGGGCTAATTGCATAAAGCACTATGCGTAGTAGATTGAATATGCTAATACCGGTATCCATTCCCTTCAGTAGTGTCCTCCCACCTTGACTCTGGGCTTGTCCTTGGGAATTGCTTTGGCCAATGAGACAGTGGAAACTTGATGCAATCAGACTTGAACGTGTACTTCCTGCTCCACATGGTCTCTCATGCTCCAGCAGGCTAGCCTGGCTTTGTTCTCAGAGCAGTGGCAGCCTTCCAAGAGAGACCACATGGAGCAGAACTGAGTTGTTTCATCTGAGGCTGTCCTAGACCAACTAGCCTCCAGGTACCCACCCACTAAATGTCAATGTTTGAGAGAACCTAGGAGAGATTAATGGAGACTGGCCGAGAAACAAAACTTTCCAGCAGACCCACAGGCATAATGGAAGTAATAAAGATGATTTTAAAGCCACTAAGTCTTGAAGTACTCAGCAATATTAAGTATACCTACTAGGTACAGATAATGAATAATCCCTGGAGTAGAAAATAAGATGGGAAATATTTGTTAAGCATGTGGGTTAGCCTTCATACTTGTCATTCAGGGTACTGGACACAAGAGTTGACACATCAAATAAATATAAGCATGATGAAAAGGTTTCCTGACCCACTGTCAGAGGCACTTTCTCTGTTAGGAGATTTGCTAAACAATTATAAAGTTAAAAAATCTTTGGGACCAACTTGGGCCTTCAGAATTGATACAAAAATTATTTTAAAATAAAGATATTTGAGATTCAACAGATACAGAAAGGCAGCTTCCCAGGGCTTCCCTTATCTCAGTAAAAACAAAAATTCTGGGAATGAGGCTGCTATAAATCCCCTCTCTGAGGGAGTTTTATGGCTATGAAGAAAAAAATGGAGAAGGCCATTTGGACTTGCATAAACAAACAGTATCACAAACTTTTGTCTCCCATTGGTTTTCCTAGAAACCCATTGGTTTTTCCCACAGAAGCCTTTTCTCCACACACCATAAAATTATGTATATAAACCCTCATCTTTAACTATTTATAGAGCCACAACTTTCGTGCATTCCCACATGCATATGGATAAACTTTGTTTATTTTCCTGCGAATATGTCAGTTTCAGTTTAGTTCACATGTCCCCAAACACTGAACTTAAGAGGGTAGAGACAAAGTTTTTCTTCCTCAGTAGAACACATACAGAAGTGCCAGTACTTAACAGTTCAAGTGCTGAGACTAAATTCTCACCTGGAGGCTGGGCATGATGTGGCTCAGACCTCTAATCCTAGCACTTTGGGAGGCTAGTGCTGATCCCTTGAGCTCAGGAGTTTGAGACAAGCTTGGGCAACCCCGGCGAGAGCCATGATGAAACCCTGTCTCTACAAAAAAATTAAAAAATTAGCTGGGAGTGGTGGTCTGCACCTGTGGTCCCAGTTACCTGGGAGGCTGAGGGCCAGGTGGAGGTCTCAGTAAGCTGAGATCGCGCCACTGCACTCCAGCCTGGGTGACAGTGAGACCCTGTCTCAAAAAATAAAAAAAATAAAAAAAGAGGAAAAAATCCTTACTTGGAATCATTCATGTTACATTTGAACCCATGGCCACATTAATCAAAGCATTGACATTTTATCAGCGATTATTACTTTTATTAAAATATACCAGTGATGTACATATACCATGTATGCTTTTTATGCTACAGCACCAGTATGCTTCAGCATGATTTTTAGATGATGTTGGTTTTAAATAAAGAAAATGTAGAATAATTGCCACAGATTTCATACTTGCCACAGATTTCATAATATCAAAGTTCTGATCATGCTTTTCTAAATATGTAAATAAGTGAGACTAGCAATTCTTAAACTTTGCTACATATTAGAATCACCTAAAGACCTTTAAAAAGACTCTCAACGCCCTGGTAGCACCCCAGAACAAATATGCTGGAATTATGGGACTGTGATACAGATATCAAAAATGTTTTGTTTGAACCTGGGAGGCGGAGGTTGCAGTGAGCCAAGGTCGCGCCATTGCACCCCAGCCTGGGGCATGAGAGCGAAACTCCATCTCAAAAAAAATATTCAAGTTTCTCAGGTAATTCCAATGTGCAGCCAAGTTTGAGAATCAACAACTTAGTCCTAGATCTGTGCTTTCCAATACAATAGCCGTGAGTCACACGTGGCTAGTAAGTATTTGATATATGGCTGGTCTGAATCAAGATGAGCTGTAAGTAGAAAATACACACCAGATTTTGAAGACGTAGTGTAAAAAAATGTAAAATATCTTGTTAATAATTTTTTACACTTGCTACATGTTGAAATAATAATATGTTGATATTTGGGTTAAATACATTATTAATTTCATCTGTTTGTTTTACTTTTTTGTTTCATTTTTGTTTTATTGTATGCAAATACTGTGTATAGTTCTATGATCATATATAGATAATTTTGTATCTTATTATTATTTTTTATTATTTTGCTCTAAATTCTGGGATATATGTGCAGAACGTGCAGGTTTGTAACATAGGTATACATGTGCCATGGTGGTTTGCTGCACCCATCAACCCGTTATCTATCTACATTAGGTATTTCTCCTAATGCTATCCCTCCCCTAGCCCCCCGCCCCGACAGGCTCCAGTGTGTGGTGTTCCCTTCCCTGTGTCCATGTGTTCTTATTGTTCAACTCCCACTTATGAGTGAGAACATGCAGTGTTTGGTTTTCTTTTCCTGTGTTAGTTTGCTGAGAATGATGGTTTCCAGCTTCATCTATGTCCCTCAAAGGACATGAACCCATCTTTTTTTATGGCAGCATAGTATTCCACGTGGTGTATATGTGCCACATTTTCTTTATCCAGTCTATCATTAATGGGCATTTGGGTTGATTTCAAGTCTTTGCTATTGTGAATAGTGCTGCAATAAACATATGTGTGCATGTGTCTTTATAGTAGAATGATTTATAATCCTTTGGGTATATACCCAGTAATGGGATTGTGGGGGCAAATGGTATTTCTGGTTCTAGATCCTTGAGGAATTTCCACACTGTCTTCCACAATGGTTGAGCTAATTTATACTTCCCCCGACAGTGTAAAAGCATTTCTATTTCTTCACATCCTCTCCAGCATCTGTTGTTTCCTGACTCTTTAATGATCGCCATTCTAACTGGTGTGAGATGGTATCTCAGTGTGGTTTGATTTCCATTTCTTTAATGACCAGTGATGATGAGCTTTTTTTCATACGTTTGTTGGCTGCATAAATGTCTCCTTTTGAGAAGTGTCTGTTCATATCCTTTGCCCACTTTTTGATGGGGTTATTTGTTTTTTTCTTGTAAATTTGTTTATGTTCTTTGTAGGTTCTGGATATTAGCCCTTTGTCAGATGGATAGATTGCAAAAATTTTCTCCCATTCTGTAGGTTGCCTATTCACTCTGAAGATAGTTTCTTTTGCTGTGCAGAAGTTCTTTAGTTTAATTTGATCCCATTTGTCAATTTTGGCTTTCGTTGCCATCGCTTTTGGTGTTTTTAGTCATGAAGTCCTTACCCATGCCTATGTCCTGAATGGTATTGCCTTGGTTTTTTTTCTAGGGTTTTTATGGGTTTAGGTCTTATGTTTAGGTCTTTAATCCATCTTGAAATAATTTTTGTAAAAGGTGTAAGGAAGGGGTCCAGTTTCAGTTTTCTGCATATGGTTAGCCAATTTTCCCAACAACATTTATTAAATAGGGAATCCTTTCCCCATTGCTTGTTTTTGTCAGGTTTGTCAAAGATGAGGTAGTTGTAGATGCGTGGCATTATTTCTGAGGCCTCTGTTCTGTTCCAGTGGCCTATATATCTGTTTGGGTACCAGTACCAGGGTGTTTTGGTTGCTGTAGCCTTGTAGTATAGTTTGAAGTCAGGTAGCGTGATGCCTCCAGTTTTGTTCTTTTTGCTTAGGATTGTCTTGGCTATGCGGGCTCTTTTTTGGTTCCATATAAAATTTAAAGTAGTTTTTTTCTAATTCTGTGAAGAAGATTAGTGGTAACTTGATGGGGATAGCATTGAATCTGTAAATTACTTTGGGCAGTATGGCCATTTTCACGATATTGATTCTTCATCCATGAGCATGGAATGTTTTTCCATTTGTTTGTGTCCTCTCTTACTCCCTTGAGCAATGGCCTGTAGTTCTCCTTGAAGAGTTCCTTCACATCCCTTGTGAGTTGTGTTCCTAGGTATTTTATTCCTTTGTAGCAATTGTAAATGGGAGTGCACTCATGATTTGGCTCTCTATTATTGGTGTATAGGAATGCTTATGATTTTTGCACATTGATTTTGTATCCTGAGACTTTGCTTTTTAAAATGCTACTAGTGGAAAATGTAAAATTACTTATGTAACTCACATTTGCGGCTCACATTTTTTTTTTCCATTAAACAGCACTAATCCAGACTGCCCCACTAAACTAGAATATGATGTATGGAAATACTTATTTTAATATTCATGTGATTTTACAAAAACTGATTTAATGAAGTATGTGTTTACATTCTAGAAAACTGGATTTAATGTTCTATAGGAGGTTCATTTTCAAAGAAAAACTGTACAGCCAGGCTGGGTGGCTTATGCCTATAATCCCAGCGCTTTGGGAGGGCAAGGCAGGTGGATCACGAGGTCAGGGGTTCGAGACCAGCCTGCCCAACATGGTGAAACCCTGTCTCTACTAAAAATACAAAAATTTAGCCGGGTGTGGTGGCAGGCCCCTGTAATCCCAGCTACTTGGGAGGCAGAGGCAGGAGAATTGCTTGAGCCCAGGAGGTGGGAGACAGAGGTTGCAGTGAGTGGAGACCACACCACTGCACTCCAGCATAGGCAACAGAGGGAGACTGTCCCAAAAAAAAAAAAAAAAAAGAAAAGAAAAGAAAAGAAAAGAAAAGAAAAGAAAAACCGTAAGCCAATAGTAGGTTTCTTGTCCTGCTTTTGTTGTTGCTTATGCAAAATAATTTATATGCATTTAATTGTTATGATTACACTCAATTTAGTACTTTAAATGTTGCACTTATGTTAAGTTAACATACAATTCAAGTTACGGATGTCATTAAAATTTGCAAAAGTCATCTTATTGAAAAGTTGTGTGTCAACCAATCATATTTTGTTGAATAAAATCTTAAAGGAAAAAGGGAGATAGAACCTGTAAAAAAATAATCAATATTGTTCCTGCTAGCCATTTTATTAAATTTGGATTTTTTCATGATCAAATATTCTTCCACAGATGCTCCTCAACTTACAATGGAGTAACAGCCCAATAAACCCATCGTAAGTTGAAAACATAATAAGTGGAAAATGCATTTAATATACCTAACCTACCAAACATAGTAGCTTAGCTTAGCCTATCTTAAACGTGTTCGTAACACTTACATTAGCTTCGGGTTGGGCAAAGTCATCTAACACAAATACTATTTTATAATAAAGTGTTTAATATATCACATAATTTGTCAAATGTAGCACACTGTAGAGTATCAGTTGTTACCCTTGTGATCAAGTAGCTCACTGGGAGCTGTGGCTGACTTCTCAGCATAGTGAGAGAATATCGAACCAGATATTGCTAGCCTGGGAACAGATCAAAATAAAAAATTCAAATTACAGTTTCTACTGAACTCACACCATCATAAAGTCAAAAAATTGTAAATCTAATCATTAAAAGTTGGGGACCATTTGCAGTAAGAAACCCCTACATTACCATTCTCTTTATTGAGTGGACAACAGTCTACCTGTGATACTGATGTGGCTGAATTTTTTTGAATAGCGTAAGTAAAAAGAAAGACCATGAAAGGGAGAATGCTGCATATGAATTATGTATAGCTAATTCTGTTTTAGTCTAATTTTAAACCATTTAGAGCTAGCACATTGATTATATTTGCAAGGCACCATGCCAGGTTTATATATATATTTTTAAAACTCTGGCCCAGGATACATTTTAACTTATTTCCCATCTCCTAGTGTCATCCTATTATTCATCAGATATGGAGACAAAAGTGGCTCCATCTTGGATGCTAATCTGCAGTGTTAATTTCTGATCAGCCCTAGTCCCATGAATACCACCTGATTGCTACTTTATTTACTGTCCCTAGTGTAAGAAACTGTGCTCCTGCTTTTAGAGCAAAGCAACCTTGATGTTATCATAAAAATTATAGGTTGTGACACACATAGCATTCTTTCTTGTTTTGGAGAGTTGCCTTTCATTGTCTTGCTGGAATACGTATACATTTTCCCTATAGTAGATAAGCCTTGGGTATGGGGAGTAACAGGTGCAGAGATCTACTTGTTTTGTGGCTATCCAAGGACATTCTTCTGTCTCTAAGTCCCAGAATAAATCCACCAACACTGACAAACTAAATTTGTCTGCCTCCTCTTTGGCTTCTTGGCTCCTTTAGAATTTGGGGGTCACTTTGCTTATATGACTCTTTCATGGAACATCAGATGATAATTATCATCCACGGCTTGAGGCCATTTCTTTCAATTTCTAAAACATTGTATTTGTAGTACATACAAATACTTTAATTCCAGTTCCTTTAATTCCTAGCTTCCTTTAATTCCAGATACATTTATTTCCAAGTCGTTGTGGCAAAACTTTAATATATTCACAAATTCTCATAATAAAATACCATCCTCATTATTTAAAATATACTAAAATGTGTATTTTCCCCAAATCATTTGTTTTTGTCACTCCTGGAGTTTGTTTGTACTTATGCATGGTGGAATATTTCGTTCTTAGCCAAAAGGAAAAAGGAGTCACCTTGTGACAATGCTGGTCATGGGACAAACATGATCGTCATCTTTGTCCACCTAGTTAATGGTTTCCAACTCAATCATTCATCACCCTTTCATAAATCTAAACCCCACCTTTTGTTATTTTCATGTTAGTTTTTATGTATTTTGCTCATAAATCTTAAGTCAGAAAAATTACCTGTTATTTTTTGTTTTTCACTCTAAAGTTAAATCTGCCTTAAATGAAACAGCCGAGACACATAATAAGAGGAAGAAAAGGAGAAACTGTTACATTTGAATGGATTGTGCTTCTCCTGCTTCACCCTCTCTTACTGTATTCCATGAAAGCGAACTCAGAAGCAAAAGAGTCAGGGTAATGAGAATGTTGACTTGATATTTACCAACTTTGCTCAAAACGTATTTATAAGATGCTCATGTATTTCATTGGCTTTCACCATAAGAAAATATGAAAAGCTGGGAACCACTATGGAGACATGATTAGGAAAGTGAGCCCTCAGCATTAACTACCTGAGCAAGGTACAATTGGCCCAACCATTTATGTTCCCCTTAAGGCACTTGTCACATTCTGCCTTAAATTACAGTTATAGTTATGCATTTTTCTGTTCTATTTGATAAATTCTCTGAGGGCAGGATGCTGCCTAGTACATAACAAATAGTAATATTTGTAGAACAAATGGAATATTTTAACCACTTTTTCATACTCCCCATAACAATAAGCTCACCCAGAAGACTATTCAACAAACACATTGATTGAGTGCTCTAGCATGCACCTACTCTGTGCGATTGGGAATTATTTCAAAAATAAGCTCTTTCCAGGTTTCTCCTTCCTAGTAGCAAGCAGAGTGAATTCAACTGGAACTTAAATTGGAGTAAACTGTTCAGATATGAATTCATATCTCTGCTTTGCATGTTTAGTGTTTGAGAGTACAGCTAGAGTCTAACTTTAGTTAATGGCTCTTAAGGAATTTATTTGCAAGTAATTGCAATATTTATCACATTTTTAGTGTGTCAGAGCTAGGGACACCAAAATTTTCTTTTACCTCTTAAATTTGTTTTTTACATATTTATTACCCAGTGAACTGAGAAAAGGCTTTCAAAGTGCTAATATCTATCCTATCTCTTTGTCTGGTTTTTCCCTCCAGTGTTCATTCATAAGTAATAGTAGTTATCATTTACTCAGACTCTGCTATAAATTGGGTGCTTTATGCACTTGTGTTTAATTTTTTACAGCCTCACAAATTAAAGATTATAATGCTTGTTTTTCAGATGAGAATTAATTTACATAATCTTCATAACCTTTCAAGGTGTATTAGTCAGAGTTCTCCAGAGAAACAGAGCCAACAGGATGGATATATATCTATATATTTATTTTAAATATATGTCAATTAAAGAAATTTCACCAAATTGAGTTTCAAATATCTGATTGGCTTTTATTAGCGATTCATGAACTGGGCAGCATCCAGTCTA
This sequence comes from Pan troglodytes, assembly GCF_028858775.2. Taxonomy (NCBI): domain Eukaryota; kingdom Metazoa; phylum Chordata; class Mammalia; order Primates; family Hominidae; genus Pan; species Pan troglodytes. Next base: position 18,395,667 of record NC_072419.2, read on the forward strand.
CAAAGTAGAAAGAAACTCTGATGAGCTAAACAGAGTGGGTGAGTTTTATGGGCAGAAAAAAGAAGAGAAAAGCAGAAATAAAGAACAAATAGAGGGTTGGTCATTTCAAGGTTACTTTTCTTCTACAGATGTAAGCAAAATCTTGTTGGCCTAGTTGGATTTCACTGTTATCTCTCTTCTGATTTCTCACAAGGTCAAACCTTGCAAGTAAATAACGCAAGTTTTGGTTTGGTTATGTGACACTAGTATGAGTGACTCCATTTTGGACCTGCTGTTTGTTTGTTTGTTTGCTTTTTGCAGTTTAAGAGAGAGAAAAAAGAGAAAGAGAGAGAAAGGTATTGGCTTATATGCTTGTGGAAGCTTGGCAACTCCAAAATTTTCAGAGTAGGTAGGTGGGCTTCAGGTCCAGGGAAAAGGTGCAAGTCAATGGCTGTTTGCTGCCAGAATTCCTTCTTGCTTAGGGGAAGTCAGCATTTTTCTACTAAGGTCTTCAGCTGATTGGATGAAAATCATACACATTATTAAGAGTAATCAGCTTTCCTCAAAGTCTACTGATTTCATTGTTAATCTCATCTAAAAAATACCTTCACTGAAACATCTAATGTTTGTCCAAATATCTGGATACCATGACCTAGCCAAGTTGACACATAAAACTTACCATTATACAAGGTAAATATTATGATCCCATGTTACAGATGAACACAGTAAGGCTCACAGATAGTAAGTAATTTAGACAATATAGTGTATTATGAGGTATTTGAACTTTATCAAAGGGACTTTTGTTGTCCAAAGCCCAGGTGTCTTTCACTATGTATGCTGTCTCTCAAATTAATGGTTTTTCAACTGAGCAGAAATACGTTCTCCCAGGGCCAAACTCATGCTAAAAGAAGCATCCACTTGTCCTAACAGTATTGTATAGGTCTAATTTATCCACCGATATACATTTTGCCAAGGATGATGATCTAATCTAATGAAGTAGGCGCCTGTCATGATAAATATCTCTCTACCCAAGAGGCAGTGACATAAGTAAGGGAGTCATTCTGTCCTTCACAGTCTCTGGAAACTTTTTGATCCTTTCCATTCCTGATACCAACCCTTGAACTTAGGACCCTACTACTTCTTACCTAGAACATATATTACAGCATTTCATGTCTCTAGTTTTCACTTTATATTCCTAAATTCTGCATTTTATCAAGCCACCACTGGGCTCCCCTTCTCCCCTTCTTCCGTGCCTCTCAATTATCCACGGAATAAAGCTGAAGTCGTGCTAAGCATTAAAGATTATTTCCAGATGAGCTTCAACTACCTTTCTGGCCGCCGTTTTCATCTTTCACTAAGAACAATACACTCAGATTAAACTTGTCCCCGACAGGATGCATGGATTCATATGCTGTTCGATTTTTTTTTTTTTTTTTTTTGCCACTTATGCCTTCGTATTCACCTTTCCTCTTTTTCGCTTCTCAACGAAGTTTTCATGATCAACCCAACCAGCAGCTACTCTCCTTCCCCAGATCACTGAAGAGTGTAGTCGTTAGGTATTACGAGACCTCTATTTATGCACCCTCCTTATCTGTTAGAGAGAGGGCTGGCATCAGTGCCTAAAAAGGAGCCCCAAAGCCAAATGCAATCGGCCCTCTATCACCGGAGGATGCCCTGTATCCCGCACATTCACTCTGCCAGTGCAAGTGTTCAATAAATGCTTAATACATTCATTGATGAATGACCCAGAGAGAAAAACTGCAGTTCGTGGGATAAGGACGAAGTGGCCTCTCAGAGATGCGGGAGTGCTGGCTCTCCTCCACCCTCCCCGCCTTCTCCAAGCCAGGGTTCCCGCCCACCCCTCACTCCTGCTTGAGGAAAGGGCAGACATTGCGCATGCCCCGTATCCAAGGCCGCCTCCGGGAGCACCTCCCATGCCGCTCCGCTCCCTCCCGGTGCTCGGGCACGCGCGCTCGCTCCCGCAGAGCGTGCCCTGCGTGCGGGTGCCCGCCGAGCCCGCCGAGCCCGCCGGGCGCTGGATCTCCGAGTGCCCCGGCCGGGGCCTGAGGAGCGGGCACAGGGCAAGGCGGCGGACGGCTGCGTCGCCCGAGGCGAGGAGGAGCGCTGGCGGTGAGTGAGGGCGCCGCGGGCGAGCGGGTCGGCGCCTCCGCGCGTGCGCAGCGCGGGACCGCCCGGGCAGGGGCGCGCGCCCTGCGGCCGGCCGGAGGGGCCGAGCGAAGCGAGGAGAGGCCGGGCTGGTGGCCGCAGGTCGGCCTCGGACCCACGGGACCAGAGGATCCCATATCCGTCTCCCGGGCTCGAGAGGCGCTGGCCGCGCGGGCTGGCTTTCCAAGGGGGGGGGGGTCCCAGTGGGGCGCGTCGGGCCCGCGCGGAGGTCCTGGTGCCGGGGGCGGAGGGGCAGGGCCGCCTCAGCCGAAAGACCGCGGGGAGGGGCGCACGAGCCCGCCTGGCCGTGCGGACGCCCGCGGGGTGCGCGACCCCGGAGGTGGCGGAGGTCCAGGCAGGGGGCGCGGTCGGGAAGCCTCGGCGCCTAGCAGGTGGCGGGGGCCGCGCCCCTCTCCCGGGGAGGCGCGCGGTGGGAAGCGGAGCAAACTTCCCCTAAGTAACTTTCCTGAGGCGCTGCCGGCGGGGCGCGGCGAGCGGGGTCCGGGGGGGACTCCGGCGACCGACGCTCCGGGTTTGCGCGGCCTCAGGCGCCGCGGGAACCCAGCGAGTGGCGGCGGGCGATGGCGGGGGCGGCTTCCTCCTGAGGCTGGACTAGTCCTCCGAGTTCTGAGTGGCATTTGTGGCCCGTTTGCTCTAAAAATAGACGTACAAGTTTGGTGTTCGGGAAGAAGGATGTTTGCTCTCTTGGGAAGAAAAGGCTTTTACCTCCTGGCCTTTTCAAAGAAAGTATTGTTCGGGCCTGCTGGGGATCCCTATTTATCAAGCAACCCATTGTCCTGTGTGTGCCTGGTGAAAGCGAGCTAATTCTATTATTAGTCCTCAAAAGACCAAGGGAGATCACGGTGCTTTTTCTTTTTTAAATATTCCCCGCCACCTCGCCAAATCCTGTAATACAGTTTCCCCAAACTTGGCTGCACAGAGGAGTCGCTAGGGAGTTTTAAAACTCTTCAAGCCCAATCGCACACCAGACCAATTAACACAGTGTATTTTTTAAAGATCCCCAGGTGATCGCGCAGCCGAGTTTGGAAACACTGGTTTAATATAAGAAAGTCAAGACTTTAGTTTCACAGAGTAGTAGCATTCAGTTTGTAATTGGTGAGATGAAACTCAAATTCATTTTCCTAGACAGGAACTCACAAAGAGGGGTTTGTTTCCCACCAGGGAGGGAGGGAAGCGTCTCTAACGGTTCAAACTTTGTGAACTATAATGTGACTCTAGCACTCAAAACAATTGTTCTAAGTGTTGTTTTGAATTTCTGTTGAGGTTACTAAGCCCGCTTTCACTGACTCCCTGCCCAGCCAAGGGCTTTCCCCTTCTTTTAACCCTACCTCAGTCCCCTACTCAACCCTCTGCCAGATCCCCTGTTTTAACTTTAATCTCAGGGAGGATCTTCCTCCCCCACAGGTTACTGGCTTTAAAGGGTTACTGCGGGTTCCCATAGCAACGAGTCCTCCAGGGGAAGTGGGCGGGTCCTCTTACCCTTGGGTTTCTGAACAGGACTCTTCCTTTTCGAAAGAATTTTTGAATCACCCTTTTTCATTTCTTGGCCTCAGCGCAGGTAAGGGTGAGCTTATGCAGTTCCAAGATGTTCTTTCTGAGATACTTACAGATTATTAACGCCGTTGTATGGGATAATAATTACTAGCAGCCATGTTCTTTCTTGATTTCTCATTCTTTCCCAATCCTTGCACTGATAACTTGTTTAACAAACTTCCAAAATGAAGTGGAAACAATGTTTTCTTTTTCTTTTTTAGCATGTTTTCTTGGAGGTGCACATGCCTAAGAATTGTATGCACTATTTCTCTAAAGCCCTAAGTTATATCTTATATTTAAAAATTTTAAAAGTGAAATATAACTCCACATCTGTGCGGAAAAACTTTTGATAATTTGTGGCAAAAATGCCATGCTTAGCTTTTAAGTTGTTTTGTTCCTAGAAAGTACTCTGCCAACATTCTTTACAAAATGTTAAACTGCTTGTAATATTATACTTTAACAAAGGAAAGGCACAATTAGTCTACACATTCTCCTACTTCCCTGCCCAAACACATGCATCCAAAGATCAATTTGAAAAAATGTTCATTTTTTTTTTTTAATGCTCAAAACAGGTATGCTATAGACATCTAATTCCATTTTGCCTTGCAAGGAACTGTTAAAACTCTTCTGAACAAAATAGTACAGAAATAGGTCATTTAACATACTTGTTTTTAATTGTGTTTTTAAAAAAATATTTTAAACTTTGTAAGTTATCAGACTTTAGTCAATTCCAAAATGCATTTAGGATTCCAGTGATTTTTGAGTTTGTGTTGGGAGTTGAAATGGTTTTCTCTTACTAAAATCTATTTTATGTGCTGTTTAAATTTCTGTTAACTGAGCTCTCAAGCAAATCCTGTAAGGTGAATTTTTCCCATTTACTGTGAGAAAGGAATACTGGTGGAAACCCCTATCATGTGATGGACCTTGTAGTTCCAGCAGTGATGCTGGGCTGCTAAAATAATAATCTCTCACTTAATCTTCCCTTCTTTCATCACACATTTAAAAATTACCTTTAAGCCTTTTCAATTTAGTATCTCTTTCAGCATAGTTGTCCAGTCTCAAATTCCTTGAAGGGGTGCATTAATGTACATTTATCGACATGTCCTTTGTTTATTCAAATTAAGCAAATACAGTTGAGAATTTGTTGTTGCTTTGTTTCTTTTAAAAAATTAAATATTTCCTGTTGGGAGACATTTTGGGAATCACTGAAAAAAATTAAGAAAGTAAAAATCACCGTCATATCATCTAAAAAGAAACAACTGGTAATTAGATGATGTGCTTCCATTTTACTCTTTTTGTTTGTCTGCATAGACATACTTTTGAACAAAATTGGCCTTTAATTTTATCTGTAGTTTTAAATATTGCACTTTTATTTAATATGAAGTAAATATTAGAGACGTTTCCTTTTTCTGTAAACCCTTTGAAAATAAGATTTTTAATGATGAATACACCCAAGTTTATTGAACTAGTTTTCTGTTGTTTTACGTATTATTTTTAGTTTTAGTGGCTTGAGAATACAGTATTAAACCCTTTGGTTGCCAATCCTAGCACGGCCACTTCCTAAGTGACCTTAATTACCTCTTTAATCGCATTTCCTTGGAATAAGGGTCATGGTGCCTGCACCATAGAGTTTTGGTGAGATGGAATGAACTAAGTAGAGGAAGGCCAGCAGGGTCGACCAAATGATGTAGGCTCAGTACGTGAGAGTGGACACACAGGTGGAGCTGAGAAAAATGCCCTTGTCTGAAAGTTTAAATATTTCGGATTTACTCAGGTTAGATTTATAGCAGTAGAAATCCTGGGGCAGAGGTGAACTCTTTTATGACTCTTGTGGCTTGTTGCCAAATTGCTTATGCCATAACATTCCCTTACAGAGTGTATGGTCTACCTGTAGTGTGTCAGCACTCCAGTGTTCATCATCTTTCCTGATTTTTCTATAAAAATATGATCTTTTAATTTATTTTTTGGTAGCTATTGAAATTGATCATCTGTTTTTTTTCTTTTGTTTTCCTTTTTGGGAGCTCTCTCTTCTGGTACTTTGCCTACTTTAAAGTGGTGATTTAAAAAAATTAAATACCTGTTTTATCTGAAGAAGATTGCGCCTTTATCATGTTTTTAGTTTTTTTTTTTTCTTCTCCACAGGCCATTATTTCTTTCACTTTTTGGCGTTTTTCAACCAATAAAATATTTTTATTTCTATATAAACAAGTCTCTACCTTGTCCTTTATGATTTTTTCCTTGTATTTGTTCATGCTTGGAAAGCCCAGAAAGACCCTGCAAATGGCCCCAGTGAAAAACTCAGGAGAAGCAGTAAGCAGTCAAAAGTGGACGGGGAGGAAGACTAAGGCGTTGAGGAAGACCACTTATTTTACAATAAGGCTTTTAGACTTTAAAGCTGTATGCATATATTAAATTTAATAATCTTTATCTGAAAGGTGAGATAAACAACATTTTGGAAATATGTTAGATCTTTTTACATTTAATTCTATAATTGTACATGGATATGAAGCGCTCCTATACCGCCACTGCCTCCTCTTCCTTTTCCCTAGTTAGCGAGTTCTACCACCATTTGTTAAATAGTTCCTCCTTTCTTCTTTGCTTTGTGGTCTTTATTGTTTTTTAAGATCTTGACTAACTTTGAGGTCTGCTTCAGTTTTAGGTCTTGCTTCTCTGTGTGTTGATCCTCTAGTCTTAATCAATGCCACATCTTTTTAATCATAGATTTAGAATATTTAGAAATACCTGGCAGAGCAAGTCACACTATCCTTTTAACATTACAATTCTATGCCCTTGTCCTTTCAGATAAAGATTATTGTATTTCATACATGCACAGTTTTAAAAGTCTAGGAGGCTTATTGTAAAATAGATGGTCTTTCATCTGCCTCTTCTTCCCCCCATCCCTTACTCTCCCTCCCCAGTGGCAGCTACTTTGGATTGTTTACTGTTTCTCCTGCGTTTTTCACTGGGGCCATTTGTAGGGTCTTCTTGGGCTGGTCAGAGAGTGGTCTTCCAGTAAAGTTTTGCACTGAGGAAAGAGTGTAGGTTCCAGTGTTCATGGAGGAATCTGGCTGGGGTTTCAGCATTCTCTGTGTAGAGTCACGTTGGAGAAGGTTCACCATACAGACTTACCTATTTACCTACTCTTCCAAGAACAAATCTCTAGTCTTGCTAGGTTCTAGGATTGTCTGCCAATGGTCTACAGTGAGGAGGTGGGGAAGGCATCTTGGAATTTTAGAGCTTCTCATGCAGCTTTTACTGACCTTATTTTAACCTGTCACCCTTTTACCCTCAGTCTTTGAGCAGACTGGAGTGAGTACTTCTCGGCTTTTCTCACTGTTGGTATAGCATTCCCTCTCTCAAGTTGGCTGAGACAGTTGCCACTTGTCCATCTGTTTTCCACTTTCATGATTTGTAGTTTCCATTACAGTTCTTTAAGTCCTTGGGTCTCTATGTCTTCTAGAAAGATCTCTTACTGTCACTTAAGTGGGGTTTAGGGAAAGGGTGTAATTGGATATGTGTGTTAAATTTGTCGTCTTAATCTGGAAGGCTCAGAAGATGAATCCTTAGAACTAAAAAAATACCGGATCATGTTACATTTTGTTTCGTTGGCAAGGACTGCCATCTGTAATCAGTGTTTCTTTTAAGGGTCATGAAAGATTATTCATGACCTTTTATCTCTCAGCAGAGTTGTTTTCTTCATCTGAATCCTAATGTTTCCTGTTAGAGTTCTTCTTAGGTATTTGTTTTTGTTACTTTGTGATGGGCTCTTCAAATTGGCTGTCGGTAGTCTAAAATGGTGGTTGATTTTGGTGTATTTATTTTATAGCTGGCACTTATGCGAAAAGCTTTGCAGTTTATTTTTGTATGTTCCCAAGTTATATGAGTGGCAGACAATGACACTTTTATCTACTTTTAAATAGTTATGACTTTTATTTTGGTTCTGTGGCGGTTTGCACTAGATTTAGCATTCTGTAACGTTATAACATCTTTCTGGAACGTTATTGAATAGTAATGGTGATAATGTACACACTTTTATTGTTCTTTATTTTAGTAAGGAAAAGAATAGTAGAATATTGGCTTTTTGGTTTATCATAATTCTTCATCAGGAAAAAGAAAATCTATCCTTTCATTTCCAAGTTGCCTAGAGGTAATTTTATGTTTTTAAGACATGGGAATTGAATATTAGCAAGTGATCATTAGCATCTGCAGTTTATCTGCTGGTATTTCTGAAGAGTCTACTGATTTGAGTCCCAAATATTAAATTGGATCAAAATTTTCCTTATGGATGGTTCTTCAGAAAAACAAATTGAATGCATGGGAAGAATGTAGTATAACATATTCAATGCATGAGCATATTGTCTTGGTTGGGGTGGTATAGGAGATGTCACTAGGGATTTTTCACAAGCGAATATTCCAAGTTATAGCTGACACTCAAGTCACATCTTTACCTGTTGGCAGTATTTGATGTAATTTGTTATTCCTCCTTTTTTAATATTCTTCCTTCATTTGATTCTTGAGGACACCACACACTGTTGCCTTCCCTTCTATACCGCTGGCCTTCTGGTTTCTTTTCAGTTGTTTTTAAATTTGTGTCGGTTTTCTCTTCTCACCAGCCTATGAATTTAGAATGTGCCAAGGCTCAGTTCTCACCCGCCTGTTGTCACAAATAGTCACAGGGCTTTAATAAAATACTGTGTAGCTACTTAAGACTCCTAAATGTATATTTCCACCTCAGACATCTCCAACTACTTTTTTGACTTCTTAACGTGAATATGTGAAAGACGCTTCAGCCTAAATATGGCCAGAACAAAATTTCTGATCTTTCTCTGCAAACCTGCTCCATCTGCAGCCTGCCCCATTTTATTAGGTTGGTGCAAAAGTAATTGTGGTTTTTTGCATTAATGGCAAATTACTTTTGCACCAACCTAGTGGGTGTTAGCTCCATTTTTTTCATGTTATTTAACCAAAAAAAAAAAAAAAAAAAAAAAAAAAAAAAAAAAAAAAAAAAAAAAAAGACATGGAATCCTCCTGACTCTTCTCTTTCTCTCCAACTCTGTTTCCAGGTTGTCAGCAAATCCTGCTGTTCTGTCTTCAAAACGTATCCAGAATCAGTTTAACTACTTTTCCCGTCCGTACTACCAGCATCTTTGTCCAAGTCTCCTGCATTTCTTGCCTGGAGTATTGCCGTGGCCCATGGCCTCCTAACAGATCACTGGTCTCCTTTTCCTTCCCTGGCTTCTCTTTAATTTTCCATCTGCTTAACATCAGAGTGATCTTTTAAAAACATAAGTCAAATTATGCTTAAAACCCTCCAGTGGCTTCCATGTCACTCAGAATAAAGGCCAGTGTTCTTATGATTCATAAAACCTTACATGATCTGGGCCGGGCATGGTGGTTCACGCCTGTAATCCAGCACTTTGGTAGGCTGGGGTGGGCAGATCACTTGAGGTCAGCAGTTGAAGACCAGCCTGGCCAACATGGTGAAACCTTATGTCTACTAAAAATACAAAAATTAGCCAGACGTGATGGCATGCACCTGTAATTCCAGGTACTTGGGAGGCTGAGGCAGGAGAATCTCTTGAACCTGGAAGGCGGAGGTTGCATGCAGTGAGCCGAGATCGTGCCATTGCATTCCAGCCTGGGGGACAGAGTGAGATTCTGTCTACAAATAAATAAATAAATAAAAATTAAAAAGCCCTACATGATCTGATTCTCACTAACTGACCTCTTCTCCCTCTTGTCTCCCACTCGGCACTTTGCATTCCAGCCTTCCTTACCTCCTTGCTAATCCTTGAACGTGGCAGGCACATTTCCATTTTAGGTCTTTGCACTGGACTTTTTCCTCTGCCTATAATATTTATCCTACCCCCCCAGCTCCCAGATATATTCATGGTCAACTCCCTCACCTCTTTCAGGTCTTCACTAAAATAGCATTTTGTCTGTGCGATTACTCTAGTTACAATTGCAATCTGCATCCTGTATGTCTCTTGCAGTGCTCTGCATTTTATTTTTCCGTTGCATCTGTTACCTTCTAAGTTACTATTTATTTGTCTATTTTGTGAATTGCCTCTCTTTCCTACCTCTGCTAGACTATAAATTCCTTGAGGTCGAGTATGTTTATTAAGTGTCCCGAGTGCCTAGCACATAGAAGATGCTCAGTAAATATTTTTTGAATGAATGAATGTAGTCTGCCTTCTCCAATTTTTTTTTCAGTGAATTTCCCATAAAGCAACACATGCATAGTGTTTTAGCATTTGTGGATCTAACGTTGACTTATCCCACCAGCAAGGGAGAAGTTCAAGAACATTTATAGTTTATAATGGAGATAATAATACAGAGAGTGGTTATGAGAATTAAATAGGGTGCTCTCTGTAAAGTACTAATGGATAGGACCAGGTCACTTAACTGACAAAAAAGCCTGGCCAAGTGCCCTGATTCACATCTGAATGATGTGAATTGTATTCTAGAATCTTCTCTCTTTATATTTCAGTTTTTAATCAAGAGTAGGTGTGACATCACCTGGGAGCTTTTCAAAACATACCTGGGTTCCCTGGTAAATATCAGTGATATACTGTTACTATATTTTGTTCTTTAACCAGTCTGCAAATATTTGTCCCTTAATGTGGGTGATAACCATTTGCTCTCCCCCTTTTAATGCCTTCTTGCTGTTTGGGACATCTTTCATGGCCCCTTCTAGTCTTTTTTCCTATGAGGTTCTTGCTGAAATAACTTCTAAGGTGATTTTGAAATCCTCAGAGCCACTTGGATGCACGTAATTGAACCTTTTACTAAATCCACAAAATCAAAGGATCTCAGTCCTTTACCTTCTGTTTTCCAGACAAGAGAATGTTGTAGTCATCCCTACAGCAATCCTTATAGCAGTCATTTTATTTTATTGTTTTTAAAATACCTGATTTTTTTTTTCATATGAATTATATTAAATAATTATTATGCCCCCTCTAGTCCTCACACAAATCTGAGAAGTGGATGAGCACTGTATTTGATCTCTTGGACACTTCCCGTTATTTTCCATGGCTCCTCATGTCTCAGACCCTTAAAGTATTTGCATTCTTTTCTTTTCTTTTTTTTCTAATTGTATTTTATTTTTACTTCCAGGATACATGTGCAGGCATGAAGATTTGTTACATAGGTAAATGTGTGCCATGGTGGTTTGCTGCACTTACCAAGCAGTCATTTTAAAGTTTTGCTTATTGTGTTTCTAGGCTCCTTTTGTGTCCTTCAAATCCAAGAATATCTCAAAAACATCAGACTCCCTTTCCTTCTCTTTCTTAATAGAGCAAGAAACATTTGTAGATTTTCACTGTTGCAATTTACTGTGCAAGCAAGTGCCGTGATTTGCAAGAAAAAAAAGATGATTATTTTAGAGATGGTTTATGCAACTGAAGAATACACAGTAAATAAAAACCATGATGTATGTGTGTTTAGAAATGGATAAGCCCAATAGTTGTTACCTATACACAAAAATGTGAAAATTTTCTTCAACTCTACTGTCAAAATAATTCAAAATATACCTAGCTCCTTGTGTATATTTGATCTCTCCTTAATTTTTCTATGATGCTATATAAGTAAGAGCATTCCCCATATTTAATTAGGTGTAAACATTTTAGCGGTGATTACCATGCACATTGGAAATAAAATTTCACAAGTTCCATTGCTTTGAATGCATCTATTCTACCTGATAAATTTCCCTTGCCTTTGCAACTCTGATTAGATCTACTTTTTGTTGTCGCGAAGACTCATTCTTTTGAAAATAGTGCTGTTACAAATTCATTTTATATTGAACCCTAAATATTCAGTACTATTGGCCAAGGCTGAATGGAAAAAATTAACCAACGTATCTTTCTGATGATAAATCACATTGCCCTCAGTTTAGGCCATTAATGGACAGCCCAGTTGGAAAACACATCTCGTTTAAAGTTCTACACCTGCTTTGGAGACTCTTTAAGTATTTGTTGCCTTTGTGAGAGTTTTTGTCTTTTAATGCCACCTAATTTCTTCTACTAATCTGTTTTTTTTGAAAGTGGCGGTCTTGCCTACCCATCACCAGCAAACATACTCTATAGTGAGGGACTAATTTTGGCCCTCTGCTATGATGTTGTACTTTAGGTCTCTGTGGATAGAGAAGGACTTCTAATGTAGACTGCCACCTATTTTCATACCTTTGTTCATGGAGAATGTAGCAAAAAGTCAAATATAATAAAGTCCACCTACTTTTTTTTTTTTTTTTGAGACGGAGTGTGGCTCTGTCGCCCAGGCTGGAGTGCAGTGGCGACATCTCGGCTCACTGCAAGCTCTGCCTTCCGGGTTCACGCCTTTCTCCCGCCTCAGCGTCCCGAGTAGCTGGGACTATAGGTGCCCGCCACCATGCCCAGCTAATTTTGTTTTTGTATTTTTAGTAGAGATGGGGTTTCACCATGTTAGCCAGGATGGTCTCGATATCCTGACCTCGTGATCTGCCTGCCTCAGCCTCCCAAAGTGCTGGGATTACAGGCTTGAGCCACCGCACCCGGCCAAAGTCCATCTACAAATTTAATGTGTTGTTGGAGAATGATCTATATTCCTAGAAAACCTGGAAATTGGTAAAATTCTTAATTGAGGTTATATCGGGTGATTTTTCCCAAAATCTTATTTTCCATAGAAAAAAATGGTGAGAAGCTACAAAAGTCCCTCCTCCTGCTCAGGATGCAGGTTCAGGCTACAGGGAACTGTTGGTAGCATTCTCTTGCACAGCACCTCCCCGCTCTACCACTTAGACATCAGTGTTGGGTGGAGGTGCATTCCAGAGTGCTCTGTCTCTTCCTGTGGTTTTTTTGTTCACCATCTTTTGTGGCCTTGGGAGACAGGATGAATAAGTGCTTGAAGCTGAAGATCATCTATTGGAGAGTGAGCTGTTAGTGAAAGTGGTCAACAGTGGAGGGAGCGTGCACATGTGCAGTCACTTGTGCAGTCACTTTTGATCCCTATGCAGTCGCAGTCAGTCTCTCATGGTGGACTTCCTTACCCTTCCCCAAGATGATTTCAGCACCTACTTAATAAATGCTATGTAATTTATTTATTTAAATTAGTAGATTGTCTAGTTAATTTAATACCATTCAATAAGTATTTCTGTGGGATCAGCTCACGCGTACTTGAAATGTTTTATTACTTTATTAGCTACTTTCTCTTATCAGTGATCCCCCGCAAAATGTCAGAATCAGTTCTGAACTCTTAGCTAGCAAATATCTCCTAGCATATACTCAAAATCATCACCAGGCAGTGACGGATTTGACTAGGTGGGTGTGGGTTAGGGATGTCAATATATAATGGTGTTCGGTTTGGCTTATAGGAAAATGAGATGCTCAAGATAAGGACAACCTATATTTTGATTTTACAGTGTTTCTATAATATTATATAGTTACTGAGTGTGAAGTAGTTGTGAGGATCAGAATCCTACTAAAATGTATAACCTCTTAAAATTTTTTTAAGAGTGAAGATGGGAAGGTGTTTGGATGCTAGCTCTAGTAAAAGACTAGACCCTTGAACAACTTGAGCATAAAGAGGCATTGATGCCTGCCCCCGCCCCACCGACCTCCCACCCTGCACAGTTGAAAATCCATGTGTAACTTTTGACTCACAAAAACTTAACTAATAGCTTACTGTTGACCAGAAGCTTTATTGAGAACATAAACAGTCAATAAACGCATATTTTGTATGTCATATATATTATATACTACATTCTTACAATAAACTAGGGAAAATAATATATTATGAAAATCATAAGGAAGTGAAAATACATTTATAGAAATGTACTGTATTCATCAATATTGTAAGTTTACATCATCTGTTTACAAGATGAATCATCTGTCTGAAATGGTGGGTGACCACAGCTACAGACCTCAATCTACAGTACATATCAAGCAATTCAACTTTTTTCTTGTAGTGTCTTTTCTATGCTTCTCGGAAGCACTTCTAGCATCACTAATGGCACTTTGTATGGGTCTCATGGTGTTATTCGTGGTTTACTGTATTGCACTAAACATGATGAGAAATGCACAAGAACCACCAGAGATCACATTTTACTGCCATAAGCAATATATTGGGGAGAGAAAGTGCTCATGCTGAGATGATTAGCATCATATGGCATTTTAGGCAGATACTGGCAACACTTGAGTTCACCACAGGAATAACAGGAGATGGCTATGAAATTATTACAGTAGAATAGTATGTACTACAGTTAATTTTATGCCTTTATGATTTAATACTGCATTTTTACATTTGTTTACATTTCTCTGGACTGGGAATGGCACTGTATACAGTCAGTATGTGTTTGTGTGCATAAATTTTGGTAACTCTCATAGATGTGTGTATGTTTTATGGTAGTAAATGATAAAATAGACTCACAGCTACATGTTTTATCCATTAATGAAATACAAAACTTAAAAAAATTTCAATATATCTAGGCTGTGCAGTTCATCTGTTTTTTTTTAATTGTTACACAAATCTCCAACTAATTTTCCAATATAGTTATTGAAAAAAATCTAGATATAAGTGGACCAGAGCAGTTCAAACCCATAGCGTTCAAGGGTTACCTGTATTTTTAAATAAAATGTTATTTAGATTAAGTATTTCTTTTGGACTTTTACAAAGTCCTAACCTAAACTTTATTTCCAACAAACTATTTTCTTCTATTTAGTATATAGGAAGATTTCGATATTGTATGGTATCAAATGCCATACTCTGTAGATACAATATTAAAATGGCACTGTAGGAAGAGTCATATTCTGCCTGATATGTCTCTCTTTAAATGAAAGAAAAAAGTTAACAAATTATCTTAAACATTGGCAGCCATGCTTGCTTTAGGAGAACACCAAAGATTGCTACCCCCAATTCTCCTAAGGAAATATGATGTAGGAGAAAGCAGATTTTCAGAGAGAGATGTTTGTTTTCTTGCTGGTTTATGTGAAGTTTGTAGGGATACTTGTCTACCTCAAAGCTCATTTATAATTTTTTTCTTAATGTCTTCAAAGAGGATGTCAATTAATATGATTTTGCACCCTAAATTCTGTGAATTTTTTGAGGTTGGGGTATTGACGAGATGCCTAACAGTGCCTTTGAACAGATGGAATATTAGCTCTTTGACTGTTCTTAATTTTTTTTTTTTGAGGCGGAGTTTCGCTCTCGTTGCCCAGGCTGTATGCAGTGGCATGATCTCGGCTCACTGCAACCTCCACCTCCCTGGTTCAAGCGATTCTCCTGCTTCAGCGTCTGGAGTAGCTGGGATTACAGGTGCCCGCCACCATGCCCAGCTAATTTTTTGTATTTTTAGTAGAGACAGCATTTCGTCATATTGGCCAGGCTGGTTTCAAACTCCTGACCTCAGGTGATCTGCCTGCCTTGGCCTCCCAAAATGCTGGGATTACAGGTGTGAGCCACCGCTTTTAATTTTTGTGGCAGAGATTGTCTCTTATATCCTTCATTCTGTCTACAATGTGCAAAAATATATTTTGGAGTGAATGGTTGAGATTTGTGCTCTGAGAATTAGTTACTGTTTTCTAGGAGAATGAAAGGGAAAAAGCAGGTATGTGTAAAAAGTTGGCCCTGATCTTGTATATAGTTCATTAAGAATTTTTTTTGTTAATAGCTGTATGAGTCCGTTCTAACACTGCTGTAAAGCAGCTACCTGAGACTGTTTAATTTATAAAGAAAAGAGGTTTAATTGGCTCACAGTTCTGCAGGCTCTACAGGAAGCATGGCTGGGGAGGGTGCTCAGGAAACAGAATCATGGCAGAAAGTAAAGGGGAAGCAAGTACATCTTCACGCGCTGGCAGGAGAGAGCAAGCAAAGGGGCAAGTGTTATGCACTTTCAAACAACCAGATCTCATGAGAACTTACTTACTATCAAGGTGGAAATCCACCCCTATGATCCAGTCACCTCCCACCAGATCCCTCCCTCAACATTGGGGATTACAATTCATCATGAAATGTGGATGGAGACACAAATCCAAACCATATCAAAAGCCTCTAGAGGCTTACGATTATGCTTACGATAAAATCCAAACTTCTTATGAAGCTGGGCATCAGCTTTTCTCATACGTTTTGGTTTTGGGACCCTTTTATACTCTTAATTATTTTCAAAAGCCCAGAAAGCTTGTTTATAGGGGTCATATCTATTAATATACTGTTGTCAAAATTTTAAAAATTAAGTGTTTATTTAAAAATAATTGTTTTCATTGAAGCATGTGAAGAAAATCTGGCCTCAAACAGATGTATAGCTGGAAAAGAATATTTTAATAGCATTTTCAGATGATTGTGGATATTTGATACCTCACCAAAGCTTCATAAGTAGTAGTTTCTTAAAGGTTAATTGCCATGTGGAATCTAAAACCGTATCGATGAACGTTTTGTACTCTTGTTATACTTTAAATCCATTGGTCGACCATTGTACTTTGGATCTTTTACCAATGCATGATTTTGTATTGTAATTGCATTCTTATTAGAAAAGGTTGGTTCACTGAGTTATGCAAATCTTTCAAGTGTTGACACATTTCATTATACAGTATCAAAAATCATGTTCATTTAATATCACTGCTCTTATCAGAACAGTCTTTTGAGTATTGGGAAGCTGTCAGGCTCTTGGTGGTGTAATCAAGGTTTCCAAATTCTAATTTTTGCTTGAAGCCTTGAATTTTATTATCAGCAATAAATACTGTCAGTTTTCCTTGCAGTGACAGGCTCACTTCATTCATTTTTGAGAAAATGTCTGCCAAATACCTTAGTCTGAATAAGCATAGTTTGCTGCTTCTGTCAAGTAACAATGGCATTTCAAGAAAAAAGCTGCTGGTTTGACTTGTAACACAAATAGTTGTACACGTGTTTTTTCTCAAGGAAACCATTCTATTTCAATTTGACCAGAAATGCTTTGTGCATACTTCCCAATTTCATGACGTAGAATATTTTAAAAGTGTTTACTCAACAGCTGAAGTTTAATAAAATCAATAATTTTTACTATTGCATCTCCCAGAGATTCCCCATGAAACAATACATTGATTATAGCAAAGGGGAATGCACAATAGCTATTTTGCACTTACCCAGGCCGTTTTACCGCTATGCGTAAATAAATCCCCCATCATTCAGGTGTGTGTGAGGAGGACTGCGGAAAAGTAAGGTGACTTTACTGCTCCTTTGGCACTGTTCATTTTTGCTCAGAGTCACTGGAGTGACCTTCAGATGGCTTAGAAACCAGCGGCATCAATAGTAAGAAAAGTTACAGAGCCAGACTATGGAGCCATTTTTATCTTTTGTAGTTCCTGGTGAAACTCTTGCCTTTTCTGTTAGGAGCAAATGATCCCTTCCATTGTGGCCTTTGTTCTGCATCACCACTAGCAGATGTTGCTGGGAGGTTGCAGAGAGATTTGGTCACTTGTTCTACTTACTTTCTTAACCAGTGCAAGTCAGAACTGCTTAAAAGGCTTCATAGTTTTAAGTCATATACACATTGAACAACAGGCACACATGGAATGAATTTACCTCACCCTGCCTTCTAAGAAATATACTTTTATGGCCAGTGAATTTGTTATTGAAAAATTCGAGCGGATTTATTTATTTATTTATTTTGGCCAACACAAATCTCAAAACTATGACTTCACATTTTCAACACTCTTAATGGTTTTTAAAATCGTTGCTGGTGGTAAAGGTTCCATAAACACACCGGCCCAGCAAGATACTTTCCAGTTTTGGCCAAAAATAAGTTATTCCACTACTGATACCATAATTTCCATTTATTATTACTCCTTTTTTTTTTTTTTTTTTTTTTTTTTTTGAGACGGAGTCTCGTTCTGTAGCCCAGGGTGGAGTGCAATGGTGTTATCGGTGCTCACTGCAACCTCTGCCTCCCAGGCTCAAGCTATTCTCCTGCCTCAGCCTCTCAAGTAGCTGGGATTACAGGCACATGCCACCACACCTGGCTAATTTTTGTATTTGTAGTAGAGATGGGGTTTCACCATGTTGGACAGTCTGTTCTTGAACTCCTGACCTCAGGTGATCCACCCAGCTAGGCCTCCCAAAGTGCTAGGATTACAGGTGTGAGCCACCGTACCCAGCCTCTTACTTCAATGTTGTAAGGGAATATATAGATGGAAGTTGAGAATTCTTTTTTTTTTTGTAAAAAAGTCAAACACCTGATTACTTGTCTGATTCTTCTTAGTGAAGTGAGACAGAGACTCATGCATGTAAGCAGTATACTTTTCTACTTGTGCTTTTGCTCTGCAGTAATCTGAAATGAGACATCGCCCATCTTAGAATTGTGGTTTATTTGCAGGGGAGGCATGCATTTTCCTACTGCCCTATACACACAAGCCTATTTTATTACTTTGTTTGAAGACTGGGTGTGTCTAATGTAGTGGAAATTCATCGATTCAGTGTTAAGTACAGGTGAAACACATTTCAGGACCACATTAGACAGTCTTTTTAATTATCCTTTTTTTGGATTATTCATGTGACTTCTTTCCTCTTTTCACGTGAATTGCTGAGAATTTATCATCCTTTCCAGTTCATTAAATCATTAAAATTCTTTACTAGCACTATAAATAAATATGCCAGGCCATGAGTTGAGGCCGGTTGATAAAGGCAGCTTTGTCCTGGTAATAGTTCTTGTTCCTGGTTAACCCACACTTCTCTGTGAATATGTGTATTACATTAAATTTTAGACTTTTAATGTAGTGAAGCCTTACTCTAAGCATGTAGGGACTTGCTTTAAGTTGAGCTTTGGTGTTTACAGTTGGATTAGCTGTGAGATTAATGTGGTATTATAATACTGCATTTGTGCTTAGACATGTTCAGGAGAGCCCCAGGACACATTTAATAGGTATTCAGGTTCTTTTCCACTCTACCTAGTCTAAGCTTGCATCTCAGTCAGCTAGAAACACTGTAGATCTTAGTTTCAGACCATTTTGGTCTAGGACCAGTTGCACCCCACAAGTGTGATCTGGAGTTCTAATTGGACTTGGAAGTGTTGGGCTTTAACCTCCTCTTGTGTAACCATTGAAAGCCAGGTGCATGGGCATGGCACTGTTGCAGATATGGAGATGCAGTCCTCAGAGAAAGCACACTTTAATCAGGCAACATAAGGCAAGATAGAATGTGAGAAAGTACTGCATTTGGGCATGATGAGTCTGGAAGCACCAGGAAACCTTCCTTGCTTAGGTATCCTTTGGACTGCGTCTTGAAGGATGGGTGGGTAGGCTTTTTATACGTAGGGTTGTACAGAAGAAAGGGCAGTGAGGATGGCAGGAAGCAATGGACCCATTTGTAGTGTGGGAATAGTCTGGTTTGCAGGGTGGGTGAATGAAGAGGATGAGTCAAAAGATCTAATTGGGAATTGAGCCAGGTCATGGAGATCGAAAATGCATTGCAAGCCATGCTTCCTCTCACTGGGAAAGGTGAGACGGAATTTCTTCCCTTCTTCCGGGGCGGATGCTTGTTTGCACTTCTCTGGTATGTGAGAGAGACCTTCCTCAATTTAGATGATAGCCCCTTAGAGAAGAGCATTATAGAGTAAAGATTTGACCACATGCCTCTTTTTGTCTCATTTTTGATGCTATATTTTAAATTTTACAAGAGTGTTACTTCAGTCAAATACTGACATCACCCAGGTCTCCTATACGGAACTCTTAGTAGAAATTATGGCATCTCCGCAGATGACAAGTAAAATCCTTATGCAGAGAGACCTGACTCAGATGTAAATTGTGATCACCATTTTCAGAGATTGTCCTTCCTTGGTCTGGTTCCAGTCATCATCACCTTGGATCTTGTATGAGTTCATATCTCTGTTAACTATGGTGGAGTGGTTGCTTCTCTGTGTTTTTTTTTTTTTTTTTTTTTAAAGTACTGACAGTTGAGTTGCCACTCTTTGAAGATGTATTTTGACTTTAATGTTTTTAATCTGTTTATTATGGTTAAAGTTCCTATGTATTATAAATGCTGTCCTCCCTATTGTTATGTGATGCAGAGACTGGAGAAACTCAAATTTAAGAACATGTTTTCATGAATAGTCCCCACTTTAAGTGAGACTTATTTTAGCATTATTTCATGAGCAATTAGCTTATTTTACTCTAAATCTCTGGGCAGTTCAAGTACTGACCTACTTATATAGTAGCTCTTAATTAAAAAAATAATTATTTTTATTTTAGAGAATATTAGAGAATTGAATTTTTTTTGAAATACTCTATTTCCTTAGTTCTAATACATGTGATAAAGCTAGGTATGGAACCTCAATTTTTATTCTGATTATAATAGCATGAGAGGTTGAAGCAACAAAGAAGTGCTTTATCAGTGTCGAATTATTATTTCCTGCAGCAAATGGTGGTAGTTTGTGAATGTTACTTGGTGTTATTATATTTAAGGTTATACCAACATTTAAAGTATACTGTGCCTTTCTATTGTGTACTTCACAACAGTTGATGGGGATTGTATACTTTTAAGCTAATTAAAAGTAGCATAAAACGGCCAGGCGCGGTGGCCCATGCCTGTAATTCCAGTACTTTGGGAGGCCTAGGCGGGTGCATCACATGAGGTCAGGAGTTCGGGTGGATCACATGAGGTCAGGAGTTTGAGACCAGCCTGACCAACATGGTGAAACCCCGTCTCTACTAAAAATACAAACTTAGCCTGGTGTGGTGGCGCATTCCTGTAATCTCAGGTATTTGGGAAGTTGAGGCAGGAGAATTGCTTGAACCCGGGAGGCGGAGGTTGCAGTGAGCTGAGATTGTGCCATTGTGCTCCAGCCTGGGCAACAAGGGCGAAACCCCCTGTCAAAAAAAAAAAAAAACAAAAAGTAGCATAAAATGTATCTTTTAATTTGGTTCTAGAAGAGCTTTTACTGTGAGTTTTTGCCAGAAACTGGTTTCTGTAATAATGCTCTGTCACAGCCTTCTAATTCTACTTGAATTTTTTGTTAGGGAATATTATTATTATTTATTTTAGAAATGTAGGTGCCTTTTTTCATTTTTATTTGGTGGTATCTACTCTAGAGAAGGTATGTTAGAAATTGAGTGTTAAGCTACTTTGTAACTTCATGGATGTTTAAGTTTTCCCACAGCAAGATTTCTCAGATTTCACTCAGCATAGCAGACCTCTTAATGTTACATCTTGTATTGTTTGCCCAAAATAACTATATTTCATTCTGGTCGCATACATTGTAAAACAAAGGATAGCATTTCATTAAATAGTAATTAATTGAGACCTTCTGGATATGTGTATAGTGATTGTCAAAATGTGAAATTGTAACTGGTCTTTTCTATGTGGTTTTGCAAAACAAAACAAAACAAAACAACAAAATAAAAAGCTTTTTCTGGCCTTGCCTTTCCCAACCTGTCCTGTTCGTTTTACAGTGAGCACAATTTAAAATCTAAGATAATTGATATAATTCAGGTGTTTGGTGTTGATGGCGGGGAGGCAGTAAATTGAAGGACAGGAGAGCAGTGTTTATTTCTAAGCACTGAGTGACTAAAGGTATAGAACTTAGTTGTGGATGTTGGGGAAATTTGGCTGTGATACTTGGAACCTCACTAATAATCAGGACTGATGTAGAATATCTGGTGATTTGGGAGTTGTCTGGATTCTTTCTTCCCATCCCATGTGTTCTTGGAAAAGGTGTTTTTCCCAAATAGAACAAGATACTCTTTGGTTAACATGTGAGAGAAGCTTTTGGACTTTGATGATCTGATTGAGGAGATGTTCTTGGTGACTATCTTTCGAATATCAGAAAAAAAAAAACAAAAAAAACTAATACTAGCCAAAGTAAAACATCTCTTTGGAAACACTTTCCTTTTTCTTTGACCGAAACATATTATTTTCTTCTTCTGTTATTTAAAGCCAACAAATGACCTGGAGAAAGCCACAGCAATGGTTGGGTGAGGTTGTTCCATTCCAGCATTCCCAGTAGGATTGAAGTCCTTTGTTGGAACAGCCCCATTCAGGCCTTTTTGAAAGGGACCTCCTGAGCCTTGATTTTACTTTTCTTTGGATAGACTATTTTCAAGTACCTAGTAGAAAGTCATACATATATTGGGATCATTGTATTATGATAATGTTTCTCTCTCTTAAGCTGACATTTTAATATGGATTCTATTTGTTTGAAAGTAAGCAATATCTTCTAATGAGTCATTTAGCTCCATATTTAACCTATGTATAAAGTAGTTGTAAGTTAATAAATCTTGAATTGATTGATAAAATATCTTTAGCAAATATTACCCAGAGAGTTACAGGCTTATACTGATCAGTTTTATGTACATTTTATGTACAATTGTGTGGCATGAGAAAATACTAGAAATGCATTATATTAATGCTGGAACTCTTACCAGTCCTGGCAATGCAAATTCTCATTTTGAGATTTCCATCTAGATATTATTCTACCATATCAATGGTTGTCATAGTAGCAGTCTCAATTGAGAATTGTGATTATATACTTTATCAAATAACTACTTGATGAAAGCTCAATTATTCTAATGTAGTTCAGCCAGAATTCTGAGCCATCATCTTGCCTGGTTAAGGAAATAATTAAGCAACCTAAAAAAAAGATTTCTTTCTTTCTGTTGAATTGTACAAATTTTACCGTATTTCACTGACTGTAGGGTGCCATCAGGTGTAAGACATGCCATTACTTTATGTACTGCTAAGAAAGGAAAAAAAAGGCCTAATAGTTATACTCATGAGATGGCATCAATTAAAAGACACAAACCAGTTTCAGAGATGTTAAAGTGGCGAGGGTGGGGGAGGCACAAGGAATCTACAGTCCATAAAATATGGCACTTACATATGTACACAGAGTTTTAGTTGGGTATTGGTCATAATCATATTAAAATGTAAAGAAAATTATATTAAGTAAATCACTATTTCTGGCAAATATTATACAGATTTTTTAAATCCTGGAAACCTATAATTGGAAAAGATAGGCGATCATGTAGTCAATACACCTGAGGAAATGTACCATGAGATCATCTAGAGCAGAGTTGTCTAACCTTTTGGCTTCCCTGGGCCATGTTGGAAGAATTGTCTTGAGCCACACATAAAGTATGCTAACACTAAGGATAGCCCATGAGCTAAAAAAATTGCAGAAAAAAAAAATCTCATAATGTTTTAAGAAAGGTGGCGAATTTGTTTGAGGCTGCATTCAAAGCCATCCTAGGCCTCTTGCAGGGCCGCAGGTTGGACAAACTTGATCTAGAGTATGTAAAACTTAGCAATTGGTTGCCTTTTTTTATTGAAGTATCTTCAACTTTACAAAAGAAATTATAATATTCCTTTAAATAGCCATCTTCAGAGTATCTCCTGGTAAACTTTATATACCCCTTTTCAAGATCACTTAATGTATGGAAGAGAATAATTTGGGATTTAGATGAGTAGTTTAGTATTCCAAACAAGGTGCACACTGAGACACAGTGTGTATGTAAGAGCTATAATCGTCAAATGTCATGGTAAGTGCCATATGGAATTTTAAAAAGAATCATCGTTCCCTGCCTTCTAAGAATTACCACATTCTACCTTTGGGCATTCCTCCCCACCCCCCGCTCACCCCAAATCTAAAGTACAATTCAAGGTTAACTGGAGCTCTGTGTGGTGAAAAGGTGGCTTAATGAAACTGACCATGAACCTTATCCTGTGGACAGCACTGAGGTATGCCTTGGCCAAATACTTGGCCTTAGTTATCAACCTTGGTGCTGGAATTCAAACTGGGTCATTGTCGAGAGAGGCCAAATTGAGTTGCTAGTGAGATATGGCTGGGTGGCTAGATGGACTCCTTGCAGGAGGCTGTCTCAGGAAGTGGGCACAGCAGTGAATCAGCCAACAGGTGGCCTCATGGAGGTTTGAAGTCCACAATGGGCACCCAGCCTGAAGTGTGGGTTCAAGTGCAGGTTTGGAAATAACACTGTGGGATTTGGACATTGGGTGTGGACCGGATCACAGTGCACAGCACAAATCTTGCTTATTATTGAACCTTCCCTGCAAAATCAGATTCACAGCAAAATGGGACCTGCTTGGCCCATAGGTGGGGCTAGAGGAAGCCTGCAGATAGGATGAAATGTCAGTAGCTGTGCAGTCTGAAAAGAGTACAAGGATGAGGAGCTAGATTAATCTTTGAGATTTTGTGTTTTAGATGATTGCATCACAAACGTTTCCTGCTTTGGGCACAATTGTTGCTAATGGTGAGAACTTACCTTTGTAGACTGTTTTTAACTAAAGTGCTTTCACAAAACATATAATCTTGCCTTCACAATAAACCTGAGGGAGAAGCTGGGTCTAATTACCCCATTTGGCAGATGTGGAAAATGAGGCTCACAAATACTAACCTTAAGGTCACTTGTTGTTAGCTCTTGCTTTTTTAGCTATGCTATGCTTCCAGCGCTTGACTCCATATTTATTTCCAAATTTAGAAAGCAGCTTCTGCTGACTTTGGGGACTGCCAACATTTTGTTGCTTATCTTTTTACCTCCCAAATCAAAAGCATAATTTTTGCTCAGTATCGAAGGGACAAATAAGCAAAAACAAAACACTATTCCCTCATAACTTACCAGATTAAACTACTCTCCTCTGTTAGGTTATGTTAATCATTTTTGGAAGTGATAGGTATTTCTTCAGTCTACCTTACCTTGTTTAAACCTCTGTTAACCTCACTGCTGTTACTTTTTAGCGGCCTTGTAGTAAACCATGTACAAGTCCAGACAAGGAGTCCAGAGTTAGAGCAAGTTAAACAAGAGTTGCCAGCATTATTAGTTGTTGACATAGAAGTTGGTGTTAACCGTGAGTAGCTGGTTTCTAACTTTATTTTACCTGGAGAGCCTCTTCTGTTTTTGAGCAGCGTCCTCACTGCGGTTCCTTTCTTCCATCTCATTCCACAAGTATCCTTTCAGCATTCTTGACTGTAGTGTGCCCCTACAGGGGTGCAGACTACATATGTTCATGGTTTTCATCTTTGTAAACTTTAAAAGAAAGGTCTTCTTTTAAAGTAGATTAGAAATATGACAATTGAGCATTCTGTAAGTGTGTGAGGTAATTACTGTGAGTGAATATTAGAGTGAATGAAGCAAACAACATGACAAGCCAGGAGATCCGCCTCGTAGTCCAGGTGTTGCCCCACTTCTTTACTGTGGAATTTTCACAAACCCCTTATACTTCTGACACCAGTTGCCATACCTGTGAAAAAAGAGTTGCATTAAATGATTTCTGGAGTCCCGTTCAGTTTCAAACCTCATTCAAGTCTGCAAAGTGAATATGTCAGATTGTATTAAATAAAGGTAGGATTGCTGACAAACCTTCCAGTGGTGAAAAGGATGATCTAAGTGAGCTTAAATTCTGTGGATAATTTTGTTATTTTGGGAATTGAATGGAAATAGGTTAACAGTGATTCAGCTTTCTGGCAATTACAAAATCAACTGAAACACACTATTATTAGCTAACTTTTTAAGTTTGGTTTCTAGTCTTGCTCACCGCCGTATGCCCAACACCTAATACACTGCATAGTCAGTATGTTTTATTTTGGGAATACTTTCATACAAACTTGATGGACTTCTTGGCCTATTTACCTCATTAGGGCAGACAGCTCTAAAATTCAGGAAGTGTAGAAACAAGTGATAAAATGCCGATTGGAAAGAAATTTTAGGAGTAAAATGTAGCAGTAGACATCAGGCTGCTATCCTTTTTTACCCTTCAACCCAGTGGGTGATGTTTCTGGGTTACAGACTCAACAGATGGAGTTTTAACTATTTATATTTAATCAAGGAGGAAAAGAAGCCATAATTTGTATTTAATGTAGTAGACTATAGGAAAAGAAACCATAATTTGTATTTAATGTAGTAGACTATAGAAATGAAAGAATAAAGTGATACCAAAATTTCGTATATTCAAATCAATCTTATAGTTTAATAACATTTTAACCCTAACATTTTATTGTATTTTGGGTTGCAATTACTCATGGCAGATGAAAGCCATGGCTTCTCTTTCTAGAAAAATAAATGCACACATACTGCCAATTTCACCGACAGTTTGAGGAGTTTCATGAACTTGCCATCATCTGGTGGTCCCTAGTCTGAATTCTTGATAGAAAATAACCTAGTGTGTTCATGTATACATATGTAACTAACCTGCACATTGTGCACATGTACACTAAAACTTAAAGTGTAATAATAATAAAATAAATTAAAAAAAAAGAAAAGAACCTAGTGTGTTAAACCTTAAATGCCCTTAGAAATAACCTAGACCAGTGTTTCTTAAACTGTGGTCGTGAGATCAGTTGAATGGATTATGACCAACATTGAAAAGAAAAGAAGAAAGAAGAAAATAGAAAATATCAGAGTGTATATCATAACATGCTAAGAGTAGGTTTTGTTTTTTGAGCCATGTCTTTCCATTTGTATGCCTGTATGTGTGTTTATGTTTAGTACTAAGTCAGAATATAAAATGCATTTCTTACTGTGGATTGAGTGTAAAGTTTGAAAAACATTCATTCTGGGTGAATCTCTTCCATCTTATAGCTGAGGAAAACTGAGGCCCTTAAAGGCTAAATGATTTGTTCAAATACTCCCCTTTCTCTATTTTAAGTGGCCCAGCCAGGACTGAACTAGATTGGTTGCTAATTTTACCATGCTACATTGCTAATTTGTTGAAATACAATTGTGAAGTAGACCATTTAAAAGTACTAAGTGATTATCTGCTTCATAGTTGACATTTTTTAATTCCTTATTTTTCCTGCCGAAATCATCACTGTCATTATCTTTTAAAATAATTGGGGCTGGCGCTTCCTTTCCAGAGAATATCTTGGTCCCTCTCAGTTGGCTGTCTGCACACCTCAATCGTAGAATTTGACATTTGGGGCCTAATCAGAAGAATTTCAGAACAAGATGTGAGGGCTTGTTAAGTTTTTAATGTCCAAACTAAATTAAATTATTTTGAGTTATTTTCAATTCACTTAATAGTTGAATGCAACATATGGCACCAGATGTTGGTACTGGATCATTGGGAAGACATCTAGTAGTCAGTAGTTATCTGTGTGAAGTTTTTTTCAACCTTGAATACCATATGAAATGCAGATTCTGATCCAGAGTCTGGCTGAGATTCTGGGTTACTAACAGGCTCCCTGTAGATGCTGCTGCTGATCCTTCAACTACATTTTCAGTAGCAAGAACCTGCATTACTTGCCTTATTACCGTGGTAAGAAAAAGTAGCCGTCAGATAATTTTTCTGTCTTGATTTTAAACAGCCATGCTCATCAGTCCTTACATACATTGGAGTAATAATGCCCCTCTTTGTAGCACTGTTGTAGATGATTCAGATTTGGCACTACTTCATTTAACTAGTATTGTCAGAATTTTCTACAAAACTTATTTTTCTAAATAACTGATATCTGTAATTTTAGAAAACATGTTCTACAATATTGCATAATTCTCTTTCTCAAACTGTTACATCCACTTTACTTTTTTTCTTTAACTTAGTGGTGTAAGAGCCATGTGTTTTGGAGACTTCTTGGTGATGGGTATTGAGCCATATGCAAAATGAGTAAAGATCACAAACCCTTCTAAGTTCTCGTATCTGTGTTTTATGTTTTTTCTATTTTGTCTCCATCCAGCTACCAATTAATAGTATGTCTGCCTAAAAGCAGCTGGTTTCCCTTTCCATTCTAATTGATTACTTCTGACCTGAAAAGCCAGATACTAGATTTGTTAGAAATATTTATGAGATTAATCCCAGTCAGAAAGGCCTACCTGGCATGGGAGCTTTCCTGCAAGGAAGTGGTCAAGGAAGTTCAGTGGCACTTGAGCAAGAGAGAAATCCTTTAGTGTTAACCCTATTCTGAATAATTAGGTCAATAGGAGCTTACTTGTTTCTTCATGACTTTCTCTATGTGCTTTTTAAACTGGTTTCTAGATCCCTCTCTAACATTGTGTGTTAAAGTGTGTATGAAGATGATTTGGAGGTATCTGTATGTGTGTGTTCTGTTGTTGAGAACATGATAATCATAATAAATAAGCAGTGCTTCAGGATCCATCTAAAATGGAGACAGGTAACTGTGCTACAGGCCCTGGTTCTCTTACAGAGGCTTTGCAAATGGTTTTAAGAATAATAATAACAACAATAAAGAGGATATTTCTTGGTTCAATTTAGTGTTCTAGGGATTTAAAGACTGATTTCTGGTAACTGCCTTTAGCAGATTATTAATTATAACAATAACAATCGTAACTCTTATTTGCTGAGCCCTCACTGTGTCAGGCAGTCATTATTCAGACAAATGTTACAACAAGGAGGGCTGTGGTCATGAAGGGTGCATTTGCCTGGGGGGTAGCAAATGGCTGCTGTGCTTTGAACAAATGAGCGTGATCCAAATAGATAGGGGTGAGATTAAATATTTTAATTAGTCCCTCTTTACAATAAATAAGCATGTACAGAACCTATTGCAGGTGTTTTTGTTTTTTTTGCTCACCAACGCTAGAAATGGTTGGAGGATTCACACCTACAAAAATCAAATGGTAGCTTATATTCTTCTAATTCAAAGCAGAGAGAACCTGTTTGCATTTTAACTAGGTGGAATCCGAACATTTATCATTTTGAATAGCCTTGTTATTTGTTCTGTCTTAGAAGTTGTGGATTATATTCTTTAAAATTAAGACAAGACTAAATGTAGCCTTAACAGTTAAGTTGAATTTTGAGATCCTGAACATGGCCCCATCTGAAATATTTTTAGTGAATTATAGCCTTTGAACATTGATCATCAGATTTGTTTTTATTTGAATCTTATTTTTACTTCTAGAGTTTATCTTATGCTTTAGTGTACTTAGGTGTACGGGTATAATCTTAATCTAATTAACAGTATTTTGTGACCTGAGACACCTGTCAAAGACCATTATAGAAGCTAGAAAACACTGGGAGGTAAACTGAACACATGGCCTCAGTTCTCTTCTTTAGCACTAGACTATGACTTGCACTCAAAAGAGGCTAAGAAAAAGAAAAATAACGTCCTTTGCCTTTAAAGTGTAATAAATGTGTTTTGCTATTAATAGCCCTTTTCAGTTTATAGACTGGAGGATTTTGTTTTAAGTATTTGAAACTAAATGCTGCTGGGAAAAAGATTTTAGTAGAAATATAGATATCTGTCCCTACCCTTTGTTAATTGATCCTGCTTAACTGGGGACATAATGTATGTCTACTGAAGAGAAATCTGTGGGCATAAACTCCTCCCTTCCTGTTGTCAAATATATTTCATATGTTATTTATCTTGTTTAAATATACAGTAGACAAGAAAATGCAACTGCTGTTCCTTTAATATCAGAACTATGCATGTTACAATAGGTGTCACTGTTTTGCTTGGTCCAATCATGATTGGTGACTTCAGCTATTGGCTCGGAGCACTGGCTGTCTGACTCCATCTGCAGGGCTGTAATACCTACTCTCCTCCGATCCATTCACCACACAACTTCAGCCGGCTGAACAGACTCACGCAGCTCCAGCCCATCTTGCTAACCTAATTCAGAAAACAAGTGCTACAGCTCTGTGCCTGTCATCTTTGCAGTGTAGCATTTTCAGGTGATCTAGGAAACAGTTATTTTTATGAGCAAATAAGAGAAACAGGAATCATGATGGGGATATATTTAACAGACCCAGTACTGGATAAAACTTAAAGCCAGTTTCTATTCAACATAGTGAAAAGGTCACCTTGCCTGGCTGAGAAAAGCAGCAAAATACCAGCTTTGTTGGTTTCAGTTAACCTCTTAGCCCGGGCTAATCTCTTTTCCTTGATGTTCAAACCAATTTGGGATATCTAACTCTAAAGAGAGACACACTGTACTCATGGTAGATGACAAGGAAAAGAACATGAAATGTCTCACCTTCTTCTTGATGCTTCCAGAGACGGTAAAGAACAGGTCCAAGAAAAGCTCAAAGAAAGCAAATACCAGCAGCAACAGTAGCAACAGCAGCAAGTTGCCACCAGTTTGTTATGAAATAATTACCTTGAAGACTAAAAAGAAGAAGATGGCTGCTGATATATTCCCCCGTAAAAAGCCAGCCAACTCCAGCAGCACCAGCGTCCAGCAGTACCACCAGCAGAATCTCAGTAACAACAACCTTATCCCGGCCCCAAACTGGCAGGGTCTTTATCCCACCATTAGAGAGAGGTAAGTGCCGCGCTAGTCTATTTACTTTAAAAGTTTTCCTGTGTTGAAGTTTCTGCTTTTGCAAAACCTGTAATGTATTTGAACACAAATGTGTTTCCTCTTTTCCCAGAAGCTTTTTATTGGTAATGGAAAATTGCCTTGTATCTTTTCCAAAACAGTACAGCTGTTTTCCTCTTAGATAAAAATGTTTTTGCAAGCTGTAACATTCAAGTGACAGGGTTGTCTATGGGCCATAGAAAATAGGAACCTTTTATTTGTCCTTAGCTTTATTAAAAGTTTGTATAACTTTTATTTTAAACTTTAGTTACTTCCCTTATGTTTGCAATGATTATGAACAGTTTAGTTAGAACCTTTATTTGTTGTTTTGCCTTGAAGTTACTGGACTGTTGCTTAGCTTGCAAGTCTTTTGTGGGTTTTGTATGTTGGGGAAGGGGATGTTAAAAATGCAGGCTGCTGTGAATTAATGAGTTGCCTCTGTTTATAGAAATGCGATGATGTTCAATAATGATTTGATGGCAGATGTACATTTTGTGGTTGGGCCACCAGGTGGGACTCAACGGTTGCCAGGACACAAAGTAAGCAACAGCTGCATGACCGGTTTAGTCCTGACGTTTACAAAGAGGGACCCTCTCCATAAGCCTGTAACTTGGTGTGGGCAGCTTGCCGATGTCAGGCAGTGCATGTTTCACTCGATTAGGGAGAGAGCGCACCCTCTCCAGAGGGCTTTGGCCACGCTTAATTTTTTCTTTGTTTCCTTCTATACTGCTTTATATCTCACACATCCCCTCTTAACTCTCCAGACATGGGAAGTTGTTGTGACAGGTCAGGAAAGTCGTATGTTTACCCTTCTCCTAGAAATTAGTTATGTAAGCTATTATTGTATGTATTTAGTAATGAGGGGACATGTGCATTAATCTCTTAAAGCTTTGAAATAATTAGCAGCATGGTCTTATGCTTCCATGGCAAGCTACCCTGTGTACCTTGGCTTTTTCAAAGCAGTAGATTTTAGGTACGCTATGTTTACTAAACCTGATTGCCTAGTGTTGTTTTTCTGCATTGATTTGCTGGAAATGCCTTCAATTTAGTGTATGAAATAAGATTTCCCTTTCTACACAGTATGTTTTAGCTGTTGGGAGCTCTGTGTTCCATGCGATGTTTTACGGAGAACTTGCAGAGGACAAAGATGAAATCCGTATACCAGATGTCGAACCTGCTGCTTTTCTCGCTATGCTGAAGTAAGCATCATTCGTGTGTTTGGAAAGAGTTTGTTTATGCTGTGTTTGTACCCTGCTGGTTTCACAGTTAAATTTAAGTTCTGCGTAACAGAAAAGAAGACTGATGAAGAAAGAGGGTGCTGCTTACCTTGTAAATGTTTTCGGAAAAGAACACTTTAGCTTTCCGTGGAAAGCATATGGAATTATGCAGCATTTATAATCGCACCGTGACGTAGAATTTGGGAGCAAGTGGCATGTGTAGTGATGATTTTTAGCAACTTAAAATTAAAGACAAATAACTTTCTGGTATTAGCATTATTTAATAGAAGATGTTCTCTCTGAAAGCATTGTGTGTGAAAAAGTCTTTAAACAAATGTTTTTGCTTCACAATTTCAGAAGTTAAGTACCTTATTTAAGTAACACCAGTTGGGAGATTCCTGAGTATTCTAAGAGTTATTGTCTCCTAAGAGCAAATGAAAAACTTATCATCTGTTGAAATAATCTGATCTTTGTGTACACATACATATACATACTCATATAAAATCAGACACTCTCAAGGGTAAAAAGTACTTGCATTTGACATTACAGGGGAAATCTTAGAAAGATATGGATAGTCTCGTACAGTTTCATGTGGATTTATACAGAAAAACTTTCATTGGTAATACAGAAGTATGAAATTTAAAGATACGTTATATATTTATAAAAAAGATAGTTTTCTGTCTGGTGGGTCTTCTGCAGGCACCAGTATATGTTAAACACGTTATAGAATCAGCTTCTTTATCATGTACGGTACTAGACAATGTGGTAGTCCACCAAGTGATCATAATCTAATTATTATTCCAAATAGTATTTATATGATTTTTCCTAATCTTTATTCTAGCACAGCAAAGTGTATTACTTTAAGGTTATCTGTTGCTCTAGGGATTTCAGTTCATTGGAATAAGTAAAATGTTTGTTGAAAAAAGTATTCAGTGGGTCAACAAGTTGGACAGTACTCCTACATATAGTTAAAATGTTGCCATACATTGTTTACTGTCTTCTGAAAAATAAGTACTGTAGTTAGTTCTAGAACTTAAAAGTATTTAATTCATTATTCATCTTACAGTTTTGAAATATAATTGTCACTGACAAGAACTTTCACAGTAGGGGATGGGGAAATTAAAGGCAAGTGAGCGTGTGAAGTACCAAAATGTAAACTAATCTGCTACTTTTAACCTTTGTAATCTTTTGGAGATATATGTACAGAAACCAGTTTTACCTGCAAGGATCCCCACTGCATGAAGTCAGCTTTGTATTTTTTACAGTGTTTTCTGTTGCTGAGGAGATTGCTAGCACTAGTTCAGCATTTTGTCTTCACTGCAGTCAAGTAGGATGTTGTATCATTCCTGATATATACATAATTAGGAAACATGAACAAGAATGGCAGAGAATTACATCTCACCTAAGTCATTTGATGAATCATTTGACAAGTATCTTTTCCCACAGATGCATTGCCTATAGTATATATTGATAAAGCTTTATAAAATTATACATGCAGTCCACAAAATGTGGTAAGATCAGAAATGAGTCAGGTGCCATTTGCTCTAGTGCTGTAGTTGTGAAAGTGGTGGCCTGCTTCATCGAGTATGAGTAGCCAGTATTCCTGGGGTTGTCAGAAAAAGAGGACAGCTGCTCCCTTGACAGTTCCAGGGTAAGAGCTCAAAAGTGCTGACCATGCTCTAGGATCCTCCCCAGGGTCCTGGCTCACAGTCAGAGCATCACTGAGCCGCAGGTGTACTATCAAGTGGCCTTGCCATCAGTAGGTGACTTAGCCTATCAGAGAAGAGAAAAGTTCCTGTGAGCAAAAAGGCAGGTTTCATTTGTGATCGTGGACATTTTTCTCATTGCCATTCTTGTGTTTTACTTTCTTATAGAAGCTGTTGCTAATTTCTTAAGTTTTATGTGTTTCACTAAGGTGAAATACAATAACTAAAGGAAAACTCAAGATAAAGTAGCTGTAGACCTTAGGTAGAAGAGAAGCAGATGATGACTACCTTTACATGCCTCTTTGGGAGACTGCCACTGTCTCCAAAAAGTGTATCCTGTGAAGTGTTTTATATCCTGAAATAAGGACAGTTCACAGAAGCACAGGAATAATACATATTTAAGCTTTCCTACTTTGTCTTTTAATTAAATATATCTGGAAATAATGTAATCTTGAATTCTGAAGGTAGAAGGAATGTGTGGAGAAGGAAGAGTTTTGAGTTTAAAAAACAAAAACAAACAAAAAGTCTGTTGGATTCTATGTAAAGTTAACTGGACGATAGCATTGCAGTCCATACTTTTGATAATCCATTGAACTTGGAACTATTTGGAAAATATTAATCTCAGGTTTTATTTTGTGTTTAGGAAAACTCCAAAAGCATGAAGATGCAATAATTGCTCTTAAAACATAACGAGACTATTCTTGGTTAAATATAATGTAGTATATATAATAGAATTTTGCTATTTTTTTGTAATGTTGACTATTCAATATGCAGTTGTTTTTCAGTTTCAATAGCTTCTGTTTTGTTGAGATGACACTGAATGCAGCTTATAAAATGGAGGCTAGAATGGTAGCACAAAGTTAATATCTTTAATTATACAAACTTTACTACTGGGTTAAAATATTAATAATTTATTAATATGTTTCGAATGTTCCTTTACTCTGCAAATATGTTTGTATTAACTGTCACATAAGATGATGTTCTCAGAACAAACTTGAAAGTGGTTGTATCTTTTCTTGCTGGATGTACTCATTTTGTGAAAATTCCACTTACATGTTATGTGCTTTTTACAGATATATCTATTGTGATGAAATTGACTTGGCTGCTGACACAGTGCTGGCCACACTTTATGCTGCCAAAAAGTACATTGTCCCTCACCTTGCCAGAGCCTGTGTTAATTTCCTGGAGACCAGCCTGAGTGCCAAGAATGCCTGTGTGCTCCTCTCCCAGAGCTGCCTGTTCGAGGAGCCAGACCTGACCCAGCGTTGCTGGGAGGTGATTGATGCCCAGGCTGAGTTAGCTCTCAAGTCTGAGGGATTCTGCGATATTGACTTCCAGACACTAGAAAGTATTCTCCGTAGGGAAACTCTGAATGCCAAAGAAATTGTGGTTTTTGAGGCAGCTCTCAACTGGGCTGAAGTAGAATGCCAACGACAAGATCTGGCGTTGAGCATTGAAAATAAACGCAAGGTTCTAGGAAAGGCACTTTACTTGATCCGCATACCCACAATGGCCCTCGATGATTTTGCAAATGGTGCTGCACAGTCCGGGGTATTAACTCTCAATGAGACCAACGACATCTTCCTCTGGTATACTGCAGCCAAAAAGCCTGAGCTTCAGTTTGTGAGTAAAGCCCGTAAGGGCCTTGTCCCCCAGCGCTGTCACCGTTTCCAGTCGTGTGCCTATCGAAGCAACCAATGGCGCTATCGTGGTCGCTGTGACAGCATCCAGTTTGCAGTTGATAAAAGAGTGTTCATTGCTGGCTTTGGGCTGTATGGCTCCAGCTGTGGTTCTGCAGAATACAGTGCCAAGATTGAACTTAAGCGGCAGGGCGTTGTCCTGGGGCAGAACTTGAGCAAGTACTTCTCAGATGGGTCCAGCAATACCTTTCCCGTATGGTTTGAATACCCAGTGCAGATCGAGCCAGACACCTTCTACACAGCCAGTGTGATACTGGATGGCAATGAACTCAGCTACTTTGGACAAGAAGGCATGACAGAAGTTCAGTGTGGCAAAGTGACTGTCCAGTTTCAGTGCTCCTCAGATAGCACCAATGGCACTGGGGTACAGGGAGGGCAGATCCCTGAACTTATATTCTATGCTTGAAAACTCACTTCCTGAAGCAGCTTGAGCTCCAAAGTGCACATCTGGTTCCAACTTGCCTGATGCTTAGCTCATCTGCAAATATGTGATCAGTGCCGGTAATTTGTAATGAATGAAGCGGTAGGCAGGTTCTAATTTCTTTTAACCTTTTAATTATGTACAGGCAAAAATGCAGCATTCCGCTTTTAACTATCTGCTTAAAAGAGCTAACGTTCTTATTAAGGCTTTGTGGTTTTTAGAGTTGCATCTATGAACCTGGGGAGATTATGTGCTTTCCCAAGCGTTCCACCACCCTCTCAGTTTTGTCCGTCTGAAGATAATTTTGGATCACCTTGAATTTCCTTTTGGACGTTATTTGATGAACAGAAATAAAGTGATAACAAGAGTTATTTTTAAACAGAACTCCTCTTACCCCCCAAAACAGATAAACCTCAGTGTACAATTTTGAAAGAAGTTTTGCCTTGTAATGAGTAATAATTTAGAAAGTAGACAGTGGTTGTGTTTGGCTCTCATTTTATTCCTTTTACATTTGTTGCTTCTGGGATTTAAAAAATTACTAAATTCATAAGATTGTTAGGTATTAAACACTTCAGAATATCAATGTAAAATTGGAAAATAACGAACTGGGGGCATTTGTTTAGGCCATGACTTCTACAAGCAGATTTATTTTCTTTTAGTTTAGAAGACAAAAAATTTCAATACAGATACTTCTTTTAGAAGTAAATTTTTAGATTTTATTGTCAGTAAAAAGTTAAACTCCTACTAATTTAAACTAAGACAGTTTAAAAAGGAAGCCTGAAAAAGACTCATACTACAAATAATTTAACTGATGGCATGTAAGAATATGCAGTTTGAAAAAGCCAAACTCTTCTCTCCACTTAGCTTTTGATCCCCACTGTTTGCTTATTTGTATAAGTCATACTGTGTAGAATTTCTATTTTCTTTTTCCCCATTAAAAGAGGACCAAACAATTATTTATACAAATGGAGTAGCAACTAGTTTTGTAGCACTACATTTAATGTAATGAGATACCTTTGTTCATTTTTTTAAATTTGAAATATACTTTACCTGATCCACTTTGATTGTATACTATATTCTTTGTTAATTTTAATTTTGTCCTGTTCCTAGACTGCTAGAATCTGGCCCCTGGCCATCTTAAAGTGCCAACATATGCCTGCAGGGTTTATAAAAAATGGCCTGGAGTGACACATTTTATTATACCTAATATTCACTGCATCGGTATCACATCTAGCTCCCTTACTTGTCCGCAGATAATGTAAACAAAGGAGGGAAAAGCTTATTAAATTCTCCTTCGCTGCTGGCTTGTGCTGGTTTAGTGCCTGTGTCCCTGGCAGTGTCCAGTGTGTTCACTTCCAGTTGAAGTATCCATGTGTTTCTGGGCAGCTTTTCTGCTCAGTGTGATCCTGAGATGGCTTCCCCGCCGCCACCCAGAGTGTGGTCCTTGGCCGCCTCCTGCTCCTGCTCTGCAAGCCTGAAACTGGCTTGTCTGGAGCCAGGAGTTAGTCCTGGGGTGTGTGTGTGCCTGCGCACCCATGCGCATGCAAGTGTGTTTGCCAGCTCAGGAGCTGTCTCCTCTCTACCTGGCTAGTAAGAGGTGGGACAGTAATGGTCCTCCTGCTGGCCCCAGCAAGGCCCATGAGTGACTGCCCTGACGTATTCACTGTGCCTCTGGGCCACTTCTTCCCCTGTAGATGTGGGCTTGTTGCCTTCAGCCGGCTTCCCTGAGGGAGGAGAACACTGGATTATTGGAAATGTTTTAATCACTCTTGCCATTACCTACATCTATTAGCATAGATGATGAAAAGCTGTTACTGGTGATTATAGATGAGTATTTCCAGGACAACGTTCTAAAAGTACAATTATTTCTTATTGGGGAGATTACAGGTAGTTTGGCAAAGCATTGAAGTACAAAGGTACATTTTCAATTAAAAAGCACACTTCTACAAAAGATTTGG
This sequence comes from Pan troglodytes, assembly GCF_028858775.2. Lineage (NCBI taxonomy): Eukaryota > Metazoa > Chordata > Mammalia > Primates > Hominidae > Pan > Pan troglodytes. Next base: position 18,432,563 of record NC_072419.2, read on the forward strand.
TTTTTAAATTATGGTTACACATTTCAGTAACTCATAGCTACTGTGCAAATTGGTAGACCTTATAAGAAGGCACTTGTTTGTAAGCCAGAGAAGAAACTTTAATTGCATCCTATCAGATTGTTGAGGTGGGTGTGATAGTCTTCAGGTGCAGTGCGTTCATCACTAACGCTCACTGTCAGTGCCCATGTTTGCTAGCTGCCTCCATGTGACTAGTGAGCTGCTGGTGAAAGTCGTGTGAAATCCTGTACACTGTGTATAGAATAATGTAATTTTATGTTAATTGTTATTACTTTAAAACATATCTACCATCTGATTGGCTGGTACCGAGAGCTGTGGGTAAAATTTGAAAATTGTATTTAGAATAAGAAATTTTACATTTTAAACCCTATTGTCCTTTATGCATTTTCAATGAAATGGAATGAAGGCTAATATGCTTGCTTTATTTGCTTTTGTAATCTTGGATTTTGTAGCTTTTAAAACTAGAAACCATTGTTCTAACAAAGCAGGCAACTCTATTCTATAAACACAACTTTATTAAGCAGAATACACTGTAGATGCTTTTCCCCAACGTATCTGGCTGGCAGTCTTTGTCGTTGTTCATTCTGGGGATAAAGGGGAACTAGGCTAGCAGTTCTAATGTGACATTCTTTAAGCATATCTTAAAATAGTATTTAAGTAAATGGTCTAATTTCTACATAATTATTGCACTGAACTTTTTTGTTTATTAAGGTGTTTAAATAAGCTCAGCTAATTCAAGACACTGTAGCCACTTGTGCATCAGTGTGCTTGAATTTAGTAGCTTACAGCATTATTTATGAAGGAAAAAATACATAAATATGAAGTACCTCATGTTGAATGTTATTGTACTGTATTTTTAATGTAACAGTGCAGATCTTGTTAGACACATGAATGTGTATAATCATGTTAAATGCAAATAAAACTAGTTCATAGATTTGTTTTCCTTAGTGTTTTTGTCACACCCTTGAAATAGTCAAAAATTCATTCTGGCACTTTTGATGCCCACTACGTTTTGCAGAGATGGTTTCGCAGAGGCATTTGTTAGCTAAGTGTTCAGATATCTTTGATCCCTAAAGAAGTAAAAATTTGAGGCAAAAGGATAACAGAACAATGAATGTGTTAATCACTTGCATTGTTCAAAGCCTGACTGTTAATGAGAGGGAATGAATGGATGCATTTATATTTCTATTATGGAATTCGTGGTTGGCCGGTATTCTGAAGCTATAGTTGCTCAAATGTCTGGATCTTCCTGTGCTAAGGGGGGTGTTGATACTGAATGACATCTGGCTTCTGATATGACCAATGCTGCTTTTTCCTTTGTTACAGTAGCTTAAGTCTAGGAATTTAAAAAATGGCACGTAAGAATTTTGAATATAGTTTTTATATGCTCAACTAGTTTTCCATTATATTTCTTTATATCAAGTATTTATATACACACATCCACATAATCATACATAATTATGAACATACACTTCTTTTTTCTGCAGTTTCTGATGCTTTTCTACTGCAGTTTAGTGTGAAACCCTGTATATTTGCTTAACCGCTTCATCTACTCGGGATTCAGTTTCCATAGCATACTTGCCCAGAGGAGTTTTGGAATTACTCCAAAGAACAAAGGCACTGGAACTCCCCACTCTCATCAGTTTAATCACAGTTACAACCTGAGTTGTAAGATCTTTAATCCCGGAATGCCTTAGCCATTATCTCATCTTTGTTGCCACTTAATCCATATATGTTTATTTTCATTATTCCAAGACAATTGGGAACGATCCTCCTTCATTGTTGGGACTTGGGATCTACATGTCGAGGAAAGTACACTGTCTTCCCAGTCGACTCTATAACTTGCCTGTGAAAGCCATGGGCTTACACTTGGAAGAAAACAGGAAGGAGAAAAGCATTTCTGAGGACCTAAACGGTATAAAATGTGGAGGCCAAAACAAGCAAGTTGCCCTGAAAACCTGTGGTTAAGTGTTTATTAGAGCAGGGTTTTGAGTGCCTTTGAGGTGCTTCGGTGAAGATGAACACACTTTGTGGATTCCTCGTTAGTACATTTCAACATTTTTATGGAGCCATTTACATTTATTGACCAACTATTCCCTTTGCTCTACACTTCCCTTATCCTCTTCTTTTCAGAGTATGTGTTCTAAAAACTAATACCAGGGAAAATTTCCAAAAATAGTTTCTTCATTTATTTCCATAACCAACATAAACACTGGTGAAAAGTTTCTCAACTAAGAAATTGCCAGGTAGGTGAGATGGAAATACCTGTGAAGAAGAAGTGAAGACTGTGGCCGACCCTGCCGCACTTCAAGCAGTGTAAGGCACTAGCAGCTACAGATTGGTCTCCGGACAATGTTTGGGTATACTTTCCGAACTTGGGCATCTCCCCCTGTTGCCTCTTAAACTTTTTTGAGATGTGAAGGGCAGTAGGGAAAGTGTAATTCCTATTTTTGCCGACCCTAACTATCCTCATGATCATTGTTCACATGCCCATCTACTTCAGTGTCCAGTGGACAGCAGTTTTACTAGCAGATGCTGCTGTTTTATGCTCTGCCATCTAAAAAGTCCCTAACCTCAAGACAGATAGTGAGACAAAACAACCCACTCTTTGTTAAACCTGTACTTTAAATATATCTGTATGTAGGACATAATAAAAGTTATCTATGAGACTACTAGCCCTTAAACAATACTCTTAAGATCTCTCTTTAAGCTGTTGGTAGTAATCAGAGTGGGCATGTGCTCAAAGTTACTATGAGGATGATGTCCTTTTTCAATTCATGTGACAACAGTACGGAAAGTTACTTCAAATTAAGACATTTTTGTTTTTATGACTGGTGGGCAGTTTTATATTTAATAAACTCTCTTTGATTTCAATGGTTTTAGAGTAAAATTACACCTGAAAGAAATTAAAGACAAGTCATACTAGTGGCCTCCATGTTAGCTTTGACATGGAGTGCTGCAGCAAATCAGTGAGCAGCCTGAAGTATGAAGACTTTTGTGAGAAACAAGGAAAGTCTATAAAATATTTTGATATGTAGCAGCCTTTACTGTGGCTGTACAATATGAAGTTTCTTCCCTAAACTATCTTCGAAAAGTCAAAAGAAAGATAGTGACTAGGGAAGCACAAATAATCTTTCAAAGCTTGAAGCAGAGGGTACATTCTGTTATACTGTAGAATATGTAAAAATGTGCTTTTGAGAGACATTCTAGCTGTCTTAGGGAATTTTCATTTTTGTGCTTGTCTTAAACAGTACTAAACTTTAAATTATTTCAGCACCCCTTATAATTGTGTTGATACAGTGCATTGAACGTTAATCAATTCAAAATTAAAGGCTGTCGTAGCTCTTCAGTCTTCAAGAAAAAGTCCAAGAACATTTGGAGGCATTAATGGACTGAAGAATATATTGTTTTTTTGCATAATTGAGTTCCCTAGAAGAGACAGAAGGTTTAATGAATCATTCAAGGGATCAACCCACCATTCATTCATTCACCAATCATTTATTGATCTTTTGCTTCATCCCCGGCAGTCACAGAGATGCCGGAGAGTCAGAGACCAGTAAGAGGTGATGTGGCTTGCCTTGGGGTAGAACAGTAAGTTTCCCAGAGGAAATGATGCTTAAGTTGGGTTGTAAAGGATGCACTAGAATGATCTTTGTGAAGACTGGTGATGCAAATTGTCATGAGGGGAAAGGGGGATGAAGGGAATTCTGGAAGAGGAAATATCAGTGGGGACAGAATGGCAGACAGCTTAATACAGTTCAGTAAAGGGAACCTGTGGAAGAATGAGGCCACCTACTGTGTGCCAGGTTTGGAGTAGGATGATCGGCTGGGCAGAGGCATGAAGTAAGCACTTCGTGTATTAGGCTAAATTATCTGGTTTTTATCCACAAAATAAATCAGTGACATAGAGATTTGAGTTACAGAAAACAACAGTTTTGTGTTTTAGAAACAGCCTTGGGAACAGTATGCTGGATCAGACTGGAGGAAAGAGGCGCAGTTCGGGCTGAGAGATCCATGCCAATGCCAGTGAAGGCCAGAGGGGCCAGGGATGGAAAGAAGGATGGAGGTCTTAGAAGTGTGGAGGGGAGATCCCCAGGGTGCTGTGTGCTTTTCAACATCCAGTCAGAAAGGGGCTTGCTGAAGTGGGATGCAACCTCTTGCCTTACATTTATCCTATGGAGAGGGAAGGCAAACAGTTTTTCTCTACCATCCTCTGTAGATAGTTGGTATATAGAATCCACCCTTGATTGTATCTTTACAATCTTTTAGGAAGAAGGTAAAACAAGAGTCAACAGGGTAGAGGTTAATAGCTCAAATCCTAGAGCCAGACCACGGCCTGGTTTTGACCATGGCTCTAACCGCAGGTGACATTGGAGAAGTTACTTCACCTCTCTGAGCCTCAGTTCCGTCAAGAATGATGGCAGTAACAATAGTGACTTCCTCAAAATGGTCATTATGACTATGAAATACATTATTTCTAAAGCACTGACAATAGTACCTGGCAAAAACGAAGTGCCACATAAATGTTCATTAAGTGAAAAAATGTTAAAAGCCACAGATTAAACCTATGCATTTGCCTCATTTGCATTTATGAGAACCAGTTTACTTATAGTTTATACCTACTTTTAACAATTTGGATCAATGCAGACAATTAAAAAGTGATTTTGTTGCTTTTTTAAATTACTGTGGTCAATAGGGAGAATATAAAGCTACAGAGAGCTGGGTTATTGAGGAATTCTCATACTCTAACCAAACTTCTTATAAATATTTCAATTTTGTCATGTTAATGAGAGATAGAAATGATTTATTCTGATTAGATGGATTCTAGCACATCAGACAGCTTCTCTGCTAGAGAATTGTGTAGGATTTCTCAGAAAATTACTTTGTAAAAGCTGAACGTGTGTGTGCATAACAAGTTTTTGAGACATTTTCCAAGAGGAGTCTATTTTGCAGGAAAAAAATATGAATATCACCTTTACTAGTTATGCTAGAGTCAAAATAAGGTCTTTTTGTGGCCTACAGCCTTACGCAATTTTAGATATAGTGCCTTCTACAAATATTTGAGATTGAAATCAGTTTTAGCATTGACTTTATTTGTTATGTGTTGAGGGCAGGTTTGACCTTTATTATAAGTAATGTGAATGTTACAGGGAATATTTGAATGGCTAATTGTTTTTATTCAAGTAAACACAGGTGTGCCCGAAGCACTCGCAACTTTATTTGGGTGTCCCCATGGTTGTTGGTACTTCATCTCTGTCTTCCCCACGAATGTCCCCATCTGCAGTCTCAGTTCATGAGCCAGCACTTGGACCTCATTTCCCTAGGGCTCTACCATCCCAGAAGCTAATTCTGTGTCCCCTTTTCAGGACCATATTCTCCTCTATTTTGCAAAGTAAACCTGTAAGAGCATCCTCCAACCTGTCCCCAGAGATTCTCATTTAGGAGGTCTTGGGCACAGCCAGTCCCATTTGTTTACATGAAGCTGGAGAGAGGTAGTCAGGTTTCTGCTAATGCGCGTGAAAGATTGAGAACCCTGAGGTAGACAAATCCTGGAACCTTCCTTCGATGCCACATGGACTTCCAGCTTAGCACTGTGATTCTTGCTGGGGACCCTGGCACCACACACTCTGAGAAATCAGTCTGGTGCTTATACCCTGAACCCATGACCCTGGAGCCAACTCCAACAAAACCACCATCTGCATCTGGGAAGAACAGACTGGATCATGCTGGAGGCCAGAGGAGCAGTTAGGGCGGTGAGAGCCATGCCAATGAAGACCACAGGGGTCAGGAGATGGGGAGAAGGATGAAGATCCTAGAAAAGTGAAGATAAGCTACCCAGGGTGCAGTGGGGCTGATTATCAAAGGCCCAGTCTCTGACTCTTAACTTTTTGATCCTGATCTCTGCTAGTTGACCTGGCTCCTGCCTGTTCATCTCCCTATACCCTCATCCTTCCATCTGCTTCTCAGAGGGCCAGAGATCCAATCTGATCAGCAGTGTGCTGATTCTAACTCATGCACTTGACATGCCACCTACTTAATGGTCTGATCACCATGAACTGGTCTTAGTGCCTGCCTATGCTTGGGACTGTCTCTGTAACCATTGCACTTCCTCCAGATAGGTGCTGGCCTGCAGTGCATCCTCTCCCAGCCTCCAAACCCAAGCTGACTTATCTGCCCACTAGGCTTCACGGGGCCCCTGTCCAGCCTGTTCTCGAGCCCCTCTGTCTTTTTCCTTCTTGCCTCTGACCTACCACCCAGAATGTCAAAATTAAAATACATTTGTGTCAGCTTTCTGTTGCCCACGTAATACAAAACAAACACAACACCTCAGTCGCATATTGCAATGCAGTTGTGCTTCCACAGGTGGTCTAGGCAGCTTTGCAGGTCTTGACTGGGTTTACTCACATGTGTGAGGGTTGACTGCCTTCTGCTAGGGCAGGTTTACTCTGATTGTCTCATCCTCCAGCGAACTAGCCCAAGCACATCTTCATGGCTATGGTGGAGGCACAAAAATGTCACATGCAACAGGAAGAAACACATATGGCCTCTTGAGGCTTTGGCTCACAACTCGTAAACTGTCACTTCCGCTGCATTCTATTGGCCAAAGCAAGTCACAAGGCCTCCCAGGTGCATGGGGTAGAGAATTAGACTTCTTTACTGATAAGGGCTGCAAGTCACACAGACAGGGCTGTGTGTACAGAGAGGGATGGCATATTTGGCCATATATACAGTCAAGCAGCCACAACTTTAACCTAGGCTTGGAGAAGCCTACAGATAGACACTCTGCTCCTTTTCAACCTAGACCCTACATTTAATGCCACTTGAAGTTATCCACAGAAAATCTACTTGCACAAAAAGCGTTAGTGAACTGAAGATTTTACTGAAGGTTTTATAGAGGAGAGGAGGAGAACTCTCCCTCATACTCGGCATAAACTGTCCAAATATCCATGTGGCAGTTCTCCTCCCATGTAACTAGTTGATTCTGCTGATAAAAGAGTTGCTTCTCAGGCCCCAACCCTCCAGCCAGCACAGCTGTAGCTTTTCACTGGACTGTGTCTCACCCCCAAGCTCTGACTCCTCAAGCTGGAACTTGCATTTGGAGTTAGTAAACACCTCATTAGATATAATTTTTATCTTGTCACTTATGACCTTACTTCCATTCTCACATACTGCCCTGCTCGCATCACTGCACAATTTAACTCAGGAAACCTGGCCCTAGTAAAGCAAAAAAATGTTGTGGAGGTGAAGAGGAAGGATCTTTTCTCCTCTGTTTTATTACTGTTCACAGCAACACCCCAAAGGAAACCTTAGATGGTCCATGTGCTTCTTCCAGGAAGATGGGGCAAGACCGTGTGCTGAAAGAAAACAGCTCAGCCAACCCTTGGAGTCAGAGAGAACTGCAGAAGGAGGATTGGCTGGAAGAGGGAGGAAGGATGGGGCTCAGGTTAGCAAGAAGCCTCACACAGCTTTTTACTTAGAGCTTCTCTCCCATTTCTTCTCTTCAGGGTTCCTTGGCATGGGCCCAACTCACAGTGTTCAACCTGGGAAAGCTCAGCACATGGGGAAAGTCTAGATAGGGCTAGTTCACAAGTCGCTGGTCTGGGCACATCATCCTTACTCCTAAGCAGTGTTTGACAAGGAGTTCCTTAATCTTCTCTGCATTTTGTGACCATATCACCAAGGGCTTCTCAACAGAATAGGTTTCTTATGTGACTTTCCTACACTACACCGTGTGTCTTGGTTCCCTTTGACAATTTCCACATGCATTTGCATGTCAGCTCCTTGCTCTGTGGTCTTGGGGGAGGTACAACAATGCCGCTGATCTTGTTTGTGTTTCTTCCCTTTCTGAAGCACCCTTCTCTTGCCAATGGCCCTGGAGGGAAGCCCTGGCTGCTTTCTCACTGTCCTTCCACAGAACAGAAAGTTTTAACTTCTAGAGTATCTCAGATCCTGCATTCCTTACTGTCCTAGACAGTTCAGCCTATGATAACAAAATAACTAACTAGGTGGTTGATACACAACAGAAATTGATTTCTTACAGTTCTGGGGCTTGGAATTCCAAGATCAAAGTGCCAGCAGATTCAATGTCTGGTGAGAGTCCACTCTCTAGTTCGCAGGTGGCATCTTCCTGATGTATCCTCACAGGGTGAAAGGGGCAAAGAGTCTCGCAGACTTTTTTCTAAGGGCACTAATCCATTCATGAGGGCTTCACCCTCCTGACCTAACTACCTCCTGCTACCTGAAGACCCCACCTCATGATACCATCACATTGGAGGTTAGGATTTCAACATAGGAGTTTTGAAAGCACAGAGACATTCAGACTATAGCACTTATTGAGGAATCATATTTACTTATTAAACAGCCAAAAAGTCAACTACAGAGTTGCTAAATCACTCCATTCCTTCCCCAAATTTGAGATTTTATTTGCCACATAGGTTTACCAGAAATCAAGAGAGGGCAGCCCAAGAAATTTAACTTGTTTGGGCTTTGAACACTTATTTTATCTATCTTAAATGAAGATATATTTAACACTTATCTTAAAGATATATTAAAATAGAGCAATTGTGATATAATTCAAATATTTTCAAGTGCACCAGTGAGTGGTTTTACCTCCTATAAAAATGCCATGACTGTAGGTACAGTTGTGTTGGTGGTAGCATTCAATGTGAATGGGAGTCACATGCCATGGTGGCTTCTCAGAGGTTGGCTCCATCACTCACCCCAATCAGAAAACTAGGGCTGCAGTTGAGGACAGATCTCTTCCCAGCTGCGGAATGTTAAAGCTTCTCACCCCCTTTTTGTTACCCTCTCCTGCTACATTCAGGAGGAACCCATCTTCCCATAAAGACAAACACCCCAAGAAAGCATAACCAAGCAGAGGTAGTTACATCTATTTCTGATATGGTCCAATGTATACACATAATATATGTGCAAGAAAGCTCTACTTGGTATTTTTTGGATGTTTGTGGTGGGTCGTCTTGTCGTTCTTTAATGTCTCATTTACGGAGACAGAGTCCAGGTAGTAAGTGGACTGAACTCTTTCCTGTAGTTGCAAAGAAACACCCACTGTGTCAGTTGAACAGGTATTAGATCAGTAAAACCAAATCTTCCATATATGCAAGTCACATTGGCCTCTGACTCAAGAAAACTCCAGAAAGGAGCATGGATGTGGCCTAACTAGAAACAGGATAGCACAAGTGTCTTAGTTTATTTTGTGTTGCTGTAACAGAGTATGGTAGGCTGAGTGATTTATAAAGAAAATAGGTTTATTTAGCTCATGATTCTGGAAAGTCCAAGAGCATGGCACTGGCATCTGCTCAGTTTCTGAAGAGAACCATATGCTGCATCAAGACATGGCAGAGAAGCAGAAAGACTAGCAGGTGTGTGCAAAGAGGGACAACACATGAGGAAGAAACTTGCTTTACAACAACCTGCTCTTGCAGTAACTAATCCATTCCCAAGAGAGCAGGAACTCACGCATTCTCACAAGACAGCATTAATCTATTGGTGAAGGATCTGTCCCCGTGACCACAAAATTACCCATTATGCCTCACCTTCTAATGCTGCTGCACTGGCAACTAAACTTCAACATGAGTGTTGGTGGGAACAAACCATATCCAAGCAATAGCTGCAGGCAAAATAAATCATGAAAGGAATGGGGGTGGAAAAGGGAGTGAGCACAGAGAGAGTAGACAGGAGAGAGAGAGAGAGAGAGAGAGAAAGAGAGAGAGAGAGCATGAGCCAGACCATTTCCTCTGAGATGCAAAGCTGTTGGAAGAGGGATGAAGGAAAGGAGTCAGCTTCTTTTGGGTGAAGTGGGGGGATGTCGCACAGTGACAAGCTGCCAGGGGTAGGGAGGTGTCTCTGTTAGACCTTGGTGGCCTACTGCCCAAACTCTGTAAGGAGCCTTTGTGGATTTGCCAAGCCTTGGCTGGAGTCCCATGAATGATCTTTGTAGATCTTTTCCTTGGGGGGTTTTCAGCTGCTGGGCCTCCAAGTAGGGCCTGGAGTGCAGGCCAGATCCACCAGCCATTCAGGATAAAGAGAAGAGGCGAGAAACCAGGCCCCTCCTGACTCCTCTCCACAGAGCACTGCCCTCAGGTCTTGCAGCAGCTGAAAGGATGTGCGGGGTTTGTTCCTTACCAGAAAGTGCCCGGTCTTGCTCACAGCAGCCTGAGAAATATCCGGAGTCCAGAAGACGGTGTCAAAGTTTCTTTCCTGTCCGCTTTGCTGTTCTCTCAGGCTGGGTAGAGCCAGCCTCACATGGGGAGCTAGAGGTCCTCTTGGATACACTCACCCCTCCTTTCTACCCTTCCTGCCTCAGGGGCCTCACCAGTGCTGCTCACTGACCTCCCTTTATAGCCTTTGGACTTGGGCAGCCTGTCCCACTTCCTGCATCTTCATCCCCACATTGATCAGCAAAGATTGAAGGTGAAAGAACATTATCTTGCAGAATGGCACTCACATCTCAAGCTAAAAGACCGCTTCACAACAGGTGGGAGAGTAAGGAGGGACCAGGCTGGTGGACGAGCCCGTGGGGGCCATGTTGTCACAATGATGGAGACGGGTGGGAAGAAACAGCTTAATGTCACCAGACACATGACAAGTGGCTTCTTACAGCCTAAATAAATAAAATGAGCCAGGTGTTGGGCTTTGCCATGTGACTGTCATTTGCACAGGAGCCATGCAGTTTACCCAAACCCCTGCTAAGTCACCCTGGTTAGAAAAACAAATTATCGTGTGTTGTCAGAATGCCATCTTTCATAGGTCATTATCAGAACGGGTCTCTTGTCAATAGCATGTCTGATTGGGAGCAGCTCTCTGAGTCATTTAGCTTTTCTTGTCAGGGGAAGCTTTTTAACTGCTTCCTGCTGTCCTGTCATTTTGTGCTAACCCCAAATGGCTTTGTTAAATTGATGTCACCTTTCCAATTTCTTCCTAGAAGCATTTTCCTTTCTGGTTAACAATGGAAGCATTTATGCAATAATCAGGGGAGAAGAGTAGCCAAACATGAATGCTGTGAAAACCCATACGTGGAATGAATGCATTTATCTATCTGTAGATGTTCATTGGGGAGCAGGTCCCCATCATTCTGGTTGACACAAAGAGGACATATGAAACTCATTCAGATAGCTAAAGAAAAAAAAAAAAAAGAAATAAAAGTAACCCCAAACTAAGAAAGAACCCCATTGCCTTCAGTCAAAAAGAGGATATTCTACGTCAGACTATTGTGGAATTATCACCAAACAAAAAATTGAAGGAAATGTTGGTGATTGTTGAAATGGGTGAGGGGTACATTGTTTCATTTTACAATCTATGTTTCTTTATCTTTGAAAATTTTCATAAGAAAAAATATTTTAAATTGTGGTAGGGATTGAATCAAAGAATTCATACATGGCATGCAGTTCCTGAGCAGAGACAATGTTTTCCCTAAATTTAATTTGCAGTGCTAACAGGACCCACTCCAATAATTTATAGCTGAAAATATGTTTGAAAGTAAACCTGGCTTGTTACAGATACTTCTGTGAACAAAGGGGTCTCTGATCAACCAAGCTCTAGCATCTTATAACATAGACTAATGTTTTTACAAACACTGGACTCCTGAATTTTAAAACTTAAATAATACATCCCATTAAATGCAGAGATTGAGATTTATGCATAGCTGCTTACTTGAGGACTCCTACTTCATAAAATCCCTAATTAAATAGAAAAGCATTCTCAATCTTTGTTAATCATATCTGGGAGAAGTCTGGAAGTTTAGATCATGATTTTATTAGAGCATTCTCACAGTTCCCTTGGTGGCAACATAATCCAATTTTTGCAAATTGTAATGGCCAGTGCAGCATGGGTTTCCATGGATTGGAACTGAGGCTCAGATGCCCTGGCTTCTGGAGGTAGCCACACTGTCCCACCTCAGACCCTTCACCTAACTATGCCCAACTCTAACAGTTAGAGAATCAAGAACAATTGAACAAATGTCTCCCTACATATGTCAAAATATTAAAAGTTATAAATTAAGCTAACAAACTGCTAAATAAAATATATTCTAGCATACTAATCAAGCTGAAAAACTGCTAAATAAAATATATTCTAGTATTCTACCTTGACAAATATGACTTTGTAGCAACCTGGAAGCCAGGTTCAAGTTTCGAATTCTCAGTCCCTCCAAGTTCTGCACCAAGGAATATGGTGATTGATGAGAGGTGGTTCCTGAGTCCTGGGCCCCTGCTCATAGCGTACTCCCTTTCTCTTACCGCCTCTGACTTTATCTCAAAGCACAGGGGGTCTCCCTACTTACGTATGGTCTCCCCAGATCATACATTCAACTCACTCCCTCCCAATCCAACACCAAAAAACTGACCTTAGCAACTAGGGATGCACACCATGGCTGCATGGCCTGTCTTTTTGAGGAAGGGAGCTCAAGACCACGAGGACAGAGAATGCCAGGTTCTGTTTAACTGCATAATGGAGAGGTTGAAGCATAAGTTCTAGGTAGGCATGTCCCCTTGACTAATTTGCGAGGTGCTCAGGTGATCCATGGAAAATAACTTTGTTGCTTCCTCTTTTATCACACTCCCTAAATGTTGGAGTGTCCCTGAGGGCTTGGTATTGAGCCCTGTAATCTTTCCTCTAGTACTTTCTCCCTAAGTGATGTCATCTGGTTCCATGGTTTTATATCCCTCATTCATTCATTCATTCATTCATTCAACAAATATACATCTTTCTAGGTACTAGGGTGTGACAGTTAATCTTATGTGTCAACTTGACTGGGCTCAGGGTTGTCCAGATAGCTGGTAAAGCATTGTCTCTGGGTGTGCCTGTGAGAGTGTTTCCAGAAGACATTAGCATTTGAATCAGTAGATTGAGTGAAGATCTGCTCTCCCCAATATGTATAGGCATCATCCAATCTATTGAGGGCCTGAATAGAACACAAAGACAGAGGAATGATGAATTCTCCTTCACTCTTCTCAATCTGGTACCTCTGACTTCTCTTGCCATCAGACATTGGAGTTCCTGGTTATCAGGCCTTTGGACTCTGGTCCTAAAACCAGTGGCTCTCCTGGTTCTCAGACATTCAGATTCAGACAGAATTATATCACCAGTGTTCTGGCTTTCCAGCTTGCAAACAGCTGGCACGGAACTTCTCACCTCCACAATCATGTGAGCCAATGCCCATAAGAAATCTCTTTTTAAATTATTTTTATTTTTTAAGAGATGAAGTCTCACTCTGTCTCCCAAGCTGGAGTCCAGTGGCACCGTCATAGCTCACTGTAGCCTCAAACTCCTGGACTCAAGTCGTTCTCCCCACTCAGTCTCCCAAGTAGCTGGCATGTACCATGACACCCAGCTATTTTTTATTTTTATTTTTTTGTAGAGGCACTGTCTTGCTATATTGCCCAAGCTGATCTTGAACTCCTGAACTCATGGGATCCTCCTGCCTCAGCTTCCCAAAGTGCTGAGATTACTAGCAGGTGTGAGCTACTCTACCGTACTATAAATCTCCATTTATATATTTCTCTATATATCCTCTTGGTTCTATTTCTCTAGAGAACTGTGACTAATACATGGGATACAGAAGTCCCTGTGTCACAGAGCTTAATTTCTAGTGAGGGAGATGATGAGTAAGATGCGGTAGCTTTAAGCATGATCCTAAATTCTTTGCTACTCCATCCTGTACAAGGTAGAGTCAATGTCTACTCCCTTGAACTTAGGTGGCTCACAGTTCCCAGTGGAAGTGACGCTGTGTGACTTTTAAGGCTAGGTCATCAAAGGCCATGACCTTGGTCACTGGGAACACTTGCTCTTGGAGGGCTACATAGTCCTATAAGAGATGGGCTACCCTAGTACTTCACATTGGCATCCTGGTCAACATTTCCAGCTGAGTCAGGCCTTCAGCCCAGGGAAGAGGCACGGGAGAGGGGAAGCCATCTTGGAAGTGGATCCTCCAGTTTCAGCTGTTCCAGCCTCAGCCATTCAAGTTACTCCCAGCTGAAGCCCTAGACATCAGGGAACATGGAGGTTCTGTACTCACCATACCCTGTCCAATACGAATCCCTCAAATCTGGGAGCAGAATAAAATGATTACTGTTCATGCCACTAAGTTTTGGGGCAGGATATATAATGACTTCTAAATGTATGTCTTCCACCAGGACCTGAGTTCCAGGCATGTATGTTTAGCTGCCTTCTCACAACTCCGTTTGGATCTCTAAGTGGACAATTAAAAATATCCATTTCTGAAATGAAAGTCTTGATTAATACAACTCCTCCCAAACAAAAACCAAAGCAAATAAAAACAACTTGTTCATCTTCCCAATCTTAGTAAAAAATACAACTCCCAGCCTAACTGCTTAAGATAGAATCATCCTGGATTCTTTTTCCATCACTTCCCATATCTTGTCCATTGGCAAATCCTGCTGTTTTGACATTGAAAACATATCTTTAATCTGTCCATTTCTCCATAGCTCCACTGCCCTCATGTGAGCCCTCACTGCAGTTGTCTCTTACCTGAAACAGCCTCCTAACACATTTCCTGGTACTCAAACCTAGCCCACTCTAGCAGCCAGGAAGATCTTTCAAAAGCAGGAATGAAGATTTCCAGGTCAGTGTGGTGTGGTGAGTGAAAGCTTCATCACTTTCCACTCCTCTTTAACAAATAGTAACAAAGGTTATATATTAAAAGTGACAAATTGAAAAGACAAAGTTGGGATTAAATATAGAATAAACATGTCCAGGAAAAAGGAACGGAATCACACACACGTGCGCGCACACACAGTGAGGAACCTGGAAGCTCCAGCCTTGCTATCTTCGGGTCTCAATGCAAACAGCAGGTCCTGGAAAGGTCCATACTCCATGAGATATTTCTTCGGAGGAGCCACCTGCTTGAAGCCATAGGCTGAGAGTGGGTTCTCAAACTCATAAAAGGAGAAAGGAAGAACCACCCATCCAACTACAGCTGCCTCTTACTATAGCTCCTGGCAATTGCAGATATGGGGAGTTGAATAGCACAGACATAGCCTTGAGACAAAGAGCTGAGCCAAGCCACCCCCAGCTCTGCACCACCATCTGAGATGTAGTTCTGGATTGTTCTGCAGAAACACAGGCAGCTGGAGGTATGCACAAAAGGAAGGAGGTGTGTGTTGGAGGAGACTCTCCCATTTAAAATAAGTCTTTAAACAAAACGTCCCATAAACATGAAATAATTGAACACTAAAAAGGACAATAAAATAAAAAATCAGCATGTAAATGTGCTCTTAGAAGAGCTGTATATGAGTTAGTTATTGCTATGTAACAAATCACCCCCAAACTAAGTTGTCTTTAAGTAGTTGCTTTTATGAAAGATTATAATGAAGATGTTCAGTATTATTAATATCTGTTTATCAAATAGGTAAATTTACTTGCACCAGAAAGAGAATAAGAATTTATGAACACAAAGTTCAGACATAGAAAGACACATCTGATAGACTTGAAAGATGGGGCAGTGGAAGGTAGATTGCAGAAAATGTCATGGGGTCAAGAGAGGGAAAATCATGATAAATAAGGAAGGTTATTGGTCATAATCAGTAGCTGGGCTGGAAGAGGAGAGCAGAAGTCTTAGATTTAGTCTCAGAGCTCCAACTGGTGGAGTTCTCCTGTACCATAGTAAAGAGAGAGAGGTAGACTAAAATAGGGAAATACGTTTCACTCAGGAACCAAGCAGCTTTCTCTACACACAAGAATGTATACAGGCAGACAGGCATACATGCATGTGAAGAGAAAGAGAGCTCCTTTCAGCCTGAGAGGTGGGCACCAGAGCTCAAGGAGGGGCCTGTGGTTCTGAAAGCATGACCCAGTATAAGCCTCTTCAACACAAGGGTACCTAGGGCATCTGGGGATGGGAGTTCAGATGGCAGTGGCAGCAACATCAGTGACATCAGAGAGAATAAGTGACCAGGATAGGTTTGTGTAGATATAGTTGTATGAACCAATGAGGGAAGAGAGGCAACTGTAATAAAGCAGAAGTTAGAAAGAACTGAGTGTGAGACAAGGTAAGACCAACCCCTGCCAACCCTGGTGCCTGCTAGAGAGATACAGGACAGGCGTGAGCTGAATCCTGCCATTTGCCTGTGGTAGCCAATGAGTCCATGGGCTTTAGAACAAACTGTTGAAGTAGCATCCTCTGGGAGCTGCATGCTGGTGAGGCCTAAGAGATATTCAGGTAATGCAAGAGTGTTATCTAGAAGGAAACATACAGCTCTTGGAGCACTATCCTTGAAAGTCTAAATTTACAAAATCATCAAGCAGCCCCTACGATGACCTCCAGTAATTTTCATGTTCTGGTATTCAAACCAGTATGATTTCCTGCACACTGAATGGACTGACCTATGAAACCAATAAAATATTGCACAAATAGTGGTGTGTGACTTTAGTGACTAGGTCATAAAAGACATTATAGCTTCTGAGTTGCTTTGTTGGATAACTTGCTCTATGGGGAGCCAGTGGTCATGTTGTGAAGCCACTCAATGCACAAGCCATCCTATAGAGAGATCCAAGTGGTATGGAATGGAGGCCTCGGCTAACAGCCAGCAAGGACCTGAGGTCTCCTAATGTCAGTCCTGAGAGCAAGCCCTCCTGGAAGTAGATCCTCAGCCCCAGGCAGCCTTCAGCTGACTGCAGCTTCAGCCAACATCTTGACTTCGACTTCTTGAGAGACCCCAAAGCAGAACCACCCTGCTAAGATCCACCCAGATTTCTGAATGTTTGTTATTTTCTAAGCCCTTACATTTTAGGGCAATTTATTATGCAGCAAGAAATAACTATTACAGATTTTGATACCAGAAATGAGGTCAGAAAAAAGGCCCTTTAAAGATTTTAAGGATTTGCCTTCTCACAGATTCTATGGATGCATCCATTCTAGGGCGGGATGATTTCATTCTGCTCCATGTGGCTACAACAAGCTAGCCTGAGCTTGCAAACATCATGGTGACAGGAACCCAGGAAAGAAGGAGAAAACAAACAAGCACTTTTCAAGCCTCTTCTTTTGTCAAATTTGCTTCTGCCTCATTGGCCAAAGGGAATCGCATGGTCAAGCAGAGTTGCCTGGTAGCGTGATACTTAAGTGCATGGATATAGGCAGATTTGGTCAACTGGGGCCATGAATACTATGAATGTACCAACAGCCTACTAAGATCTCCTTAAATAAATGTCAAGTTATAGGAAAATGTTAAGATACCAAAACCTTTATTCACGTGTTCCTGTTTTTCACAGCTGTTTAATATAATCCAGTTTTCCTTAGTTTTTATGGATGAGTCCTTAAATGTACACATAGTATTTGATGTTAAATCTTGTCCAATCTATCTGGTCAGTTTTGATGGGAAAATTCCTTGGAGTTGCCTTCTTTTATCAGTTACCAGAGGCTTCCCCTAAGCTTTGATATGCTGTCTAGTAATAAAACCTGACTACTTACAAATACTATTTTTAAAATGCTATTAAATTGTTTCAGGACTGCAGATCCCTTCTCCCAGCACGCACATTCTGTAGTGCTTTTTCTTCCAAGATCAGAAGGGAAATTCGAAAAAGGAAATGCAATGCATGAGATGTTTGCTGCCAGAAGCATCTCTTCCCCATTGGAAGGTAATGCTGTTTCCTTTCTCTTAATGGTAGCTATTTGCCCTTTGAAGTCCAGCTTCTATTACTATTTTGTATTGGATGATTCTTCTTCTTCTTCTTCTTTTTTTTTTTTTTGACGGAGTCTCACTGTGTTGCCAGGCTGAAGTGCAGTGGCACGATCTCAGCTCACAGCAACCTCTGACTCCCTGGTTCAAGCAATTCTCTTGCCTCAGCCTCCTGAGTAACTGGGATTATAGGCACGTGCCATCACGCCCAGCTAATTTTTGTACTTTTAGTAGAGATGGGGTTTCACCATGTTGGCCAGGATGGTCTCGATCTCCTGACCTTGTGATCCTCCCGCCTTGGCCTCCCAAAGTGCTGGGATTACAGACGTGAGCCACCACGCCCAGCCTGGATGATTCTTTTACACTATTTATACCTGTTAGGTTAGCACACTTCTAATGCACATACTTTCTTTTTCTTTTTCTTTTTTTTCTAGAATGTTTTCAATCCTGTCCCAGTTGCTTTAAAGAAAATTGGAACATAAATGTTAAAAAACATATTGAAACAACACTCGATGGTGTTTCCAAGCAGAGTTACCAAGTGGTTTCATTACATTGATATGTATTGCAAGAGGAATCCCTTGTTACAGAAAGCATCCAGAAAAAAAAAAAATATGTGTGAGTTATGGGCCTTAAATGCCTACGCTGGATCCTCATGGGAAAACATGCCCTACTTAGTACAGGCTGCTCTCTTTTTTGAAGGCTTTCTGAGCTTAGAAGGCGTGGGATTTGGTCTCAATATTTTTTATATGGAATGTGAGAAACCATTAGTACTTAAAACATTGATGTCGGTAGATTTGACCTTGTGGTTTCAAGAATTTTCAAGCAACCTGAAATTTCAGGGTAGTCGGTAGTTTGTACTTTTGTTGAGACAGGATATTTAATCTGAATGTGCTGTGAAGCTGGCTTTTGGGTAGGAGTCACTTAATCCAGTGTGGCTACTCTGTCATTCTCATATTATTCCATCATCCTTCACCTAGGAACTCTTATGAAGTGATAGTAGTGGACAGGCCATTTGTCCACAGTGATTGCACCATCCCCAGTTTTCTCCCATCCTCTTAATAATTCTTGATATTCATTCAAGTTTCTCCTTCCACTTCCCCACTACAGCTCAAGTGGGCATTGATCGGACTAGGTCCAAGCATTTGGTTTAGAAGTGAGCCAGTGACTTAAAATAATGCAATCAAGGCAGCCTTAAAGGACCTATGTATTGGTTAGATATTGCTGTGTAACAAACCACTCCAAAACTCAGTTGCTTTAAAAAATAAACATTTGTTACAACTCATGACTCTGTAAGTCAGCTGTGTGGTTCTTCTGATCTCAGTTGGGCTTACCTAGATGTCTGTGGTCAGCTGCAGTTCAGAAAGTAGCTCTGTTCTCCCAGGCTGGGCCCTCGTGTGTTTTGAGGTTGGCTGTCTACAGGTTGGCCTGGGTTAGGCCCAGCTGAGGTGGCTTATCTCTGCTCCGTGTAGTCTCTCATTCCACATCAGGGTAGCTAAGGCTTGTGCTTATGGTGAAGGAAAAACTCTAAGACAGAGCGAAAATGTGCAATTCTCTTGAGGCCTAAGCTCCGAACTAGTATGTTGTGATTTCCAACATATTCTATTGGCCAAAGCAAGTCGTGAGGGCATCCCAGCTTCAAGAGGTGGAAAAATAGACCCTGCTTCATGGTGAGAGGAACCACAAGTTCACATGGCAAAGGACGTGGTTTCAGGGAGGGGTGGAATGTTGGAGCCATTTTTGCAATTAGTTTATCAGAGTCAGAGTGAAATACATAGACCAGGACTAACTCTGTCTCACTTTTGGATATGAACAAGGAAGTGGATGGAATTCCTCAGAACTGCTGACTGCCTTCTTGATACCAAGAGGGAAGACAGCCTGAAAACAAGGCAAATGTACAGGGAAGGACAGAACAAAATAATCACAGAAGAAAAATGCCACAACCCTCATGACATCTGGATCAAGCCCTGGACTTTGCAGATGCTTAATCTAGTAAATTCTGGTATTACTTATGCCTGTGTGTTTGGAGTTTTCTCCTTGGAACATAGAGACATCTAAATAATATTGCAACTCAAAAGACTACAAATTGGATGTGGTGTATATTGCTCAGGTGATGGGTGCACAAAAATCTCAAGTCACCATTAAAGAACTTACTTATGTAACCAGACACTACCTGTTCCCAAAAAACCTATGGAAATAAAACAAAAAAAAAAAAAAAAAAAAGAAGAAGAAGAAAAACACATACCATAAAATTTTAAACAATAGAAAACAGAAATAATACTGCAATTCAACAAAACAATAGCTTTGCTTCTCCCTTAAAATGGCGCCTCCCCCAAGAAATTTGGCTGCTGGAATGTCAATGAAAGTGAAGAGAATGAAAGATATGTAGGAGGCAGTTCTTTTTAAGAAAGTCAAAGTTTCACATAAATTACAGAGTGAAATACCTTATTCAACAGAAGTTCATATCTGTGACTTTAGTCCTATACTTATGGAATATTCAAGAGTCTGAAAGCGTCACTTACAATTTTCAGTTATAATTTACTGTCTGTTATGGGAAAAATTACATGTTTCAGTAGACAGTTCCTCAAACTTTTCTTTTTTTAACTTATGTCTTCTAAAATGCTATCTCAGTTTGTTTTCTCCCTATTCCCACCAGTTAAGGTTTTTGCTGACCTCTGTGTTCTAAGACTTTTATTACAAGTACTACTGGTATGTTGAATACACTTTCTTAAACTGTACAGTTCACAGTTCTTCAAGATTCCAAGAAAACTCTCTGGGGGGCATGGAGCTTACACCCTCCCCATCCAGTTTGGTAATTATAGCTTCAGTAGTATTTGAAAATGCGTAGGTTCACAAAGGAATTTGGGATACATGTTTTCTAAGCATTGAGGTTCAACACTGTTCATGATTCATTTATATATATATATGTATATATATATACACACACACACACATATATTTTGTTTGTTTTTGAGACAGAGTTTTGCTCTCGTTCCCCAGGCTGGAGTGCAGTGGCGCGATCTCGGCTCACTGCAACCTCCACCCCCTGGGTTCAAGCAATTCTGCTTCAGCCTCCTGAGCAGCTGGGATTACAGGCGCCTGCCACTACACCCAGGTAATTTTTTGTATTTTTAGTAGAGATGGGGTTTCGCCATGTTGGGCAGGCTGCTCTCAAACTCCTGACCTCAGGTGATCACTCGCCTTGGCCTCCCAAAGTGCTGGGATTACAGGCGTGAGCCACCGCGCCCGGCCCACGATTCATTTATTTAAATAATAAATGGATTTCTAAAACTTTAGAGTACAATTGGAGCATCAACAGCAGCAATAAAGCCAAATGGTACAACGCTGAAGGTAAAGGGTGACAATTTCTTTTTGCTGTGTTAGGAACCAAACCAGGATGGAAACACTGAAAGAGGGTGAGAGATCATACACAATTTCAGGTCCGTCCTAATTCTCAGGAAGGCAAGTTGACCGTCCCAAATGTTGCATCAGGTTTGCCATTAGGTCTAGTCTGGAGAAAGTTGTCAATGTTTCAAAGACAAAGGGCTGATACGAACAGGTGTCTGAGAATTTCCACACTAGCTCTATAACTTACGTGTTTCTACCTAAGCAGGGCCACCATGTGTAGCTGTGTGGTTTGTGCACCACATGAAGCCTGGGAGCACTGTTCTTATAGACTATCATGTGAATGGCTCCTCCTGGCCTCACCCAGGCGCAATATACTTACTTATTTGTGGTAGCCATATAATCAAATCCCTATGTCATTTATTAACGGGACTGACATAAGTCCTATCCAATATCAGAAGCTGTGTATCTACTTTCTGTGGCTGCTCAGGTCTTTTGGCCTCAGCTTTTCACAATTAAGAAAAAAAGTGAACCTAGAGTATCATTACTCCTTAGATGCCCCAGACCTAAAGACCCAGTCCCTGTGGTCTTTTTCATCAAAGCTCTCCTGGAGGAGGATGACATTAGAGGGTTGGAAAGTGGGGGACGGGACAGTACCCATGTCAAATCAACCAATCAGCTTTCTCTCATGAGCTATCATCAGCCAAAAACATGCCTTCTTCTCCCTCCTGAGAACAGTGTTTCTTCCTGCATCCCGGCAGAGGCTGTTTGCTTAAATATACATCAAGCCCTTTCTACTGTGGATGAATCTGCTCCATTAATATCTGTCACTGTTAATGGAGTTGCTTTGCGCTACTCCTTTCTCACTCTGTCCACTCTTGAGGAAATTTACATTGTCCTCGTAGATAATAATAACCATGGTAAATGCTATAATTTATTGAGCATTTACTTAGTGCCCTGTGTTGTCCATTGTCCAATTTCTTTCTGACAGGGAGGGAGTGCTTTCCCTCCTCCCCCTTTTTAAAAATGAGGAAAGTGAACTTGAAGGCATTAAGTCAGTTAGGTTGGAACTGGCACAGGATTCAGGCTATGCCCTCTCCAAAGCCTTTGCTCTCAGTCATGTACCTGGGGATTTCATGACTCTGTGTTGGATTCAGGCAGAGGAGAGCCAGGACTGGATGAAGCGGTGTGGGCACTGAGGTAAGCTCATAACATCTTACCTTCAACATGGTATTCCGTAAACATTGTGTCAGTATTGAAGCCTGTTGTAAGGAGAAATGGCAGAGGGGAAGGCAACTGATGAAGGTGCTCAGTCTCTCCTTGGTTGTCTTCAGTTATTCACTCTATCCCTAGCCAGCCTCCCATTCAACACAGCCACAGCCCTACAGCTAACAGGTCCTACCACCTTAAAACACAGGTTAGTGGCAGAGGTAGCTCGATTGCATTAAATGCTTACATTGATTCTGCACTTGGCTATGCGATCTGCTTTGGCCAATTGGACAGTAAGCAGATGGAATGCAAAGAGGGACTGTAAAAAGCACTTGTACATTTTTACTTCCTCTCTTTAATCTTTGCTACTATTGTGAGAACAAGCCCAGGCTACCCTGCTGAAGGCCTCCAAGAAACATGTGGAGCAGAGATAAGTCATCCAGCTAAGGCCATCCTAGCTGACCAGTTAGCCCACAGCTGGACACATGAGCAAGCTCAGCCGAGTTCAGCCAAGCTAAGCCCAGACCAGCAAAACTGTCCATCCAATCTCTAAACTCATGAAAAATAATAAGCAGCTATTAAGCCATAACGTTGTCAAGTTTGTTACATAGCATTATATAACTGACATAGTGACCATGGCTTGTTAGTGGACGGCAGCCATCGAATTACTCTTTCCCAAGTGGCCCTTAGATGCATGGTGAGGCCAGCACAGATGCTTTATGAGAACAAGCTGCAGTAGCATGCACATAGAATCTTCAGATTTTCCCAAGGACACCACGCAGCCTATGCCTTTACTGAGAGTCCTCCTTGCAAAGGCCAGAAGAGCATTTGCTTGTCTGGACCCCTTCTATTGGTTGATACTCACTGGCCACCTGACATACAATTAAGCTTGTGCCTTGGAGAAACCCAAAGGTCAGCATCTTCGCTGAAGCACTCACTTTTGCTCACAGCCTTGCCTCCACAAATACACCTTCACCTATGGACAAAACCTCCACAAGGGTGAAAGCCTGTGAAGCTGGCACTTTAGACTTCATGCTCCCTGCCTGCATCATAGTAGCTAAGGGCCCAAGTGCAAAGTGATAAAGCCAAGTCCCATGACCAACACAGACATCTGCAACTTGCTCTGTTCACAAGAATGTGCCATGGCCCATGTTGCAGACACATCCCAAGCTTTTCTGTTTGTTATTATGATCCATCAGTGACACTTCCTTTATGTTTCTTGAGGTTCCTGGACTAGTTCTCTGGTTGCTACAGCTTTTCAGGATGGAGCCAATAAAGAATATCTCTCATTTCATCTCAAGTTCTGAAACAACTGAGAAGTAAGATTAAACACTGCAGACAGAGATGGATTTTCTAAAATAAAGCTGATATTGGAGGACATGGCTTATATCTGTGGGAAAGTGGGTTTCTGGATACTGAGCCTTAGACTGAGATTTAATCTCAGACATGGTTGGATGGACTGAGTTAGCCCTCCTTACCACAAAGGGTGAGCAAATGCTTGCTTCTTGTAAGCAGCTCGATTCCAAGAAAGACAGAGAAGAAGGGGCTGGGCTAGGCAATGCCAGTTCTTGCCCCAAAAATGTTCCACTTACCTTGGCGAGAAAGGCCCAGAGGGTCACACTGATGGTCTCCCCTCTCCTTGAGAGAGACATCACACAAAGGATGCTTCCTTCCCCATTGAGGAATTCTGGTAAATAGAGTTGTGGCATTGATTTTTAAAGCAATTTTATTTCTAGAAATGTCTTTGGTGCATCTTTTAAATTGGAGCATTGAGAAGCTGCCAGGCTGGCCTTTCTCCTAATGTAACTTTGAGGAGACCTGACCTTTGCACAAGTCTGACAGAACCCTAGTTATTTTGTTTCCTCTTCCGGATATAAAGGTACACAAGAATTATCACTTCAGAGGAGATGCAGTTGAAACCTTTTTTACAAGGACAGTGAGCCTTTGCTCTCCTATCATGAATATTCTAGAATTATGGAATAGCCTATCCAGGCTTAGAGCCTGAGTAAACATGAGCTTGATAATCCCAGATTGTCCCTCTGTGGTTGGTTGGCTGGCATTGTCTCCAAAATGGGGGCCGTGTGCAAATGAGCCTTAAGCTCACTAAAGGCATGGCTTCCCACCCCAGACGGTTTTATCTGAGGACCTTTGGATATGATATTCTGTGTTTGAAAATTATTTCCTGTATGTTGTTATATGGATGGCTTTCTTGTCACTTACATCTTAGGTCAAAATTGACCTTTTGCAAGTAACCTTCTCTAACTTCCTGGTCACATAAGCCTGTGTGGTAGTTTTAAACCATGATAGAGTCCAAGTCCTTACATCTTGAATCTGGGCTAACCTTGAAGACTGTTGACACCAACGAAACGCAGCAGAAATGACACTGTGTAACTCCCATAACTTATGATGTCCAGCTATTAATGGCATAGAGCCCCTGCATTGCTTGCTGGGACTCTTGCTTTTGGATCTCTGAACCAGCATGTATGAAAACAGGCTACCCTGAGGCTGCCATGCTTGGAGGAAGCCCAAACTACATAGCAAGGTCACATGGAGATGTTCCAGTCAGCACTCTCCATGTATGTCCATGTGCATCACCACCAGATGAGTATGCGGGGCCTTATGATGGATTATTCCAGCCCCCAGGGGTCAAGCACTCCAGCCTTAGAATCTTCGCAGCTGAGACTCTGGATATTGTGATAGAGACAATCTATTCTCAATGTGCCTTGTCCAAATTTTGACCCGACACAATCTGTGAGCATAATAAACTGGTTATTTGGTGCCATTTACTTCTGGGGTGATTTGTTGTGATTCAATAGTGATCAGAACTCCTCATTTATTTTTTATATTAAATAGTACTACTTATCACTGTCAAAATACTGCATTATTTATTTGTTGATTTATTTATTTATAGCCTGTCTTTCCTACTTATATGTGGGTTAGCTCTGCTCTTGCATGAGCTTGTCTGCCTTAGACCTAGAACACTCTTGGCATATAGTAGACAGTCAATAAGTATTTGTTGAATGAATAAATAGACAAATGCCTTTTCCCTTGTAGAACAGAAATAAGAGTTTTTGGGAGAGTATTTCAGTCCTTTTATTCTTTATCTCTAGGCTCTTGGCAACAAAATTGAGGCTATTTGTATGAAATATAAAGTAGACTGTTCCTTTATAATATTCAGGCGAACTATCCTGTCAAACATTCAGTTATTCATTCAATACGTATGTGCTCAGCACCAAACCCACACCACAAGACAGGCACTGTAGCTCTCACTAGGGACATTGCAATAGGTAGAACTTAGACTGTCTTCAAGGAGTCCATTGTCTAGGAAGATCATGGGCAAATTAAAGGATAGAGAAACATCTTTGGCAGCCTCAGAGTCAAGCTCCTTACACGGCATGAGCAATGACTCCTATCTGCATGTTACAGTTTTCCCCAGGGCCCTGCTCAGTGCCTGGCACTGAACAGGTGGTCAAACAAGTATTTGTTGACACTCCAATGAATAAAACAGAAATTTTTTTCTGAGCCAGTCAAAAAGCAAAGGTGTATA
The DNA here is from genome assembly GCF_028858775.2 of Pan troglodytes. Lineage (NCBI taxonomy): Eukaryota > Metazoa > Chordata > Mammalia > Primates > Hominidae > Pan > Pan troglodytes. The sequence goes on from NC_072419.2 coordinate 18,458,330, forward strand.
TAAAAGAGAAGTTTGGGTAACTATGCAAAACGGAACCTTAAATATCTGAGTAACATTTGGTTCTTGGTCAGCGTATTCTTCAATCATAGAGTCATTATAGAAACCAATGTAAAATATCAAGGACCCAGCACTAACATGCCACTGCCTTTTTAAAGCAAGCCCATTAAAATGACATAAAAAATTGGCATCTGCCTCAGGTTTCTGCTTGGAGATGAATTCATGTGATCTCAGCATTTTATCCTGGAGGTTCCCCTGAGAAGATGCACTGGGGAAGCAATTTGTATCTCTTTTAACTAAAACAGGGAGCCTGGAAGTCCATGGGTTGTCCACTTCTGCCAAACTCTAATCCAGTCATGGTGAAAGGCCTCAGATCTGAAGATTTTGTGTACTGTTAACTGCATGCGATTTTTTTTCCCTTGGTATTTACATCTAAGGCTATGCCAAGCCTCTGATTTTACAGCCAAGTTAGGATTCTGAGAATATTTCTGAGTAGATTGTGCCCAAAATTTAATTAAGATACGAGAAAATTTGAGCATATCATCAGAAAAAGAGGAGGTGTTGAATTATTATTCAGTGAATGAATGAGGATAATTAACAAAACTGATTTATACTTTCTACGGTTTTATACATTTCCAATGCAGTCTCATCCAGCTCCCCATATTCTGGGAGGAAGGGAGGACAGGCTTTACAAAGATGCTTCTGTAGAGAGAGAAAGTGAATTTTAGGAAAGCAACACATGGAAGAGTCGCCTATGTGCAGCAAGAATGTAGCAGTTTCTGATTGATTGAGTCCTTATGCTTGGTGCTTTTTGCCACATCACACTTTGGTGGCTAATATGGACCTTTCTGACCCCAAAAGCTTCATCGTCAGAGAAGTAAAGGATGGGGCTCAACCAGAACACAGACAGAAGTCGATGAGGCTGTAGACAGTGTTACCTGGGGTAAGTGTGACTGTGATATCAAAATAGCTAGTGGTGTCTAAACATCCATAGCTTTTAAGCATTACTCTCTTATGCCATTTAATCCTCAATAACTTGTCCAACAGTTTTTATGCCTGTGTCTTATCCCCCTTCTAGGAAGCAGTATTATGTACTGGGAAAACACAGGTATTTAAGTAAAACAATTTCTAGTTTCTCAAGCTTCGTGAGCCTTAAATTCTTTATTAATAAGTTAGGGATGATCATGCCTATATTGTAAAATTCATGTGATGATCAAATGTTTTACCTTATGTAAAGTAACTTATGCATAGTCTGCCACATAATAAGGCAAACAAACATTAGTAGCCTGCCCTTATTTTTAAGCCGGTGTCTGAGATCCTTGAAGGCAGAAAGCTGGCACAGTGCCTTGTATGCGAGAGGATTTCATGAATATTTATTGAATGAGTGAATGCATGAATAACCATAGGATGCAATAGCGTATTAATCAGGGTAACTCTAGCAACAGAAACGAATATATTTCCGTGGCTTGTCAAAATAGAATGTTATTGCTTACTCACCTAAGAGTCCAATTTGGGTGTTCCCGTCAGCAGAAGGCTGTTGATTGCATGTGGATTCATGACCCCAGATTCTGTCCAGCCTCCATAGCTTGGGCCTTGGAGTCTTTGTAGATCAGCCTCAGTTGCTTCTTAACCCAAGACCTGTAAAAGAAGGGACACTCATCGCTTCCACTCATGGTCTGTGGGAGATACCTGGTCATTTGGTCATACCTGGATGCAAGGACAGCTGGGAGGTGAGATCCCTCATTAGGAAGCTGCCTTCCTACTTCACACTCTAGTAGGGTGACCCAATTGTTACTGCCAAAATAGTTAAAAGAGAAAGAGCTAGAAACTTGAGATGAGTGAACACAAGCCAATAATCTAAGTAGAAGATACTTCCACAACATGCCTTGACAAGAGACATTCTTTAATACTTGACCCACTCAGATACCTGGAGGAAACAAGCAACTAAGATAACGGATCAAATGTAAGACAATGGGGATAAGAGGAAGCTACGGCTGATTGGTGAGTGCCTAACTCTCCCTTTTATCTTAGGCTTTGGAGTAGAGAGTTGAATTCATAACGCCCTTCAGTTTGTATCATGTCATGGTCACAGGTCCAAACTGAACAAGAGCCTCATTTTGCCTCATTTTATTTTAACTTTTTTTTTTTTTTTTTTTTGAGATGGAGTCTTGCTCTGTCTCCCAGGCTGGAGTGCAATGGCACGATCTCGGCTCACTGCTATCTCCACCTCCCGGGTCAAGCAGTTCCCCTGCCTCAGCCTCTGGAGTAGCTGGGATTACAGGTTCCCGCCTGTAAATAGTCGCCTGTATTTACAGGCGGGAACCTGTAATTCCACGCCTGGTTACTTTTTGTATTTTTAGTAGAGATGGGGTTTCACCATCTGGGCCAGGCTGGTCTTAAACTTCTGACCTTATGATCCACCCGCCTCGACCTCCCAAAGTGCTGGGATTACAGGCATGAGCCACCATGCCAGGCCTTTATTTTAACTTTTAATTAAAATATAATATACCTACAGGAAAGGGTAAAATCTCAAGTGTACAGTTCAATGAAGTTTTTACAAACTAAACCCACTCGGTGCAACCAGCACCCAGATAACAGCATCCCACAAGGTCTTCTTATGTTCCCTTCCAGTCAAATCTAGTATTACAAACTATGCTAGAAGTCTGAAATGGAAAGTAATTTTTCTTTCTAATTTTGAATGTATTCTGGTAGCCACCTATGAGACATTTGCAGGCTAGAAATGTCTCCCTTACAGAGATGAGACATTTCATATGTAGAAATGTCTATAGAAATGTAGATGGTTCGTATATTTCTTATACAAAAATAGGACTCTTGTTCAGTCTGGGCCTATGGCAATGAAATGACATGGGCCGATTGCAAAGAGTATAGACAGAAATCAGGAAAGAATAGGACCATTTTGCAATTAGCACATCCTGGAGTGAGTACCTCAAGCTACCTGAAAAACAGCAGTCACTTAGGAACATCAGGCAGGAAAAGGAAACCACACAACACTCATCTAATAACATTTCCATCTCCGAGTATTTATCAGCCATGTGGGCCTACTATGGCTACGCTGGGTTGGAAAGAAAGCAAAGGAACAAGAAGAGCCTGTGGTCTCTTCCTTGAACAACTTGCATCTAAGCACAGCTTCAAAACCAAGACAGATGAAGCTAGGAGAGAATTCATATGTTTGCAGTGATGCCTCTGCTCATAACTTCTGGGTGGAGAGAACTGGGGGAGCCTTAGGGAAAAAGGGAAAAGAATAGGGCTTTTATAAGTAAGGAGAAATACCATAATCAGTGAGGTGGAGGGAGGAATGGAAAGCAGGGAGCCATCAGGACCTCCAAGTTCTGTCAGCCGTAGACATAGTTAGGCAGTGGGTGGCGTACGGCCTGGTGTCTGGAAGCATTTGAAGGAAAGATATGTCGCTTTATAAAGGAAGAGGTGAGACTGTGTTTGCTAATAGCTCCAAAGCTCCAAAAGATGCCCACGTCCTTATCCCTGGAACAGATGAATGTTACCTTAAATGGCAAAAGGAACTTTACAGACATGAATAAATTAAGGATCTTGAGATGGGGCAGATTACTCCTAAGATGGGGAGATTATTTGGGTGGACTCAGTGTAATCACAAGCATCTTTATAAGAGGGAAGTAGGAGTTACAGTAGGAGTTATGATAATGGAAGCAGAGGTCAGAGTGATGTGGCCAGGAGCCAAGGAATGTGGGCAGCCTCAGCCTGGTCCTGAGCTGGAGAAGACAAGGAATGGGTTCTTTACCAAAGCCTTTGGCTTTAGGTTCATTTCAGACTGCAGACCCCCAGAACTGTAATGTCATATATTTATGCTGCTTTCAGCTGCTGTTGGTTGGTCATTTGTTACAGCAGCAAAAGGAAATGAATACAATATGCTTTTGCCATCTTGGAAACCCTGCCTTTCATTACATCCCTGACATGGCAGTAGATGTTCTTGCCTGGCCAGAAATATTATTGCCCTGCTTTGGGCCCTGCACAGAAACAGTCCCTCTCTGGCCCCCTCCAGCTGTGTTCCTCCACAAGGAGCTGAGGGTCTTTGAGGCCAGTGCTACTCCAATCTGATATGCATGATAGCTGCAGCAGTGTCACCTAATGGTTTGTTATATATGCCATAAGCTCCCTTCCAACCTAATGAATCTCAATCTCTAGAGTAAGGCCCAGAAATGTGGGTTGTAATCAGCCCTCCAAGAGATTTCCAAGTAGGCCTAAGATTGAGAACCTCTGCTATCCTGGGTCTGTAGGAGTCTGTTTTTAGGGTTTGTCTTTCTAAGGGTGAGACACATTGGCGTGTGTGCAGCCCAGGGCCCAGGAGTTGGAAATTTGAAGAGAACCGGGGGAGGATCAAGCTCAGTTACATCAGCTGGGATATCTGTACTGATGCAGAGGGGGTCCTAGCCACGCTGGAAGGAGCTGGCAGTGGGAAGAGAAAAGAGGATGGATCAGATTTTTCACTTAATTTCTTTCTCCCCGGAGAGCCTAGTAATAACAATGTACTGAAATAGGGGAAAGCGAGTGTGCTTTGAAAAGTGCTGAGTTTTGCACATTTGGAGAAATTATCATCTTCTTTAGGAGCCCAAATCACTTTTTAAAATATGACTGCAGTAATAATAATTGTTATGATAATAAAATCATGATAGTTACTACAGTTTTAGGTTTGGTTCCCCAGAAGCAGAGCCTGACATAAAGATTCCTGTTTCAGTGGCTTATGGAGCAACTGTTCTCAGGAGGACCTGGAAGTGGGGAAGCAGGAGAGAAAGGAAGAAGAAATTATGCAACTAAGCAATTATAGACGTGGCCCCAGCCTCAGCCCGGTCCTGAGGGGAGCTTTGGAGTGTATGTAACACTTCATACTTTGTCTGTATGAATGTAAGGGCACTGGGCTTCCTGACTCCTGCCCCCATCAGCAACCACCTGCTTGGGATAACACCTGGCACTTGGGCTCCCTGTCTGTCTGTGCGGATAAAGTGGCTCAGGGGGCCCAAGGGCAGCCTCTGAAGAAGGTTTCAGGTGCAAGCTGTTGGCAGCAAAACACACGGGAGCCAGAGGATGCATGTGCACAACCATTACCTTAGGTCCCCAAGGACCTGCACGGGGCACTGACATGTCCACTATGACTGTCCTGAGCTCTTTTCGGTGACAGGCACTTTTCTCCAGGCTTCCTTGTATTCAGTCATCAAACCCTTACTGGTAAGAACAGTTGCCATCCTCACTTTGTGAATGTGAAACCTGAAACATAGAAAGATGAAGTAATTAGACTAGGAATCCACTGGAGGTAGGAGGTAGCCAGGCTGGGACTCAAACTGAGGCACAGCAGTTCCTCGATCACTGCCTTCAATGGCCCCCTCCTGCCTCTGCTGTCCCACAAACGCCTGTACCCTCCCTGCCCCAAGCTTCTGGCAGGGGCAGTGCTTTTCCAAGGAGTAGCATGAAGGCTGTTCTCCAAGTTCCCTTTATCCAGGAAACCAGAACAAGGCTTGTGAAGAAAATGGAATTTTTCATTAACCAAGAACGAAAATCTCAATCTATGCACTTAATTAGGTCAGATACCCATTTTCCTCTGAGTCTTAGTTCTTTGAAGTCAGAGGAAGCCCTGAGCATTGGAGACGGGAAAAGAAAAAATGGAAAGAGAATTGGGAGGAAAGCTCCTACATATACACACACTCACGAAAAAAAAAAAACACCAATCCATCAATCCTTGTTAAGGGTTGAATGCAGATAAAATTAGCTATCAACCTTATCAACACTGAAAAAAAAAAAAGCTTAAAATAAAAACTAGGGCAATCCCCTGAAGGAAGAAAGCCTTGGCATCAGTCTGGAGACTTCACCTACCTTGTTAAGAGCTGCATTCCCTACTCTCTTATGAAAATACTGAACATGTTTGCAGTCAATTCCACGACTCCTTGGTGATTTAGATATTTTAGTTAAAGCAGAAGACTAAAAATATAGATTTGAAATTTTCAAAGGCAATGTGAGGGGTAGCCTCCGAAGAGCCAGATGCCGTTGGGGAGGCAGCGTTGGAGCGGTGGTCCAGAGGTCTGGCCTCTAATTTCAGCTCTGACACCGGCCTGCATGGTGGCTCCAGAATGGCACTGTCCAGCACACCTGCGAGAGATGGTGGGAATGTTCTGTGACTGTTTCCTGGACACTGGCCACTAGCCCTGTGTGACTAGTAAACACTCGAAATGCATCTAGTGTGACTGAGGAACTGAATTTTCACTTTTATTTAATTTCAATTTATTGAGTTTGCATTTACATAGACACATGTGGCTGCAGGCTACCATGTTGGACAGCTTGGCGCCAGGCCTTAACCCTCCATCGACTTGATTTTTAAAACTGTACCTGAAAAATGAGACAGATATGTGTCTCATCCCTTTGTTGTGCAGATGAAAAAACCAAGTATGTCAGTTAAATTTGGCTATATAACACACCACCCCAAGACTGTGGCTTGAAATAATAATCCTGTATTTAGCTTATGATACTGTGAGTTACAAATTTAGGATGAGTATAACTGGACAGCTTTTATTGTCTTCCTGGGCTAACTTCGCACATTTGTGGGCAGCTTCTGCTCAGCTGGGAAATGGCTGGTTTAGGATGGTCTCAGCTGGGTGGCTCATCTCTGCTGCATATGGCCTGTCATCTTCTCAGAGGCTGGCCTAAACTTTCCATGTGGTGACTGGGAGGGTGCCAAGTAAGGAAACCTTAGTGTGCAAAGCCTCTGAGGCCAAGTCCTAAACTGGCATACTGTCACATCTGCTGCATTCTATTGGCCAAAGCAAATCACAAGACCAGCCCAGAAGAAGGGGCCAGGAAACAGACCCACATCTTGATAGGAGACACAGCAGAGTCACATGCAAAGTGTGTTGATATAAAGAGGTGTGCACCACTGTGGCTATTTTTGAGATCAACCATATTGAGGTTCAACAGGTAAAGTGAGGTCACAAAGGAAACTTTTAGTAGCTCTGAGGCTCTGACCTGGGATTCTTGGCTCTCAGACCAGTGCTGGCCCTTAGTCTATTTCTTGGATTCTCTGTATAACCCTTGCCTTTGTGGGCCTTCGATTTTTATATCTACAGAGAGAAATAGAGAAATGCAATGATTTTGCTGACTTTTTCCAGCTCTCAATTGGTTTAAGTGTTGGACTTGGCGGTTTCCTTTAGGTGGGGTCCTGGGGAGGGGATACATGGTACTGGGCAGACCTGGATGAACCCACGTGGAATTCCTGAAAGCTGCATTTTTTTTTTTCCCAAATAGCTGTTTGAAAGCCAGAAATGAAGGTATACTTAACCAAACATAAGGTGTTTACCATTGAGCTTAGCCTTTTGGAAGGAAGTTCCTAAAAGACTGAGTTTGGAAAGGACAGAGTTTTACTTTCAGGTCCTTCTAATTTATAATCTACCCACTTCCTTTTCCTTTCGTAAATATGATGTACGTGAGTGGAGTGATCTAAATATCTTCCTAGCTCCAGAAGCCTGACAGTATTTTCACGTTGATCTCCCGTTCGATAAATCAAGCCTCGCGGATCTGTGAACTGCAACGCCAATGCAATAGCTCTGGAGGAGCAGGGCTGCTGCTGCCGCGCTTCCCGTTTCGCAGGCCGTGAATCTCCGCCACGGCATTCCACGCTGACGGAAATGCCTTGGAGCAGCTACCTCACAACTGTCAGTCCAAACGTGTGTGTTTTGCCAAATCGCTGGTTCACAAATCTTTACTTGTGAAAATAAACAGAAATGAGTACAAGGAAGAAGATTCAGAAGAAAGAGACCATGGAGAAGATAGTGATACTTATAAAGATGATGATGAGGATGATGAGCTCGTGAGAGAGGGAGAGGAGGGGGAAGAGAGAGAAGACGGGAGGGAAAGGAGGAGAAGGGGAGGGTTAGAGGAAAGAGAGGGGAAGGAGGGTGGAGGAGGAGGGGAGGAAAAGAGGACTAAGTGGAGGAAGGAGAGGAGGGAGAGGAGAAAGGGAGGTAGAAGGGCAAGTGCAGGAAGAGAGAGGGAGAGTAGAAGAGAAAGAAGAAAAGGAAGAGAAGGAGAGGTGGGTGGGGAAAGAGGATCAGCAAAGGCTGGAGCTGGTACCAAAGCCCAGGAAACTATACAGATCTCACAAACAAGCTGCTCTCTGCTCAGTTTGAAAACACGTGGGTTAGACCATCTTTCTGCAAGCAGACCTGAGACAAGGGTGCGTGAGCCAATGATCTATTAAGGAGGCGCTCCCAGGAGGGAGTGAGGAAGGCAAGACAGGGGAGGGGAAGAGGCTGAGCAAAGGTGCAGTTTCAGGCAAGTTCCCAGCCTCAGCCTCATCCTGTGGGAGGTTCTGGAGCATCCATTACACCTTAGAATTTATCTCCATCAAAGTAAGAGAGCTGGGTTTTTATATTCTTGGCTACATGTCACCGGGGGATATCACTCTCAGCAACTTCTGGTTCTCCATGATGGTGAGGATTTCAGGACTCGTCACCCCTTAGCAGCAAAGCACTGCTGAACAGGGACATAGACACAGGAACCAGCAAAAGGGACCCTGGGGGTCTGGGCAGGGTGCCCACAGTGTTTGCCATACCATCTTTATGAGTTTCTCCAAAAGCAGAGGTCTATGTAGGCAGCTGTGGTCCACAGAAAGGGAGCCCATCCTAGACTAGAGAGACAGGAGCCGCAGCCACACGTCAGGCCCAGCACAGAGCTGCAGAACCACAGATGAGGCCCACAGAATTGTTAGCTTAATGGTTGTTGTCTTAAGCCATTAAATGTTGGCATATTTTGTCTGCAGCAACAGCCATCTGATATGGAGGGAAGGAAATTACCTGATCCCTGAGTCTAATTTCCAACCCAAAAATATATTTGGGTAGAATCTGAATATGGGGTCAGTCCTGGAATTAGAATTGACCTCCATCCAATTTTTATTTTACTCCATCTTACAGTGGCAAAGAACTTCACGAGGCACTAGATAGTTCTGCCTGGAAGGAGGCAATAAGAATAATGTCTCTCCAGTTATTACTGAATTAATATTAGACAAATGACCTCTTCTTTCAAGTCATCCTCAGTATTTTAAGTGACTACTAGGTTTTAATCTACTGCCTCATAGTCCTTGAGGTCACTGCTACAATAGAATTTGTTCTTGAAAGATAACTCAGCTTCTTTAAAAAGAAGGGAGCAAATAATATTAAGGAGGAAAGAATAAAATAAGATTGCATGGCTAAGCAAAAAGTGAGGGGAAATAAAAGAAGAAAGAAGGAAAAATTAATTGAACTGTGCTTTGAATGATTGGCTTGGTGGGCAGTTCCTTATACTACTAAGATTACAGCAGGGAGGTTAGGTCAATATCTCCTTTCTGTACATGTATATATCTCAGACATTTCCTATGACTTTAATTAAAGTTATTTTTAAGCTTTGGAGAAACCCAAATACAAAAGCTTATTTCAACATGATCTTTCTGGGGACTTTGCAGGTTGCATGTTAAAGATGCATCCTATTCTGGCTTGAGTGAGGTACCTATCACTCTCCTTGACATCATTTCTCCCCAGAATCACTGTATTTACATACAAAAATTAATGTAAAAAGTGTGGTGAGCCACTAGGCAGATGGAAGCCTTTGACTAATTAGTTGAGAATGGTGACAACTTTGAAGACATGCTTTCGAACAGCTTTAGCGTTGACAATGCTCTGCAAATATGGGGACACAGTGTTACTTTCTCAGGAGTTGGGAGGGGAGTCTGGTATCTTGGCTTTGGAGGAGGAACAACTGAGGCTGTGCAAGGTCACTTGGGCAGCTCAGGTGACAGTGCTGCCTGCAGAGCTCTCAGGAGCCTTCCCAGGTTTTTTGGCCTCTTCCGTTTCTTCTTTCTGGCTCTGTGGATGGGAGACTTTTTCCCTGTCAGTCCAGACCCTGTCTCAGATGCCCTATGCCTTACACAGCTGGTCCTTTTTGCTTCTGGACCATCTACATAGATGTAAGAATCACCTGAAGAGCTTGTCAAACCCAGACACCTGGGTCACCCTCCCAGCCATTCAGGTCCTGCATGTCTAGCCAGCTCCCAGGTGATGTTGATGTTGATGTTGGTATCTTGAGGGACCACACTTGGTGTATCTCTGCTCTAAAGAGCGATACATTGATGTAAGCACAGGGTTGCAAACTGGCCTCCTGCAGGCCAATTCCAGCCCTAGAATCTATTTCTTTCCTTGTAATATTTTAAAGGAAAATTACCCACAAATATCTAAATGTTTTGTCTTCTTTTGCAAAATGAAAACGTCTGTCATTGTCAATGGTAACAATTGCCTTTAAGTCTCAGCATTCTCATTTTGAAGGGACATACACTCTTCAGTTTGCTACAGTCCCCATCATCCCCTCTTGCATTACACCAGGCCACATTCATTGTTGTCTTAATGCGTCAGGTCTCTATTGGCCCCTAAGTTTGTGTCCTCTAACTTAAGTTTGCATAATACTAATTAATTAGTATTAACTTTCAGGGCTCTCTGGAGATAAGGCCTTAATTAAGAAGTGTCGTACTGATAGGGGAAGTCTCAGACTGCAGTGGCTAGCTTCTGCAGAGAATTGTGGGGCTTCTCCAGTAACCCCACAGAAGAGTTACCTGCCATGTCTCCATGAGATTAACCCAGTTTCCCAAAAGTTGACATATAATACAGTCATGTACTATATAACCATGTTTCTGTCAGCAATGGACCACATATGTGATGGCATTTCCTTAAGATTATAAAGATTATAATATCCTGTTTTTACTGCACTTTTCCCATGTTTAGATATGTTTAGACACACAAATACCATTGTGTTACAATTGCCTGCAATATTCAATAAGTCACATGCTGCACAGGCTTGTAACCTAGGAGAAAGACACCATATAGTAACCTAGGAACAACCCACCATATAGCCTGGGTGAGTAGTAGGCTCTACCATTTAGGTTTGTGAGAATACACTCTGTGATGTTCACACAACGATGAAATCACCTAATGATGCATTTCTCAGAGCATATCCCCGTGTGACACATGACTGTAATGTAGAAATAGAAGAGAAAACACTATTCACACCCTTTTGGGAAGAAAGAGCCTTTATAAGCTCTTTTCTTAAACTACAATGTGTCTGGGCTAATAGAAACTTAAGTCAGGTTAAAAGATGCAAAAAGTTTACCAGGGTTCTATTTATGAAGAACTCCATTGTCTTCTTCCATTCCTCCTCCCTCAATTCCCCTAAAAGATGCCATATGTAGTTGACTGGGAGCCCTGGCTGGGTTCGAATTCTGACCTGGAAGTTTACTTTCTGCATTACCTTGGTTAAATTATTGAACTTATGAGTGCATTGACTTCCCCATGCATAAATCACACTGACCTCCCAGGATTATATGTGATGATTAAATGAGATAAGTCATGTAGAGGTTGTAGAACAGCCTGTTGCCTAGTGATGTCAGTCATTGTCATTACCGTCTGCTTCCTGTCATAATAAGTGCATTGGTAGAGGGATCCAGCCAATCTAAGCTCCAATTCCTAACCTAGCAGGTGTTGAGCATGTGACCTTGAACGATGCTACCTCTTCTTTTATTTATACCTTCAACAGATATTTGTTGAGCCTCTATTTCCTCATTTGTAAAATTTGGATAGTAGTATCTGCTTCATAGAGTTGTAAAGGTTAAATGAAATAATCTATGTAAAATATAGTGCCTGACATGTGAGAAGTGCTTAATAATTGGTTGTTCCATAGAAATTGCTATTTTTTTCAGTCAAAAATGGCTGATATTGACAGCTTTCTATAGTTCAAACTATATAAGCAGTACTATTATTGCTTTTGATAGGGTTTTTTGTTGTTGTTGTTGTTGTTGTTGTTGCTGCTGTTTTATTCCTACAAACTCTGTAGGGGACATATCAGTTAGCTCTTGCTATGAAACAAACTACCCCCAAACTCAGAAGGATAAAACAATAAGCCCTTATTATTTCTCGTGAGTGTATATATAAGCTCAGTGGTTCTGCTGTTCTGGGCCAGACCTGATGGTCTTGAGTAAGTTTGCTCAGTAGTCTGTAACCGGGTAAGATGACTGTGGGCTTTCTAGTCCTGAATGGCCTTGCTCACTTGTCTGGGGCAATGGAGTATCTGGACCACGTGTTTTGCCCTCTAGCAGGGTAGCCTGGGCCTATTCATGAGGTGGTGGCAAAATTATTTCAAGAAGAGTGAAGTCTTTTAGGCCCAGGCATGGTACTGGCATTGTGTTGTGTCTGCTGTATCCTATTGGCCAAAGTAAGCCACATGGTCAAGCCCAGATTCAAGGGCTGAGGAAGTAGACTCCACCCTTTGACAGGAGGAGCTGAAAAGTCACATTGCCAAAGGCAAGGACACAGGCAAGGGAGAAAAATTGAAGCCTTTTTTATTTTCAACCCATCTAAGGCAGGAGATGTAAATAATACTTGTGTTCTTTGCCTCACCATTTATATTATTTCTTTAATTTAAAAATGATTTTTGAAAAGCAGTAACAATTTCTCTATATCTTAATTATTAGGTAATTTTGATCTTTCTACCTTTTTTGGTTCTCCTGGAATTTTAGGAGGCTTCTGGCTGGGACTTACATGAAGAGGCTAATTTAGTGCCACAAATGACTCCATCTCTCTGCCTTCAAGTAAAAGAAGCAGAATCACCTCTGCAAGAAAACAAAATAATTCTGCATCACCTTGGTTGGTTTAACACAAGTCTCTTGCTTATGAAATGCATGCTTACCTTTGACATTCTTTTTTACCGAGTACTTCTAATCATCAGTGAAGTTTTTAAAAAAGACACTGCTAAATGTATTCATATCATAAGTAGGAAAAATTCTGACCTAATTTTTAAGATCTACAATCACTCGAGGCTTTGTGAGGACTTTAAAGGGCTTTATGGATTGAAATTATGAAAGCCAAAATTACTGTGTCACTCTGTACATGCATTTGCCTGTTTTCTACTCCCAACAAGATTCTAATGAAAGTATTAATACTAGTCCTATATTATAGGTTTGAGAAAATTGAGGCACAGAGGAGTTAGAAACTTGTCCAAGTCACATAGCAAGAAGCAGGAGAGTCAAAATTTGAGCCCAGAAACTCTACATTGCAGGCTATATACTTAACCATTATGCCATCATGCGATAAAGTAAATGATTGTCCTGTCTCTAACCAAATGATATTAAGTCCTTTTCTATTCCATGGAAGATCCAGAAGCCATTACTAGAACCATGGAGGTAGATTGCAGCTCAGTATAGAAACAAATATGTATCCTAACTTTTTAGAGTTGTCTAACAACAAAAGGTGGTGTGAGGTAGGGGTTCCCAGATATGATTGAACATCACTGATTCAAGAACGTAGGCCTCAGAGACTGGGTTCAAATTCTTACTCAATGGCAGTGTCTAAGGCACCTAAGTTATTTTTGGCCTCAGTTTCATCTTAAGAAATAAACAAGCAAAAAGTAGGAACAACTCTAGGTAATTACGTGTTATTGTGAGGACAGAGTGACATATTTAAAGCTCTTAACTCATTATAGGTCACCAGCAAGGATTCATTTCCTTTCTTCATCTGCCTTAGGAGTTGTCCAATAGAACTTCCAAGTGATTTTACAGGAACTTGAGTGGTAAGAAGAGGTATTTTTGTATCAGGAAAAGGATGGGTTGAGCTACATGGTACTAAAAACATCACCTGGTGAGCTTGTTAGATACACAAATTCATGGCACTACTTCTGACCTACTGAATCCAATCATCTCTGGGTGGGGCCAGAAATCTAGTCTCTCTAGGTGATTCTTATGCTTCTTAAACTTTGCAATGCACTTGCCTGGATGACCTCCAAGGACTCTTACTGCTTTAATTCTGTGGTTCTGATTTATCCATCCCTCGCCACCACCCATCTAATAATTGCTCCTGTTTGCTGAATACCTCCTTTGCTCCGACATGTGAGTAAATTCTTTGCATGCATTTGTTTAATCTCTACACCAATGGAGTGGCATTATGATCATCCACACTATACAGATGAGGAAACTGAGAAGTTAAGGAACCTGCAGACTAGGATTCCAATGTGAATCTGTCTGGAGCTTCATAGCTACAAAGCACTCTGCCAAACGAATCCCTCCAGAGGGTCCATCTCTCAGAATTCCAAGAAGGACTCAAAGGGGAGCTATTTGTCTTTTAAATTCTCTTACTTGATAGTGCAAGGAATGAAGAAATTAATCTAAGGATCCCAGACAAGTCATAGAAGGCTTGTGTGGAAGGTCATTGGCTGATAACCTTAATCCTCTCAAGATTAAAGAGTGCTGGGAGGATATGGGGCTGAGGAGAAGAGGGCCAGGCACTCTCTCCCAGGGAACTGCTCAGCGAGGAGCCACCTGGTGGGTGGAAGTGCTGCCTTAAGTGCCCTGCAGTTGAGACATCCAGCTGTAGGTAATTATTTTTTCCCAACTATAAATAAAATGATCCTTAAGAAGAATAAAAAGGAGAAAAGCAGTTGGGAAGCCTCATGTATACTCTCCCCATCCACTGCATTGGATGGTAAAGCAATGAGTTAATTTTAACCATTTCCTGCCACCTGACACCTTTTCTGCTGGTAATGTGTCTGTAAGGAACTGGTCTCGAAGCAGAATTTATGGTCAGCTAAGCCCGGAGAAGAGGTGACTATGTGCACTTTCCTGCTCTGTGGTCCTGACAAGGAAAACCCACAGCACAAATCTACAGTTTATTTTGTGCAGGGAGAAAGACCTTGTGTCCCCTCACCCTGGAACCCCTACCTCCGCTTTGCATGTGCTTCAGCCACACAGATGTATGCTTCCAGCACTGGCCTCCTGACTGGGCACTGCTCAATGTAAGTGGGGCCTCGAGATATAGACAATGATCAGGATTTCAGATGATTTGAGAAGGAAGTCCCCTGGCCCAACTCAAACCACCTCCAGCACCAGAATTTCACAAGCTGACATCAGTCCTTTGGTGAAGCATTCTTCCTCTTATAAAATGAAAAATGTGCCTGGAATGAAAACACATCAACCCTCCTCTCTCATTTGAACCATTATAATCAAAAAAGTTATTTTTTATGACTCGATTTTGATGGGTTTGGGGAGGGAGACTACAGAAGCCATGGATATGTGCTGTTCAATGTGTGGTTTCCATCAGCAGCGTTGCACCTCCTGGAGCCTGGAAGAAATGCAGAGTCTCAGGTGCCGTCTCCCACCTCCTAAATCAGAATCTGCATTTTAAAACATTCCCAGGTGATTGTGTGCATATTAAACTTTGGGAGGTACTGATCTAGATGTCTGAGACTGAAATGGCACCACATAGTAGTCATGTGGGGCAAGGGAAGAGGCCCAGAGATCGTTTAGCCTGGTGGGCAAATGCATAATCTAGAAATGCAGACAAAATCCTCAAAATGCATGCAGAGCAGAAAGCAGCTGAGAGATCAAGATGTAATCTCTAACCACGGGTCATTTAGGTCAATAGCAATATCTCTTGGTGGTCTCTTGGGGACGGAGCCCTGGACTCTCAGTGAGTAATAACAAACAAAGGTAAGAATAACAAACAGAGGTAAGAATGGTATTGCCTGGGTGACATCTGCTAGGCAACCTTCCACAGCAAAATTCCAGTTAAAAATTTCAAATGTGACTGTCTGACAAATTGTCAGACATCATATTTTCTACCCGAAACCTATTTTGGTTTTCAGTTCCCACTGAATGTTGTCCATGAGGTACTGAGCCAAATGGTGGGCTTCCCAGACCCTTATCTTGATGCCTGAGAGTCTGAGAGTCTCCAGGTACTTGAGTCTAAAGGTGAAGAAGGATCATTGTCCTGGACACTGTAGGTGGGGGAGGTCCAGGAGGGTAGAGCCTGGGCTGAAGCCTGGGGACATTGTGTTATGTTTCCTCTGGTTAATTCAGCCAAGCCTGCCACAAACCTGTAGGAGAAACTATTGATAGTTGGCTTTGGGAGGCCAAGATGGGAGGATCACTTGAGCCCAGGAGTCTGAGACTTGCCTGGGCAACATATTAGGACCCCAGTCTCTACCAAAACAATTAAAAAATTATTCAGACATAGTGGTATGTGACTGTAGGCCCAGCTACTGGGGAGGCTGAAGGAGGAGGATCACTTAAGCCCGGGAGGTCAAGGCTGCAGTGAGCCATGATTGCTCCACTGCACTCCAGCCTTGGTAACAGAGTGAGACTGTCTCAAAAAAATAAAAATGAAAAAAGAAGAAGAAACTTGTCTGTGTGGGCCATGTTGCCTGTGTTGCCTGTTATTGTGAATTGGAGAGAAAAGTTTAAATTGTCACATATTTGTTTCTAAAACATTATTATAAATAAGTAGTTCAGCAATTTCACTAAAACCTCATAGACTTTACACTCTTCAGCTGAGGATGGATTTAGGTTCCTCAGTCCCAGCTCCACCATCAGCTACTTTGTAGCTACGATCTGAAGCATGCATGGGTGGGAGCTGAAGTCTGCAGGAATCCATAGCGCATCTTCTGTGAAGGGAGGCAACTTTGTAATTCAGATCACACTCAGGATGATGTGGGGTTCCAGGTTAGGATATATTCTCTTCCATGAAATGGAACACATGTATACGATAATTTAACATCAATGGAAATGTCGAATCCTAATGAGATACACAGAGACTGCTCTGGTACCTATGGAACCGCACTGCAAATCTCCACAATGTTATCTACATATAATATAAATCTCTTCACCACCAGGCCCTGATGCGTCTCATCCAGTTTAAAATTCTTGAAGATGATTTTATCATTCCCCAACAGTGAGGAAGAACTGGAGACCCTGGTTGGGGAGGGAGCAATTTATAGAAATGAAAATAGATAATTAAGCTTTAAACTAAATAAAATAGATAAGAACTAGTTACTGAGAGAATTCAAATGAGGCAATTATGTGCTGCAGAATCTCAGCAGGTCTAGATTTTCAGGGAGAGGCAAGCTTTCTTGTTTATAAGCAAGTCTGTTATTACACAAGGTTTAATTGGGGATGCTAATACCTGTATCTCTTCGCAGTCATGATGTCTCATCCACAGTAAACCCCAAGCATCTATCGGCAACATCAGCATTTGGTGGTCTGTAGAAAGGTCTCTATTCAAAAGCATGGACCTTTTTATCCTAACGTCTTTTCTGTATGTTCCTAAGGAATTAAATCCATCTCAATCTTCACATTCCATCAGTGTCTCATTTACTCAGGGACTGTTCTAGAGACAGGGCAGATCCTGCACTCCTAGGGCTTACATTCCACTGGAGGAAACAACCAAAATACATGTAATAAATCTACACTGAAGGTATGAGAGGGAAAAGGACACTAAGACATAGTATAACTAAGGTAGGTAGGTGACTGCCTGTTACACATGACAGTCAGAAAGAGGGAGGTCCAGACAGAGAGAACAGCAAGAGCAAAAGGCCGAGGCAGGGATGAACTCGGTATGTGTATTTTTCTTTTTAACTAATGTTTATAGCACTTATCAAACACTGGAAACTGACCTAAATAATTTGCAAGGACTAGCTCCTTTAATCCTCATAAAAACTCTGAGTTAAATACTATTATTATTTGTAAAATGCAGTATTTTATAAGAAAGTTGAGGCACAGAGAGTTTAAGTAGCCTGCCCAAGGTCACCCAGCTGGCAAGTCATACAGCCAGGATTCAAACCCAAGTCTGACCCCAAGGTCTGCACTCGTAACTGTTTTGCCAATGGTTCCCAAACACTGCTGCACGTTGGAACCCCCTGGAAATCTTCAAAAAAACAACAAAACAATGATGACAACAACAAAAAAACAAACAAAAACAAAATTGATGCCTGGCTCCCTTGCCTCGCCATTCAGATATAATTGGCGTGAAGCAAGAGTTGGGCACTGGGGTTTTGAAAGCTCCTAGGAGGTTGGGATATGGGACAGATTTGGGGACCAAGGGCATCGTGCCATGTCCCACTTAGCATTTGAGTGTTTGAGGGCCTCAAACAACACCAGCCTGTCTAGGCTTGGTGAATAAGGGAGAGAGAGGCATTCCCTCCCTTCTTGTTCCAGTTGGTTCACTTTTTTCTATTTTTACACTTGCCAAAATCAAAAACATCCACATAAAGCAGGTGAGCTCCTTTGAATCAAGAGGGCTGTGGTTGCAACAGAGATATCATTCACATCAGCAGTATGTTGTGAGGGCCTCAGTGTGCCTGGCTCTTACCCATGCCTGGTGCACTCCCACCTTGCTGCTTGACCTCAGGAGAATACCCACAAAGGCCACCAGAGGCCAGCCTTGCTGGGACAGTGGCAGGGACAGAGCTAGTCCCTGTCCTGAGGGGCGTCAGCCCTTCCCTTTCGAGTGGGCTCCTTTTGTATTTTCTGCAGAAGTCATTGCTAAGTGAAAGTGGACCTTGTTTTTCTTCACCCTACCAATTGGCTGACTTGTATTCATGCTACATATTGCTCTGCCATTCACCAGAAAGTTCGGCGAAAACACCTAGTGGTCAACTACAGGCCATGGGGAAAAGTCTGGGCTGTGTCTGCTCTGGGATCACAGTGAGCATGGACACTTAGGGAGATGCCAGGGAATTTATTTAGCCTGTAGGTACTACAGAACTAGGTAGGGGCAAGATTGCATTGTCAATTTCAAGTTTTGGCTCAGACATATCCCTACTATCTCCCCAAGGTTGGGAACTAGGGCTATTTTCCTGGGGCCAAGGTTCTCCTTGGTAAAACTGAGGCAGGTTAGGTGGCCACTACGGGGCTGTGACTCAAGATTTCATTGGTGTAGGGGGGAAGTTGGTTTGAGCATCTGCAATAGGCCTTCCAGAGTCTATTGACTCTAGAATGGGGAAATGTTAACTGCTCGGAAGACTGAGGAAATGTCCTTTCCCTGTTGATTAAAGAAGAGCACAAGGAAGTTGGGAGAATTTCCCAACACCATCTTTGGTGAGTTGTTTAACTGGAATTGGAAGAGTTTTTGCCAGGCGTGGCTGGTTACACTCCTCACCCCTATTCAAGTGGAAGGAAGCCTTCTAAAGACTCCTAAATGGGCAGTGAAGCAATGAAAGAGGTAATTAAAGCCCAGATGTCAAGGATAGGCTTGGTATTACTTACAGTGCTACAGCATAATATTTTATGTGATTAAAATGTTTCATAGGGTAGCAAAGTCTGTGTTGTAAAATGCCCCATCAAAGTCCCAGCTGGTGAACCAGGGATTATGAAACAAAGTTGCAGGTTGCAAGGCCAGTGCCATCCACATTCTCCATTCATGTTGTGCACAATTAGCATCCATGAGTAATGGCTCAGAGCTGACTACCAGTGTAAAGTTTTATGGGGCTTTCTACAGAAAGTCAGAAAAGTCAAATGCACGTCAAAGACACCTGATTAAATTCTATTCCTTTAATATTTCTAAAACTATGAAATATTAGGACTAAGAGTTGTATTTGCTCCTAATTTCAAACTATTTGGAGATTTCATGAAAAGTCATATGCTAAGGTAAAATTTTAAAACGCTGGTGATATGTGATAAGTATTAGCTAAGTTAATTCTCAGCCTGTGGATTGTGAAGAGGTGATGGTGGTGAGGGGGCCATGGGAGGATTCTTTTCAGGATCTATTACAGGGAGTCTGAATCTGTATGTACAATCAGCTCTTGAACAACATGGATATGAACTCTGCAAGTCCACTTATATGTGGATTCTCTTACCTCTGCCACCCTTGAGACAGACAGCAAGGTTAACCCCTCCTCTCTTCCCTCCTTCTCAACCTGTTCACCATGAAGACAGTGAGGGTGAAGACCTGTATGAAGATCCATTTCCACATAATGAATAGTAAATATATTTTATCCTCCTTATTATTTTCTTAATAACCTTTTCTCTGGCTCACTTCATTGTAGTAGTACAGTGTATCATATATATATATATATAAAACATATACAATATGTGTTAATCGACTGTTCATGTTATCAGTAAGGCTTCTGGTCAACAGTAGGCTGTTAGTAGTTAAGTTTGCGAGAGTCAAAATTTATATGTGGATGACAACTGCCGTGGCTCATGCCTGTCATCTCAGCACTTTGGGAGGCCGAGGTGGGTGGATTGCTTGAGCCCAGGAGTTTGAGACCAGCCTGGGCAACATAGAGAGACCTTGCCTCCACAAGAAATAAGCAAAATTAGCCAGGCATGATGGTGCATACCTGTAGTCACAGGTATGTGGGAGGCTGAGGCAGGAGAATCACTTGAGCCCAGGAGGTTGAGGCTGCAGTGAGCCAAGATTGTGCCATGACACTCCAGCCTGGGTGACAGAGAGAGACCTGTCTCACAAAACAAACAAACAAACAAACCCAAAACAAAGCTATATATGGATTTTCGACTGTGTAGGGTGTCAGCATTCCTATCCTCCACACTGTTCAAGAGTCAACTGTATATCACACATTGTATATAGACTCTCTCTCTGTCTCTCATTTATATACATATAGTAGGTGCTAATCAGTTGAATAAAAACTTTACAGATTTCACACCAGCCTTTTTGCCATATTCTATTTTCTTAATCAGCAAACATTAGAATTTTAATAATAAATGTCCTGCCCCTTTTCCTTGAAATAAAAAGGAATGAAATCCTTGTATTAATGATGTGGCAGTAAGTAATGAAACCAAGCTCAGATGATGTGAGAGAATGAACACCCGTGCTCTCTTCCTCCTGGTTGGGAGAATTCTAGGTCTGTCACTAGATCTGGACTGAATCAGGCCATTGGTCAGAGCAACAGGCCTGAGGGGGCCAGGTTCTGCTGTGCTTACCCACACTGGAGAAAGAGGAAAGCCAGTGTCTCAAGAGGTTGGCAGAATAGATCCAGGGATGGAAAAGAGTGGGAATGAAGGATCTGGAAGTACAATGGCTCTGGTTTGTTGGAGAGTTAGGAGAGTTTAAGAGAGAAGAAGGAGAGGACATTGGGGTAGCTTCTATAGATGTGAAATATTAAAGAAATATAAATATCAGGAAATATGATTTTAAACTGTCTTTAAATTTAAAGTGGACAAATAGAATCCCCTCTCAAAAGACTTCAGGAAAGATTCAACTGGCATTTTAGGTGTTTAGCTGATGGATCATTATTTCTTTGAAAATAACACTATACAGGAATGAACTTTCGGGGAGAAGCCATGGAAGGCATCATTGTATACAGATTACAATGGCTCTGCAATTTCCATGCCCTTTCTCCCTTTCTTCCCCACTGACACCCCATGCATCTGGAAAGAACAGCTGCTGCAGCTAGAGAGACTGAGCATCAGCCCGATGAGGTCAGAATCTCTGATAGGCAAATGGATTTGGACCTTGTCATTCTTAATGCATGAAAGTTAATACCCTGGTGGAAATCACTGGTAATTTGCTGGCAATAGCTGAGTTATGGTTTTAGGTAGCACATCAGCAAAAGAGGTCATGAGAGGGAGAAAATTGGAATATTAAAAATACTGTCATTTTAGAGGGAAGGGGACTTTTTTCCAGAACTTGGAGGGAACAGCTTGCCATTACAGATGGCCAGGTCCATTACTAAGGGGTGCCGAGGGGCAAGAATTACACAAGGTAACACAATACTAATTTGGAGCTCTGGAAACCCAGGACTCACCTCCCAATCATAAGCACTATGCCATGCTTATCTTCCTGCCAAATGTGAGTGCAGTCATGCAACACCAAATTCATACTGGTGGCCATGGTCAAGGGGAAGACACAAGGTCAGGAGGGAAACCTCTAACACTGCTTCATCATAGAGAAGGCTGAGTGTATAGAAAACCAGAGGAAATCATGTGAAGTGGAAACCCCAAGGACCCAGGAGCTTTGGTTAAATTTCCTCTCAAAGCAAAGCATCTTGTAATTTTCATTCTTAGCACTCCTTACAATTACAATTAGACATTGAGTAATTATTTATTTATTGTCTTTCTCTTTAGACTATAAGTTCCATGTGAGCAAGGATACTCAGGGTATTGTCTTGTGTGTGGATATATCCCTAGTGCCCAGCACAGCAACTAGCTCATGATAGGTGCTCAACGATTATTGGTTCAGTGAGGGAATAAAATTAGTGTCATTGAAGGCGGAACAGGAAATGAACACTCAAGTCTAGGGGATGGATGGTGAAGGAATATGATCTAGAAGAAAGAGGTAAGACGAAACTCTGTACAAATACAGATTTAGGCAAAGCAAGTAAGTTCCTCCCATTGAGGGTAAGACTGGGTCCTCTACAACATGGGTGCATAAATTACAGTCCATGGACCAGGAATATTAGCATCACCTGGGAGTTTTATGGGCTTGAAGGATCTTGGCCCCATTTGCTAAAATAGAATCTGTATTTAAACAGATGTCTAGGTGATTTATGGGCACATTACAGTCTGAGAAGCACTGCTCTACTGCACAAGCAAATACCTTGCTTCTAAGGAAGAAAAGGAGGGAGAAGGAGGAAGGAGGAAGAGGCCAGTGCTGAGGACGCTCGGAACAACAGTGGCCAAGGATGGAGGAAAGTGCGGGAATCTGTCCTACTGAACCCTTCACACAATAGGTGTGATATTCAATCTTAGACAGGGAAGTCTACTATTAGTACAAGGAAGAAGGTGAAACAATGTAATGGAACCTCATCATGGCCATTCCTGAAGCTGGTATGTGTGATGTGACTGAGAGTCAGCAAGTCAAGCCAAGTTCTAGTGCTATGAATCTTATTGACTCCCACAGGGAAACATCACATCATCCACATAGAGAAATGGAAAGCCTAAAGTGTAGAACTGTTTACTTCCAGTTTATTCATACCAGTTGGCTAAATTTGAGAGACATGAGAAAAAATAAGTACAAATGAGCGAGCCTTGGGAGGTAAAGAGTTGGTTATACCGATGGTAAAGGTCAGTGATGTTCAAACTCTGTCTTCTGAAATTCTGGTGTTCTCAAGCGATCCCTCAGTAGGTGACATGGAGGTGGAGGAGGTGAGAGGAAGATAGAGCAGGAGGCCAGATCCAGCCAAAGTCTCTGTTTTGAAGGTGTGGGTTCTGCCAATTACTGGAATGAAGAAAAAGAACATGAATTGGTTTGTATGACATTTCAGTGAGATTAAGAAAAGATGGTTTGATGAGTGGGAACAGTTTTAACCTAAACAATTACAAAAGATCATGAGGTATGTTCAGATTCTCCCTTTTTGAAATGAGTGAAACACAGAGCCTGAAGATGTTTACTTTTGCAGGTACCTGCTATTTAACACCCACCATGCAGCACCCATGGCTTCATCACATCTGGATTTCAGTTCTCTTTCCAGCTGAGCCCAGGTGTAACCTCAGAGTATGTCTTAACATGTAACTCTAGGCAATCATTAGCAATTAACTGGAAATGGCTTTGGAAATGAAATTCATTTAACAATTTTAGGTTCCAGGAGATAGAAAGACATGTCAATATTTTCTCCAACTACTTACATTTTGGTAATGTAACAATGATCTTGTATGAGGACAAGACATGAGCATTTGTGAATTTTCCTAGCTACTCAGCACTGTTTGAAACACCTTTTCTATGACTGGGATATTTTCTACCTTAAAAATAACACTTCCCTAAGAATGGAGCCCACAACTCATTTCTTCCCATCCTCCCTTGCAGATGGACCTATGCAAGACTTCTGATTGAAAGACAGCAGCATAATGAAGCTGGTGCTTCACAGAATCCATATTTGAATAAAGGGAATGGTGAAGGAATCTAGCTTTCTAAGTCATTAATGGTGGAAATTCTGGCACCTGGCTACCAACTTCAGTGGTATGAGCTGAAGTATCTTTATCCAACTGCAGCAGAAATTAGGTCCTGGCTGAAGCAGAGGTATCAGAGGTGCTTTCTGAATTGTTGTTGCCTTTATAGCCTCTAGACCTGATGCTCTAATTCTCCTAGAGATTTTTAAATACTCTTTACTGTTTCTTTTCTAATTAAACTAGCTGGAGTGGATCCTGTTGTTTGCGACTAAGAATTCTGACTCTGTAGTTTAAAAAAAAAAATCTCTAATTCTTCATCCTTCCTTACATGTGTTATCGATTGCTGCCTAATATATTATCCCATGCCTTAGTGGCTTACAACAATAATAAAACTACATTATCTCTCACAGATTCTGTGGGTTAGGAATATTCAGGAGTGGCTTAGCTTAGGCTTGCAATGGCTATGTGGGCAGGGGTGGCAATCATCTGAAGGTTTGACTCGGGCTGGAGGGTTCATTTCCAGCATGGCTGGCAAGTTGGAGCTGATTCTTAGTATTTGACTTCAGTTTCTCTCCATGTAGACTTCTCTACAGGTCTGCTCGACTGTTCTCATGACAAGTGGCTGCCGGGCTTTCTGCAGAGCAAGAAGTCCATGGTGAGAGAAACAGGCAGTCTATTTCCAGCCTGGGCAGTCCAACACCATCATGTCTACCACCTTTTATTCGTTAGAAGTGAGTCACTGGCCGGGCATGGTGGCTCATGCCTGTAATCTCTGCACTTTGTGAGGCCGAGGTGGGTGGATCATGAGGTCAAGAGATCGAGACCATCCTGGCCAACATGGTGGAACCCTGTCTCTGCTAACAAAAACAAAAACAAAAACAAAAAAAGACAAAAATTAGCTGGGCATGGTGGTGCATGCCTGTAATCTCAGCTACTTGGGAGGCTGAGGCAGTAGAATCGCTTGAACCTGGGAGGCGGAGGTTGCAGTGAGCCGAGATTGTGCCACTGCACTCCAGCCTGGTGATAGAGTGAGAATCTGTATCTAAAAAAAAAAAAAGAAGTGAGTCTTAAGTCCAGCCCACCTTCAAGAGGAGGAGAATAGCACTACCTTTTGAATATGGCAGTGTCAAAGAATTTATGGACACATTTTAAGAACACCAACCATGCCATTTGCCATGTAACTTTGCAGTATCTTCCTACAATAGATGAGCTAAACTGCCCTGCCTCATAACTCTGGACTCAGTCATCTGACTTGATTTGGCCAAAGGGATCTTAGAAGACATGATGCAAGGAGAGATTTGAAAAGTGCTTCATGTCTTCACTTGTTCCCTTGCATCTCTGCTATCACCACAGAATGTATCCAGGGCAGCCAATTAAAGGATGAGAGTTGTGTGGTACAGAGTCTGATATATTGGTTATCTATGACCACATAACAATTTATCTCCAAACTTAGAAGCCTAAAACAATAAATACTTGTCTTTCAGGATTTCTGTGGTTCAGGAACTCAGCAGCAGTTTAGCTGGTCAGTTCTGGCTCAGGGGTTGCAGTCATCTGAAGGCTTGACTGAGGCTGGAGGACCCATTTCCAAAACATTCATGTGAATGTCAAATTGGTGCTGGATGTGGAAGCCTTGGTTTCTTGCCATGTGAATTTCTCCATAGGGCTGATTATGTGTCTTCATAAGATAGCATCTGGCTTCCATGAGACTAAATGATCCAAGAGAACATGGTAGAGGCTACAACATCTTTTGTGACTAATCCTTAAAATGACTCTGTTGTTTTTGGAATATCGTATTAGTTACACAGGACAGCTCCATTTTATGTGGGAGGGGACTACATAGGGGCATGAATATTAGGAGGGAAAAGTCACTGAGGACCATCTTGGAGGATCACAACTACACAGAGTTGCCTGAGTCATTCCAGTTGAGGCCAGCTTAGATCAGCCAGTATCTAGCCTAATGCCAGACATTAGCCCTAGGAGCTTAGCAGAGCTAGCTGCCCAGGCAACCCCAGCTGGCTCCAGATGTGTAAACAATAAGCGAGGTTTTGTGGTTGTTTGTTGAGCAGCATTCTTATACGCAGCTATGAAAATGTGCCGATACAGCACATTAGCGACACTGGAAGAAATTTTACAGGACTATGAATTAGAATTACAAGAATCCCTAGCCTTGGTTTTCCAATTAGCTAATGCTAAGATTCATAAATAAATAGGATCTCTACTTTTAGGGATTTATATTCTAATCATTTATATACATTTAAGCATTTGGGCCACTCATTTGTTTCTCTTGCAAAATAAAGCTCAGGAATAAATGCATGCATTTGCTTTTATTCTGAGTTGTTCACAAACTGCTTTGGTGTATGAAGAGTGGAATTATTTTTCCTAGACTTTTTGAGATTTAAAAAATCACTTTTATTAATCCTAGTTTACATATAATACAATTCACTAATTTTAAGTGTACAGTCTGGTGAGTTTTAATGAATGCATATAGTCCTGTAGTCATTACCATAATCAAAATATAGCACATGGCCATCAACCCCCAAAGTTTGTTTGTATCATGTGCACCTTAAAGCGAACTTATTATTGAAGTAAAACATATGTGCAAAAAAAAGCATAAGCCATAGGTGTGTAGCTTGATGAATTTTCACCAAGTGTATCCATTATCCCAATCAAGAAATAGAACATATAGAAACTCCAGGGGTTCTCACATGTCCCCTTTCCCAAGTGGTAACCACTAACTTAAGTCACCATAGGCTGGTTGCCTGATTGTGAACTTTAATATAAATAGAATCATATTATAAGTATTCAATTGTGTCTTTTGTTAAATAATATGCTTGTGAGATTATTTCATATTGTTGCATGTAGTTGTATAATAGTTTATTCTCATTGCTGTCTAGTATCCCACTGTCTGAATATATAACAATTTATTTATTCATTTTACTCCTGAGAAACATTTGGGTTGTTTCCAGTGGGGGGCTATTATGAATAGACCCGCTATGAACATCCTGGTACATGTTTGTTTGCATTTTTTGGTGACTTTGCTTTTGTTAGGGGATAGTAGAAATAGAATAAAAAGTTGCTCATTCATTTTTGATCCAATTTGCTATTTTGGGCACTTGCCAGAAAAGAACAGAAATTTCAGAGGCGATTTTACTGATAGAAGATTAGGTCTCAGGTTTATATTTGCTCTATTTTATGAAAAAAATAAAAATAAAAATGAAGAATGTATTTTGAAATTTGTGAGGCAGGTTACCAAGATGGTCAAATAGTATTCACATTCTAGTCTCTTGAGTACCAACCCTTCTTCCCTCCCTCCCGCCTTTTTCCTTTTCCCTCTCTATCTTCCTTCCAATCATTTGTAGATGGATATAAATTTTAAAAACTGAGTTGGATAATCCTCAGGTGGGTTTTTTTTTCATGAAAATGAAGATAAAGTCAAATGGTTTTCAATTTGCTCTAAATGTTTTATTTTCGTGGGAAATAGCTTTCAGTTTTTGTAAACACAGACATTTTTGTTGTCTCAAATTTCATTCTGTTTATTACATCCTGCCAGATGGGTCTCCATAAGCCATAAAGAAGGCAGGGCAGCCATCATAACCCACATCCTCTCCATTCCTGAGACTGCTAGCCCTGCCATTACAGGCAACCTACCATTTCATCTGCCATTGATGGTGGGCAAGTTTCAATTTGGGCTGGACAGACCACAAAATGATCTACAAATGGCAGTTTGCAGGCTATTATTTTGTAGACTATAGGCTAGTTTGAAAGTCCTGTTCCATCTAGGGAAGCTCACCTGTTCAAAATTGAAATTACTACTGTACAAGGACTAGTGGAGGACAATCCTTATGCTCTACATGCCACACATGTATTCAGGAAAAAAACTACACATTATAGTTGCTTCTAGTTCTTTTCTTGGACAAACTACCAGTTAATCTATTTTTGAAAGGTCATTCTACCTGTGGACTTTAAGGTAGACATGAGAGTTCAGCTCCCCGATGTTCACTCCCCTTTGACCTTTCTCAAGAGCCCTTCATGTCCGAGTCAGGTGGGACCCCACCCCCAGCATCACAGTTGGCCCCAACTGGTTAAGCCAACTGCACTTTAGCCTCTGGATCTGGTCATCATTGGCCACATGTTGTAAGTCAGGCCCATCTGACCAGTGCATTCACTTTTGTCGCTTTGGTTTGTGTTATTGGGATAGCAAAATGTCTGCATTTTGCAGGATTTGAAAATGCAATCACCTAGTTTGGGGCTCCTTGCAGTCTTCTTCTCTGCAAGGCCACACAGCCTGTTGTGTAAGGAAACAATATCAAGAAAGCGGCATTTGTCATACTTAGGCTCTAGCCTTTCCCCATTCTTCTGAGGTAAGCTTGGGGGGAAAAGCTTTTTTCTCCCTCTCAGTAGGGTCCGTGTCAGTAAATGCACACCCATTTTCAACAACTGAATTGAGAAACTGTGAGTAGCCGGAGAAGCCGACTTCTTCATTTAGGGTGACTTTCAATACATTTGCAAAAGAGCCTATAAATAGCCTAAGGGTGAGGTTTCTGTTTCTTCTTCTCAAGGCAGATCGGATTCTGTGAAGTACACAGGGCTTGGTGTTACAACCTCATTCTTTTTGAGGTAGAAAACCCACTCAATAGGAATCATTTGCATTTCTATTTGAGCAGCCTGGAGACAAATATAGTGAAATGAATAGCCTTTTAATTTAATTGGCTTCCCAGTGTGAATCCAAAAATAGAAGGCACAATCCATCCCGGAGTTACTGTAGAAATCACTGAGGGCCAAAGCCCAGCACATAACACCCCCCACCGCCCCAGAGTCTAAGCATCTTTCTTCCTAATGCCAGACTTCCCATGGAAACCAGGGTGAGGTGGAGCTGGGGGATCCAGTCCCTAATGGACACACTATTGTCTATTTACTGGTGATTAGTTTTGGTTAGCGTCTCTTCTCTTCTTCAGACATAAACTATGCTGGATAGTAATAAGAAGAAAGTCGTATTACATATTCATGTACTTTTCAAAATCAAAATAGAGCCAATGAAGAGAAGAAAGCAAATACATTTTGAGTTTTTAAAAGGAAAATACAGGAGGGTATCATAGTGTGGCTAAAAGTAAAAGCCCAGTTAAAAGGCTGCCTGAAAGTTCTGACATCTCTATTTTCTGTCTCTGAGAGCTGAAATTCTGTTAGAGTCCTGGGGTAAACCTGGCCTTTGCGTTGGAAGTGAAGAAAGGAGAAAGTAGATGCTGCTGGGGCTGCAGGCTAATGTTTCCTATTCTTTCTACAGTTGAAAGACATCTAAGCAGAATACCAGCCTCTAGTGGTCACTTCTAGAGGAGGATTTGGGGGAGAAGAAGACCAGGTGTAGACATGGTTCCCTACGTTGCTGGGGAGGGTTGGAGAAGGTAATGGGGACAACACCAGCCTTCTGTGGAGACCAGGTGTTTTCCTCAAATGATCTTTTCTTCTTCACGGATTAAAAGAGCCATTCATGTCTGGCTTCTCTGAAGCTTCTGTTTTTGTCCTTAAAGGAAAACAAATTCCTTAGGTTGAATAATATGTACTTCTGTAGAATTTTGGGAGAATTCAAATGTTGAAGGGAACATATGATAGAAACACCATAAGACATTGTATTTTAAAAATAAGATAATAACTTGCCTTGTTTGGCTAAACCAGAAGGTTCCAGAGAGGAGAATAACCAGTGTCCTCTTCATCACTGAAAGCTGCCCACTTGATTCAATCCCGTACTTCCAGTAGCAAAGGAAGCATAGCTCAGGTGACCCTCACCGACCTCCCTGGGAGCAGGAGCAATTCTTTCCATAGAAGGACTGTTTTTTGTTTTGTTTTGTTTTGTTGTTGTTGTTGTTTTGAGACAGGGTCTCACTCTTGTTGCCCAAGCTGTAGTGCAGTGGTGGGATCTCGGCTCACTGCAACCTAATCTCAGCCTCCTGGGCTCAATTGACTCTCCCACCTCAGCCTCTCAAGTAGCTGGAACTACAGGCACGTAACACAATGCCCAGCTAATTGTTGTATTTTTAGTAGAGACGGCATTTTGCTATGTTGCCCAGGCTGGTCTTGAACTCCTGGACTCAAGAGATCCACCCACTTCAGCCTCCCAAAGTGCTAAGATTACAGGCATGAGCCACTGCACCCAACCAAGGATTGTCTTTTAACCAGGTTCTCTGTGTGTGTGTGTGTGTGTGTGTGTTTAATTATTTCTGCAAGACCATGGACCTCTACAAAACTGTATAGGAGGCTCTAGTGAATTTTGGGCTACTCATGTACCCCTGCCCTCTCCAACTCTCTTGAGTGTTTCTCCTCTCTTCTTGCCTTTCATGTGGTTCCCAGCCATCCTCAACTAACCCTCTACCTGTGTTGGGAACTTTAGTGGATCACCTCATTTTCTTCCTTCTTTCCTTCCCTCCCTCTTTCCTTTCCTTTCCTTCCCTCCCTCTTTCCTTTCCTTTCCTTCCCTCCCTCTTTCCTTTCCTTTCCCTCCCTCCTCCTTTCCTTTCCTTTCCCTCCATCCTCCTTTCCCTCCCCTCCCCTCCCCTTCCCTTCCCTTCCTTTCCTTTCCTTTCTTTTTTCTTTTTCTTTCAGACTGAGTCTCCCTTTGTCTCCCAGGCTGGAGTGCAGTGGTGCAATCTCAGCTCACTGCAACCTCCGCCTCCTGGGTTTCAAATGATTCTCCTGCCTCAGTCTCCCAAGTAGCTGGGATTATAGCTATGTGCCACGACGCCAGGCTAATTTTTGTATTTTAAGTAGAGACAGGGTTTCACCATGTTGGCCAGGCTGATCTCGAACTCCTTACCTCAAGTGATCAACCTGCCTCAGCCTCCCAAAATGCTAGAATTACAGGTGTAAGCCACCACGCCTGGCCCCTCAGTTACTTTTCAGAACAACCTGAAGAGGAAGGTCAAATTGTTTGTTCCATTTTACAAATGAAGAAAGTGAGCCCTAGAGAAGTGTCCCAAGTTCCCCTAGTATTCACATTCTAGTCAGGCATTTCTGAAGCTCTGAGCAACCCCTACATCCCTAAGAAATATATCTCCATTTGGGAAATACTAGTTGCTAGGAGAGGTTGAGGATGTGGTAGTTCTTTAGGGTAAATCGCTGTTAGGACCACCTGACGTGTGAAGTCTGATTCTACACTGGCCATCTCTCCTGGGGGAGGGAGGCACCTGCTTAGATGGGATAAGTGGAACCAACCAAGTAGGGATGGATTCCCTGGCTTTGCAAACAATGACAACTTTCTTTATTTTGGCCAACACTTGTCATCCTCCTATGGTGTCAAGTATGGCACTACTCACTAATAACACTAAAAGAGGCAGTGTTACTTAGAGAACAGAACCGGCAGTAAAGAGAAACATGCTTTGCTGCTGGCTCTGTCACTAGCTGTCTTGTAACACAGGGCAGGCCCCGCTTTGGGCTTCAGTTTTTCATCTATGGCATGAGGGCTTTTCATTAGATAATTGCTAAGGTCACTATTTTAGTTAAACTGCTTGCAAAAAGGAATCAAATCTTCATTTAATATATGCACAGTACAAACTGGAAACCTTTGAGTACAAAGGTTTCCAGTCAACTTGTGTGTGTGTATGTGTATGTATATGTGTGTGCGTGTGTGTGTGTGTATGTGTGTGTGTGTGTGTACATTCTTGCCTTTATCTCTCTCACCTTTGGGATCATTTCTGACTTCCTTCTTGGTCTGTTAATAATTAATAGCACTGACATTTATAAGCCAGTGGTAATATGTTTCGATTTTATCATTTCTTTTCATGAATTATGGATATCATTAAAAAGAGATTTTTTAGAAGTCCAAAAAGGGAATGGAAGTTGCTGGGGGGTCAGAGGAGGGTAGAGGGCACACAACCTTGCTCTGCCATCATCTGTCAGGTTTCATAAATTACTTTCAGCTTGAAAGAATTTGAAACGGCTGGTGGCTCCTGTCCGTTCTTCACATATCCTTCGTGGGTGGGAAGACAGCCACAGCTGGAACACAGATTTATAACTAGAGCTGTGAACCCCTCCACCTATGAAGAAGTAGATCACCACCGAAAGTGGGTCTCCCTTAGATGCCATTCAAGACTGTAAATCCCAGAACTGCTCAATTGACAAACTCAAATTTCCCGCAGACCTGGAATCATAAAACGGAAGTTCTCATGCTGACATTGTCTCTGGCCAACTGTGGCTTTGAACAAGGCGATGAACCTGTGGGCTTCCTTATTTCTAAAATATTAAAACAATGCCAGACTCATCTTGTTAATAAGACTGTTTTGAAAGTAAAATTAAATTGTGAGTCTTAAAAACAAACAAAACATCTATTCTTTGAAAGACACCATTAAGGAAAAACGGCAAAAAAGGCAAGCCACAAACTGGGGGAAAGTATTTCCCAAACATAACAAACAAAGCATTTGTATCTAGAATATATATATATATATATATATATATATATATATATATATATACCTCTTATATTTCAATAAGAGAAAACATCTGATTTAAAAATGGGTAAAATATTTGAATAGACACTTTGTAAAAGAATATTATAGTCAAAAATGTACAAATAAAATGGTTTTCATTTTTCTATATGGGTTTTATCTTGTATATTTGAGATTTTTTTTTTGTTTGGTTGTTTTTTGTTTTTTTGAGACAGGGTCTCCCGCTGTAGCCCAGACTGGAGTGCAGTGGCGTGATCTCGGCTCACTGCAACTTCCCCTTCTCGGGTACCGGTTCGAGCAATTCTCCTGCCTCAGCTTCCTGAGTAGCTGGGATTATAGGCACACACCACCATGCCCAGCTAATTTTTGTATTTTTAGTAGAGATGGGGTTTCACCATATTGGCCAGGCTGGTCTTGAACTCCTGACCTTGTGATCCGCTCGCCTCGGCCTCCCAAAGTGCTGGGATTACAGGTGTGAGCCACCACACCCGGCGATATTACTATGTTTTAAAGTTTACTTTTCTTTTCTTCTGTTAATATTACTCAGTATAATTATTTTATTGCACACATTTTTCTCCATTGTGTTTTTCTCTTTCTTTTCTTTTCTTTTCTTTCTTTCTCTCCTTTCTTTCTTTTCTTTTCTCTTCTTTTCTTTCTTTCTTTCTTTCTTTCTTGCTTGCTTTCTTGCTTTCTTTCTCTTTCTTTCTCTCCTTTCTTTCTTTTCCTTTCTTTCTTTCTCTTTCTCTCTCTCTCTCTCTCTTTCTTTCTTTGTTTCCTTCCTTCTTTCTTTCTCTTTCTTTTTTTTTTTTGAGACAGGGTCTTGCTCTGTTGCCCAGGCTAGAGTGCAGTGGCACAATCATAGCTCACTGCTGCCTCGAACTCCAGGGCTTAAGTGATCATCCTGCCTCAGCCTCCCAGAATAGCTCCCAGAGGAGCTGAGACTATGGGTGTGCACCACCACACTCAGCTATTTTTTTTTAAATATGTTGTAGAGAGAGGGTCTTTCTATGCTGCCTAAGCTCCTGGGCTCAAGTAGTCCTTCAGCCTTGGCCTCCCAAAGTGCTGATGTTACAGACATGAGCCACCACGCCCAGCCTCCACTGTGTTTTTGGTCTCTAGAAGTTATATTTGAGTCTTCTTTTACCTTTTATGTCGCTTTGCATGCTTTTCTAGACCTTCTTATTCAAGAGTTATATTTTAGGTATTCATGAGGTATATTTATGATAGTTTTTTAAATGTCCTTGTATATTAAGGATATTAATCTGTGTCATTTCTTTATTTCTTTTTTTTTGTTTTTGAGACAGAGTCTTGCTCTGTTGTTCAGGCTGAGGTGCAGTGGCATGATCTTGTGTCACTGCAACCTCCGCCTCCCGGTTCAAGTGATTCTCCTGCCTCAGCCTCTTGAATAGCTGGGATTATAGGCGCGAGCCACCATGCCAGCTAAATTTTTGTATTTTTAGTAGAGGTGGACTTTCACAGTGTTGGCCAGGCTGGTCTCGACCTCCTGACCTCAGGTGATCTGCCTACCTTGGCCTCCCAAAGTGCTGGGATTGCAGGCATGAGCCACCAGGCCCGGCCCATTTCTCCATTTCTATAGATTGATTTTTCTCCTTATTATGGGTTCTATGTCTATACTTGTTTGCATACCTGGTGATTTTTGACTGGATGTCAGACACACTGTTGGATTATTTTGGTCTTCCTTTAAATATACTTGAATGTTATACTTAGAAATAGTTGTGTTCTTTCGAGGCTTGCTTTAAGCTTTATTAGGCAGTACCAGAACCTTTATTCTAGGGCTAATTTGATTCTACTGCTGAGGCAATATCCTTCTCAGTACTCAAACAGATGCCCCATGTATCATGAAGTTTCTTCATTTTGCTATTAAAATGGAAGCTATTTATGATTCTGAAGGAGCTCTGAGAAGTGTTCCATTTACTTCTTTCCAGTGGTTCTTTTTCTAGCTTTGAGTGGTTTCCTCACATACATAGGCTAATCAGCACTCAGCTAGAGATATAGTGGGAACTGCCTGCAGAACTCTGGAACTCTCTGTGCCTCTTTCTCTTCTCTCACATTCTACCTTGCAAACTCTCGCTTTCTTGGTTTTACCTGCCCCTGGCTCTGTGTGGGTTCCCCTCCCTGTACTGAAGTCTGAGAACTCTCTCCTAGCAGTAAGCTGGGACAATCATAAGGTTTACCTTCTTTCACTCCCTCGAGAATCACTGTTCAGTGCTGCCTGTTGTACAATGTGTGAAAACCATTGTTGCATATATTTTTTCTGGTGTTTTTAGTTGTTTATGGTGAATGAAAAAAATCTAGTTCTTGTTACTCTATTATGGCTGGAAGCAAAAGTTCCAAGTGTGTGTATTTCGCTGCATGTAAGTTACACTTCCTCATGAACTATCACGATGCACTCTCTTCCACGAGGCTACATCATAACCTGGACACTGAGGATAATTTTGTAAAACTCTGCATGTTGTGGAGGGGCGAAAAAGTAACAGAGGAGACTGGCTAGAAATTGCAGAGCAGTGTGTAACTGAGCCCCGTAGCTCTGCTATAAATGCATCACCCATATGGTTACTGCAACCCATGCCATTTCAGAGTCAGCTGGCTGTGCATCACTTTGCCTGGCTATGCTCAGGGCAGGCTGGAAGTGCTGCAGAATCACCTCCTTTCAGAGCAGTCTTCAACCACTGACTGGTGGGAATTGTAGATGAACACTCCAGCGACTTCATCCTCAGGGAGATAACTCTGCAGAGTGTCTTCTACATTGTTTCCAGACTTGCCAAGAAAAATCAACCTCCAGTTGCTCACAGCGGTAACTTGTTTGTTAACACACCCTTTCTTCACTACCCTTCATGCCCTGTCTCGTGTATTTCCTCCTCTCCACTCCACCCCACAATTAGTATTTTCTGAGATTACCCTCTAAAGTAAGCCACTTATAGATGAATACTTGTCTCAGGGTCTGCTTCTGGGGGAGCCCTAACTATGACAGTAACCGACAGTGCCTTAATCAGGCTACCCACTGGTCAGCCATTCCCCACTGGGGAAAGACCAGAGTCCCACAAGCCCAGTCTGTTCCTAGTTCCCTGCTTATCCTTACCTATGATCTCACACATGAATGATGTAGCATGTCTTTTGCTGGTGGAAGTATCAAATGATAATCCATATCTGGAGGACAATTTGGGCAGTAAATACAGATTTGAAAATGCTTATTATCTTTGGCTAAGTGATTGCATCTCTAGAAATGTATTTAAAGAAAATAAATGAGGGTCTATACAAAGTTTGGCTCTGAGACTTTGCATTGCAGCTATGAATGTCAACAATGGGCCATGAGAAAATGATGGCCTACTTTTATAATGGAATACTTTGTGGTTATTAAACATAACGTTGAAGATGATTGTATTCTGGTAGAGGAAAATGCTTACCATCTATTGTTAGGTGCAGAAGGCAGGATATAAAGCCATAAATACAGTACAATCTTGTTTGGTTTTGTAGCTAAGGAAAATTTCTGCTTGGACCTTGCACATACACTGAAAGCCCTGACCCCTGCATAACCCAAAGCTTGCTTGAGCCTTTAACAGCTCATCTCAGACCCAGATGGGAATTATAGTCCAGTTTAATGCCCATCTAGATGACATCATACAGTGACAATGACCCATCTAAGGATCTCAGGAGAGAATTTTCCATCTTCTACAATTAGTCACAAAGTGCCTGTCAAATCCTCTCTTATTTGGAAGGACTTCCTCCCTGCCTTCTGTCCAGCCCTCACACAACCCACTGGAGAGGCCTACTGAACTCCCCAAAGAAAGGCATGGCTTTCCTTGCTTTACATATGCATTCAGCCTCAACAGAGAACATTTTTGGGCTTTGGTTATTCTTTGACATATTTGAATGTAGTTGTTTACTAGTTTTGGTCAAACAAATATTATACACAAGACTTCTCTGAATACCTTTTGAGTGCCACACACCTGTGCAGTGTAAAACATAATAACTTTGAGTTACTGAGGATAGAGGATTTTCAAAAAGTAATTTGAACCTGAAGTGAAAATTCTACTCATGACCTGCCCTCCTTTCCTTTTCCTCTTTGATTTTTTTTTTTCCTGCCTGTATAAGGTACCAGTTGAGCCACAGGGATGAGAGTTGAAGACGTGGCTCATTCATCTTTAAGGAAGGTATTTTAAAAGTGGCAGGGCTTTGGCTAAGAATTGAGAGATATACGGATATAAATAGTTCAGAGTTTATTCTGGGACTGGTGCATGACAGATACATAGAGAGTTTTCAAGTCATCTAATCTAAGTTTGCCAATTAACAGCTGAGGGATAAAGCCCAGAGACTGAATGATTTTCTGTAATCTAACAAGTAACAAATGAGGACAATTGAGTATTTGCATTAAGATCCTCAACTCTTTTCTACTTATTTATTCAAGGGAGAACCTTCCTCTCATTGCACCCCCTTGTTTATTTAAAGGAGGTAATAGTAGGTTTGTATTAAAGTAATTCATGATCTTGGCAGAATCATTTTTAGAGGAGAGATTCTCAAACCAGGCTATTGGCTAGAATTACCTGAAGAACATCTGAAAAATATTGAGCCTTGTGTTTCATCCTTTGAAAGTTCTGATTCAGCAAATGTGAGGTGGGTCCCAGAGAAACATATTTTTAAATTACTCTCCAGGTAATTCCTAAGTGCAGCTACATACTGGACCTGGGTTTGACAAAGCCTTGGGCAATAGGACTGAGAGGGAACTGGGGAAGATGGGAAGAGAAAATAGGAAATTTACTCTCAGGACTCAGACTACTTATTTCCTCTAGAGCAAAATCATTTCCACTCTGGTTGGTAAATACTATCAAATGTATAAATGAAATCTGTACCTTCACAGGAATTTCCCAGTTTGGGTGGAGATGAATTTCAGGACTGGCAAGCAGTCTTCTGCCTCCTCTAATATGATAATGAACATCGAGCTATTGGCTCAGATATACCTCTGTCAGAGATTAGCAGTAGATGTGACTTTGCTGTTTGTCTTGTTGTAGAACAGGGCTTTCATATTTCCCCATTTTATTTAAAAGCCCATTTCCTCCTTCTCTCTACAGTATAAGCACAAATCATAATATTTTCTTTTCTTTTCCAATAATAAATGTCTGTAGGGGCTGCAGGCTTCATTGTTTGGTAAGCCTGACAGATTTCTCCTATCATTTGTTTGATTAAAAGACTCAGTAACTTTTAGGAGTCTTGCTGCTGGTTTCTTCCCATGTGAATGAAATACAAAACAAAAGGCTTGACGTGCCAAGGAGTAGGCAGGTGTGTTTACATGGATTCTATCTATAGCAGCTGTTTACTGTTGGAGAATGGATTTCTTCATGCTGTGAACAACATTATGGAACTTTAAGATTGTGTTAGCTCAAAGTGCTCTTTGACGGTCTTCTCTCTTTCTAACTTTGCTCATGTTGGTCCTTGAGACAGTTGAGCCAGTCTTGTTCCTGGTGTTGTGGTGAGCCTGAACTAGAGGTCCCATGAATGGATGAGCTGGAGACCTTATCTATGCTGAAGATATTATGGTTACTATTAGAAGAAGAAAGCTACCTTCAAAAAAACAACTATTTAATACTTCTCATGAGTCTAGGAGTTGAACAGGGCTGTTCCGCTGATGTCGGCTGAGTCCAGCTGATATTGCTGGGATCCCTGGTGGGTTTGTTGTCAGCTGATGGCTCTGCTAAGGAATGTCTGATCTAGGTCAGCCTCAGCTGGAACAATTCTGCTGTCCCCCACCACATGTTTCTTATAAGCTTCTAATGGGATAACCAACGCACGTAATCAGAGAAGCAAGAGGGAAGGCAGAAAACTCACATAGCTTTCAAGCTTCTGCTAGCATCAAATGTGCTACTCTCGCCTTGAGCAAAACAAATCACATGGCAGATGTCAGTGTGGGAGGTAATTACCAAAGCCATAGGGAGGAGTAAAAAGTTGGGTTATGAATATGAATGCAATAAATCTATCACAAAGATTGAACTGATAAATGATGGTTTATTTGAGGGTAATGGAGGGACTATTATTCTCCTTGTCATTGCTGAAAAATGTGATAGGTTTTCAAAAACAAAGAATGGGAATGCACTCAGACAATAGTAAGTATAGGGGTGTGTGTGTGTGTGTGTGTGTGTGTGTGTGTGTGTGTTGGAGGAGGTGATGCTTTTCATTCTTTTCTTTTTTCTCCTCAAACCAAGAGCAAAGAGACTTTTGAAGACCTTTGAAAACTCTTCTATCAGTCCTCTTGGGAACTCTAAGAGGATGATTTTAAGGACACTGTCAACTGGGAGATCTTTTTCCAAACAAACACTGCTCTCATTTTTGACATCTGGATTTTGACATCAAGAGCTGCCCGCATTCTGAGCTTAGAACTCATCTTTGAAAAGTTGGCTATTTTTTCTGACACAAGCCAAGAAAAGGTATTTATTTTAAAGGTAAGAATGAGTAACAAAAACAAAAAACAAAAAATAAAACCACCCACACATGGATTGGTTATTTTTGCAAAGTAAAAATTGTGATTTTTTTTTACACACCCATATTCAAGCGAAGATAGGAAAAAATATGAGCCGATACTAATTTATAAACCTTTTCTTTTGCATGTAAGTGTTGCCACTACAGTCCCATATATAAGCATCTTAGATAAAGCAATAAAGGCTGAAATGGTGAGGCTACATATCACTTAATTTTATTTCTAGAAGATAACTTAAACTACAATGGGGAGAAAAAGCACATTGTTCCAAGGCATTGGTTCCAAACTTTTAACAATGTTAAGAAATACCAAAGCATAGAACCCTCAGTCCATTTTTTTGGCCACTGCATTTGGTAAATGCTTAGTAACACAAGAGAATAATGAGGAGAATGACACAGCTGAGAAAGCTGAATTCACCAAATGTCAGAGCTGAGAAAAGCTGAATTCACTGAGGCCTCAAATGGAGTCCCAGGACGGGCAGCAGCATCATCACTGGGGAGCCAACCTTGGCTCTAGCCAGACTTGTGATAACAGAGTCTGCATTTTATCAAGATCCCCAGGGATGAGTATGCACATTAGCATTTAAGAAGCACTGATGTATAATTGGTTATGTTATTAATTAGAGGCCACATCTAGGTTTAATGTAATAGAAACATTGATGTTACCAAACTCCTATTTGTAGATCGCTATAGCAACAGCCATCTTTGGATCTCACTGTTTATATCTGTCAAATGGGGACTCATAACTCTCATGCATATTTGTCAAAGGAGTGGAGGAGATCTAGGAATGGCTATCATAAAATGCTCTAAGACAAATGAAGAGGGGTGTAAATATTAGGGCTTGTTATTTTATTAGGGAAGTGCTTAGATCTTAATGCCTCAGCTGGCACAAGTTCTAAACACTGAGGAAACTATGCACTCAAGAAATGCTGTTCTATTCTCATGTTATTGTGAATGTCCAACAATTCACCCTGGATAATTGGTGTTTTAGTATACTGTAGCACTGACCAAGTATCCACTTATATTGCAAAACGTACAACCTACAAGGTGCTCCATTCTGTCAGTGATGACTCACCCATCACTTCGAAGAAGGGTCTTAACACCTTGCACTTGATTTCCTCTAAGGCTTTGTTGCTGAAAATGTGGTCCTCTGATGAGCAGTGTCAGCCTGGGGGCCGGCTGGAAATGCAAAACCTGCAGACCTACCTTCTATCTGCTGAACCAGAACCTGCCTTTGACATGATCCTCCAGTGATTTCTGTGCAAATGAATGTTTGAGAAACCTTGACCTAAGGAAGTGCTTCTCAACCCTGGCTGCACATTAGAATCACCCTGGGGACTTTTAAAAATATCAATACCAAACTCCCCGTTTCTCCCCACCACCAATTAAATTAGAATTTTGGGAGTTGCCTCAGGCATCTATAGACTTTTAAGGCTCCTAAATGATACTCTGATATACTATTTGGTGGTGTGAAGTGAGACCTGGAGAAGGGCCAGGAAGAGTCAAATGACAAGGGTCTTACTACTATTGACATTTGAAATGAGTTGGAGTTTGAGTATGAGGGGAGTAAGTAAAAAGAATGATGGAAGAGAGAGAAAGTTATGCCAAGTGGAATCTCAATTGTGGAAATGGCTGAGTGACTTACGGAAAAGCTAGACCCAACATTGAATGTTAATTTACCTGTAGCTCTGTAATATAAAAACATCTGTCTTGCCAGAATTATAGTAAAGACTGTAGGTGGATGGTTTGCTTCCTATGAAATAAGAGATAAGGGCGGAGACCATTGCTTGAGTTTATGTAGAAAATGGACAATGAGTTGGATAGTAATATAGGTTGCCAGATAAAATATAGGACACCTCATTCAATTTGAATTTCAGATAAGCAGTGAACACCCTTTTAGTGTTAAGTATGTGTTACACAATATTTGAAATATCTGACATTTAAATTTAACTAGATGTCCTTGCATTTTGATCTGCTGAATGTGGTGACCTTATGATAAACCCTAAGCTGGTTTATGAGAATCAGAAGCTGAGGGCTGCAGGCCATCATAAGAATGTTAGTTTTGAGTTGGTAGAAATCTTGGCAAAGACATCCCACTTCAATTGAGCTGAGGCATCTTGTTTGCATTTGGTTTGAATCAGAACAGCTTTTTCATTATTCTCCATTTTTCAATTTTCTTGGGTCTCCCACTTTCCCCTCCCCCATTTGCCTTGGCCTTCCCTTGATTTTTTAAAGTGAACTTTTGCTTGACTTTGTGTTTGCTGTTTTTCAGCATGTTCCAGTCCTAGCAAAAGAAAAGCTCTTAGTCTTAAATTTAAATTCGTTGGTATTTCAGAAAAGGCTCTTATTTATTTACCATTTTCTAGTATACCACAGCATTAGAGATATGGTCATAAATTTACATTCTAAAGTGCTCTCAGCCTTCTGAATTTTGTGATAGACAATTTCCTGGGGCACGAAATGGAGTTAACCCAGGGTGTGGTGAGAAAAACATGGGGGTGGAGATGAAAAACAAGGGCAAAATGAAAACAAGAATTTCATCTGAAATCAGCCCCTATCAACAATGCTGTCTCTCCCTATGCCTGAGACAAAGGGCCTTTATCAGATGGCATGGTGAATAGGCAGGGCCTTCTCTCAAAACTGCCAAGTCTGTTTATGTATCTATTATTTCCTTTGAAAATTGCCTGAAGTGGAGCCTTGTGAAGAATTTCTCAAGCATTGCCTCAAACCATTGCCAAGGTTGGGTTGTAATGGAAGTGCAGAAAGAACAAAGGACAGGCACCAGAATGTTCTTTTATTGCTTGCACGACAAAGAGGAAAGAAAAAGAGAGGAATGGGATAGACCAGTGGTTCTCCAAGTATGGTAGCTGAACCAGGTTCATCCACTACACTAGGGAACTTAATAGGACTGTAGAATCTCAGGTCCCACCCCAGACCTACTAAATCAGCAACTCTGAGGACCAGGGTCCGTCCGGCTTGTGATTTAACAAGCCAGCCAGGTGATTCCAATATCAGCTAAACTCTGCGATCCACAGGTACAGACATTTTACCTCTTTAATCTTAATTTAAAAAACCTCATCTTCTCTGCCCGAGCCCAACGCTTCTGCCTAGGACATGGAGGACCTAGACGTGTAGGACTGGGCTGTCAGCACCAGGTAGGAGAAGGGTTTTGTTTTGTTTTGTTTTGTTTTGTTTTTTTGCCTAGAAGTATTTTTCTTTAGTTTGATGACAAAAGGGGACCAGGATAGTAAGGACAGAAGGAATAGCACAGACAGAAATGAACCTTACTCTTTTTGTCAGCTTCACAAAGTAAACAGAGTCATATAGAAGGAAAAGTTACCATTAGGTAGTTTAATGGACTAGTCTATCTCTAGGACAACAATGGCTTTAAACAGAATTTTCTATTTTTATTTATTACACATTTCTACAATAATAATGGCTACAATTTATTGAGAACTAACGTCTGACATGCACAGCACTAAACATGATTCAAAATTATGTCATTTGATGGACACACTACTCAATAGGTACCAGGGATCTACCCCTACAGTAGGGGGTAGAAGGGGTATGAAGGCGGTAAGGCCCTTGCCTAAGAGTTTACAGCCACAGAACCAGGCTCTGAACCAGCTGCTGCTCTTAAGAAGCCAACTCTTTTTTTTTTTAGGCAGAGTCTTGCTCTGTTGCACAGGCTGGAGTGCAGTAGCATGATCTTGGCTCACTGCAACTCTGCCTCTGGGTTCACACCATTCTGCTTCAGCTTCCCGAGTAGCTGGGACTACAGGTGTCTGCCACCAAGCCTGGCTAATTTTTTTTTTTTTTTTTTTTTTTGTATTTTTTAGTAGAGACGGGGTTTCAACGTGTTAGCCAGGATGGTCTCGATCTCCTGACCTCGTGATCCACCTGCCTCAGCCTCCCAAAGTGGTGGGATTACAGGCATGAGACACCGCACCCGGCCAAGGAGCCAACTCTTAACCCATGCTTCTGGGTCTCGGTTGCATATTGAGCTTGCCCAGGGAGCATTAAGAAATATCATTACTTGAATCCTAGCTGCAGAGAGCCTGGTATATTAGGCCTGGATGCAGCCTACACTTGTGGTTTTTATAAGCTTCCCTAGCATTCCAGTGCAGAGCCAGAGCTGAGGGCCACTGTCTTACTAAGCCTGTCACTTTCCTCTTGGTGCCTTTAGCTAAGTGGATCTCAACCTTGGATGCAAATTAGAATCACCTGTTTCCTCTTTGAACCATACCAGTGTTCAGGCCCATTTCCTGAGATTCAGATTTAATTGACCACAGGTGGCCCAAGCATTGCATTGTTCTGATGCGAAGCCAGGGCGGGCGTCACTGGTCTGACTAACTGCTGGAGCTGAGGGGATAGAAAGTATGTTGGGTTTGTGATATGGCCCTGACCCTGATGTTACCCCTGCTGATAAAGTCCTCAGCAGGAATGAGACAGGGTGGTTTCAGAACAGCAGGTGTGAGCTGTTTAGTTCAGGATTATTGGTAATTGAAGTAAGTGTTGTGTGTGAGAGTGTGGACGCCCGTACATGTGTTGTGAGGACAAATACAAATTAAAAATAAGAGGCTTAGTTCCTCCTGCCGAAAATAAGGGAAGGGATTTCCTTTCTCTCTCTGTCAGGATACTTATCTTGGAAAACTTGTAAATGTAAGTACATTATTTATTACTTTACAAAGTATATTTTAGAAATGATCTGAGCCGTTTTTTGAATGTCTTTCTCCAGGTCCTGGGAGCCATCTCTTTGGAATGCTAACACCAAGGGAGATGGGACCCTATCTCTTTTTCAGTTTATTTTTAGTTATTAATTTTATTTTTTAAAAAATTTATTTCTACGGAAGGGTAAGAGGTTAACTTCAGTGGGCATTTCACACCAAGTTGTAAAACCACCTCTTTTCAAAAAGACAGGTATTTGCATGATTTTTTTTCCTCTGGATAAAGTCAATTAGCTAACACAGCTTGT
Organism: Pan troglodytes; assembly: GCF_028858775.2. Lineage (NCBI taxonomy): Eukaryota > Metazoa > Chordata > Mammalia > Primates > Hominidae > Pan > Pan troglodytes. The sequence continues at coordinate 18,501,882 of NC_072419.2, forward strand.
CACCCCAATTACCAAGTAAAGTTAGGATCAACTATTTGTGGCAAATGGTGCTGTCCAATCCTCTTGCTTGAGCACTAGTTATTGTTTATCTCCAGCACACATATGTAGTGGGTTGAATATGTTTGGCTGCATAGACGGGTGACTGTGAGTTCTTCCTGTCTTTGCAATCTCTTTCCAGGTTGCCAGTGATGCTCAGCACATTCTGGTTTTTCTGATGCCCCTGAATCTAGGAACACTTGGCTAAAAACTGCAAATTATTTTCTCAATTTCATCCTGTTAATAATCCATGAGAAAGCTAATGAACATATAATCTTATCCAACAATAAGAGTGCTTCTTTACTAGCTTTGTGGAGATGATTTGTGGGTTGGAAGAAGACTTCGTTGTTGTTTTTTATTGTTTCCTCAGCAGTGTCGGTGTGCATGTGTGTACGTGCATGTGTGAGTATGTATGTGTTAAGGATAAGGGACTGACCTTAAGATTTCTGCCCTTCCCCCTCCACTTCACCTCTCTGCCCCATTTCTGCAACTTTTATCATTTTTTCATTTTAGTTTTCCATGCAATGTTTGAGAAACTTTGCCCTGGTTCCAAAAAAAAAGAAAAGGTTTGAGCTGGTTGCAGTGGCTCTCACCTGTAGTCCCAGCTCCTCATTAGGCTAAGGTGGGAAAATTACTTGAGCCCAGGAGTTTGAGACCAGCCTGGGAAACATAAAGAGCCCTTGTCTCTCAAAGTTAAAAATTAAAAAAAGGTTTGAACATCAGTTAACTTAGTGTTTCTGGGGTCTTCCCTTCTTTTCTAGTTCTTATGTGCCAGAAATCTGTGGCTCATGCTAGAACCCCAACCTTCTTGGGTTTCCCTGATGGGTCAGAATATCACTACGTGCAAACAGGGGCTGGGAAAAAGTGTCGTATCATCCCCTCAGAGGAGAGGTGCTCCTGGAAATCCTTCTGGTGATGATGGCAGAGCTGTAGGACAGAGGACAAATACAAAGTAGAGACGAGGTGGAGAGGCAGTGGGGCAGTGGGGAAAGTGGAAAATTGGAGCGTGATCTACTCTTTGGAAACAGTTCTGTGCCCTCTGGAGCCTGTGACACATGGTTCCAGCCTGATTTATAACAGCTTTTCCAACAGTCCCAGGGTAAACAGACTAGAACGATATTTGAGCTTATGAGAACAGATGTGGCTGCATTTGCCTTTTAATAAAGACAAGAGTCTGGCCAGGCCCATTGGCCTCCAGAACTGTTTCTGCTGGCCCAGGAGAGGTACAAGAACATTATTAGGATTGGTGGGAGCTCTATTTCCTCTTTTCTTTTCACATCCACCATTGCTACCATAATTTTAGTGACTCATTTAGGATCCGTGGTGGAGAGAGTGAATGCCAGACCTCCCAGATTCTCTCTCCACCCCTCCACCCACCACCCCAACAAAAAGCCACATTGTACTCACTGAACCCTGGTACTGTGAATGGGGCCTTTATTCTAGCCCCGTTTCAGAGTGTGCTGCAAGTTTCCTTAAGTGCAATCATCTTGACCTCAACTTATAAAACCGTAAAACAAGAGCGCTAGAAGGAATTTCTGAAATGGCCTGATTCAACTTTATTCCTTTTCTTTCTCTTTTGTTTGTAACAGAAAAGAACATAGGACCAGAAAAGTCAAGGGACTTGTCTAAGATAAAGCAGTTGGTTGCCCACTGAACTGATCTGCTGCCCATGAATCTAGAAACACTTGGCTGAAAACTCTGTAGTTTATTTTTTCAGTTTCATCCTGTTAATATTCCCATGGGAAAGCTAATAGATATATACTCCCAATAAATGATAAATAATGTTCTCCTGTTTACGCGTCAGGGGAAATCAGAGCAGGAACTCACAACTTGGCTCCAGTCCCCGATCTCGTGCTCCCAAACCCTCAGTTCAGGGTGAGGTTTGCTGTAGAATCTGTATGTTCAATGGATGCATTTCCAGCTTGAAGGACTTTTGCCTTTTATCACTGTTGAAACAAATGAAGAGATGGGTATGGCAATAAGGTCAGAATCCTTGCTGGTTAGAAGTATTTGAGTCTTAGAGTTGCAGGTTTACATTTGCCTTGGACCCTAGGCTAAAATATAGGACTCTTTACCGTCTAGTAGCTTCTCTTTCCAGGTAGAAAGCTTGTTTATTTTAATGTCTTCCCTGTCTTTGGGCATGAGTTTTCAGTACCTGAAAGTCTTTTTCCTTAGCACTTGGTGCTTGGCTTACTTTTTGGCCTCAATAGATTATGTCCGCCTCTGAGAAGACTTCCCTGACCTGTTGCCAGTGTTGGTGGATGTCTCTATTGCTTCCTGGACACATCTTACTACAGCTCTTGCTGTGATGCCGTGTTATTGTTAACTACACAGTGAAAAGGGACGTTGAATATTTCATTCTTAAATACATTATTCTAAGTGAAAGAGATCAGACTGAAAAGGCTAAATACTGTATGATTCCATTTATATGAAATTCTGGAAAAGGAAGAACTATAGGAGTAGAAAACAGATCAGTGGTTGCTTGGGAGTAGGGGAGGGATTGACTACAAAGAACATGAGGGATTTTTATTGTGATTGGAACTGTTCTATACATTGTTTAGGGTGGTAGCTACCAGATTATATGTGTTTGTTAATATTCATAGAACCGTATGACAAAGGGTGAATTTTATAGAATGTAATTTATACCTTAACAAACCCATCTATACCTAAATAAATAAGAACACAAACCAGCTCAAAAAAAAAAAAAAAAGAGAGAGAGAAAAAGAAAGCCCCAAAACAATCAAAACTTCCAACTCTTGTCTAATAACTGGAATGATAGAAATACAGCCTTCTTTATTTCAGGAGCCCAGTTGTTATGCTTTGATTGTAATAAAACTCCAACTAGCCTCAAAGATTGTCTGAGTTCTTTTCAAAGTTAGCATGGAGGTCCCCACAAGATAAACACTAGAGCCAGTTCTACCACTGGCCAAGAAGGGTCACCTTCACCTCTAGGTTCTGCCTCTTTCCTTCTTCCAGAATTGTGCCCAATGTACAATTTTACCTTGTGAAATGGGAATAACAAAATGGAAGCTGGGTGGGCCCAGAATCCAAGGAGTTTGGGTCTGGTAAGTGAGCCACAATGCTGCAGTTCTCCAGGTTGTATTGTGTCTGTCTGATTTGATGGAGGGCCCTGTAGAAGCTGAGGGTGAAGCTACTAGAAGTTCCAGGCCCAGCAGAGATGTGAAGACAGGGGTGAAAACCAGGGGGATTAGGTGACATTCTAGTTCCACGGTTGGTGTGAAATGGCAGGGATCAGATGGAGGCTGTAGCTCAGTAAAGCCCCTGGAAAACCCTATGGTTTGGCAAGTGTGAGGATGTGAATTTTCTACCTGCCTTGACCAGGATAGACCAAGAATTGCACTTTGCTACATCCAAATGCTGACGAAACTGATGACAAAAGCTAGAAGAGACAAGCCCACCAAGTGCCTCCTGACCTCTCTCAGGGGGGACCACTTCTGGGATGCTGATTGGGGTCAGCTGACCACTTCCAAGATGCTGATTAAGGTGGCACCATTAAGAGATGGGACTGGCTTTTTAAGAAATATAATGGTAATTTAGTATTCACGGTGGACCCTTCAAGAATTTATAATTATAGATGTGTAGCCTAAAGAACTGAACTTCTTTAATAAACCCAGCTCAATCAGGGAACTACCCTTTGTCCTACTTATTATTACCCCAACTTTATGACTTACATTCACCCTGATTGATTGAATGATGCTTCCAAGCTTCAGATTCACTAAAGCTGCTTTGTCCAATATGATAGCCATTATCCATGTGAGGTCATGAACATTTAAATTTATAGTAATTAAAGTTAAGTACAACATATAATTTAGTTTCTAAGTTGCATTGATCACATTTTAAGTGCTCAACAGTTAGATGAAGTGGTGGTTCTTTTGGGCAGTGCATATTGATAGGATGTTTCCATCACTGCAGAAAGATTTATTGGACAATACTGTACTACAGACTATTTCCTCAAAGATGTAAAACTTGAGTGATCTCTAATTGTCAATTGAATAAAAACATTTAGTCCTAAAACAATCAAGTTCTTCTCATGTGCCCTATCACTCAGGTTAACCTTTCTCGGTTCCCAGGGTGATCCTGCCATCCTGCAATGATGGAGATTTTGCTCTCATTGAGTCTGCCTGGATTATTTCTGGTTCATGGACAATCTGGTTTATTCCTGTCTTCGTATCATCTGGACCTCTTTCCTGGTGGTAAGTGCTGAGGAGATGCTGTCATTGCATTCTGGGTTGGATGTCTTTGGAAATCTGGGAATATTCTGACAAATTTCTTCCTTCTCGACCCTTAATGACCCAATCAACTATAGGCCAGTCTGGATGGCATGGATAAGAAGGTTGCCTGAGTCATATTCTATACTTCTAACACAACTGTCACCCTCAAGTTGACTAGTTTGCATCTTTCTTCCCTGCAGGTTTTTTTTTTTTCAGCTGTGTCTGTGCCTATATTTGCTTTGTACCTGTGGTGAAAGTTATGCGGCTTGCAATTTTCTGGTATTAGGTTGGTGCAAAAGTAATTGCAGTTTTACCATTAAAGGTAATGGCAAAAACCGCAATTACTTTTGAACCAATCTGATAGAAAACCCTCTTATCTAGTGCTGTGCTGGTAATGTTTAACAAATGTCTCTAAGAGTGGAAAAGGCCTTGTGATTGGCTGAATATCATGATATAAATACTCTCACTGTGATGGATTTCAAATTAACAACTTGACTTCTTAGAACACAGAGCTGGGAAGTTTTCTCACCATGCAGGCACAATAACTGCAAAAAACCTCAAGAGTATAATAGTAGTAAATGTTAGAAAATAGATGATAACTTTTGATTATTTGTTACTTTTGTTTTTGTTATAATTTATTTTACTTCAAGTTTGTATAATTCCATTTCTAATAATGGCCATGTTTAACAGCTGGCTCACAGAATTCTGAAAATTTAGGACTGGCTCCTGGGAGCTGGTATAAGCAGGCTCCAGATCACCACTGCCCCCCTCTTTTTACTGAGGACATATAGTTGGCCTTTACAATGAGTGGTCTAATTGTAACCCCTTTGTATGTATAGCAGCAATGGGGAGTACCCTTGAAGATTCATAGATTGTAGGAATCTGTCATTTGTGACCACTGAAGGATTGTCTAATTTTAGTAGACAGATCTGCCATTGAATGTGAGTAAATGTTTGCAAAAATTTAAATAATTAAATTGGCCCAGGAACAGAAATCTCTGCCTCTTAAGAGGGCTTCGCCTGGCCTGCTTGAGCCCGTCTGAGTGAACCACATGTGTGCTGGTAGGGAATGCAGGTGGAATAGGAATGACTTCTGGCTCGTCCAGAGCTCTTTGCACTCCTGTTAATACTACCGCTTTGAGAAAGCTAAAGAGGTTTGAGTGCATGACATTTTCTGTTTTTATTTAGGAAGTTCAGTTCTGAAAGATGGACTCCTTTGTCTTATACTTTATTGCACTTAAAAAAAACTTTCCTTAGTGCTTAAAAGTTGTTTATGAGTTTTTTCTCTAACAACTGGGGACTCCTGAAAGGTGAGATCAAGTGTCTGTTGCAGTGATTTTTTTTAAGCACCTGGTATGAAGTCTGGTCTGGAGAAAGTGCTCAATAAATGTGGGCTGAATAAAGGCTGAGATGCTAGAGGCATGAACTGGTTCAGGGTAGGGAGTAGACAACTTGCACCGTGCTCTTGGTTTAGGTTACTGATAATTCTGGGCATGTTATGAAAACTGTTGAGTATCAAAGGAGATCCCTGAGTGCTTTTCTGCTGTTTTTCTCAGGTCCTTAGACCCCCTATGGGGCAGGAAAGGAGAGTGGCAGAATAAAGATAGTATGAGCCTGTTAGCTAAGAGCTCTGCCACAAAGCCTAGATTTCTAGTTCCTAACTGCATGATTCTGGGCAAATCATGCCTCCAAGCCTCAGTTTCCACATCTCTAACATGGTAGTAATCACTCCTACTTCACAGAATTGGCAAAATTGGATGAGATGAAGCATGCAAAATGGTTGGCACTCAAAACATGAATGTTATTGACATAATGCACTTCCATTTCTTCGGTGTTGGGTAAAATGGAAGCAGCTTCCCTCACAGTTGCATTTCTCAGAGATAACAATATACGGATACAACCTGGACCCAGCAGAACCATAACAAGAACAGTTATTTTACCCCTCCTGTGTATCAGGTGCTATTCTAGATGCCAGGAACAAAGAGGTTAGTAAGTCATGCTTCCTGCCTTTAACCAATCCAGAGATCAGTGAGTGAATGGAATACATAGTCATTTATCATGATGCAGCGTCAAACAGGAATTTTTTCACGGGAAGAGGATTTGAAAAAAAGAAATTGACTAAGAAAAACATTTTGACTGTTAACTTTGAGCAAACTTGACCAAACATCTCCCAGACCTCTCTCTCACAACCTCTTTTGAGAGCTCTTGACTTTCAAAATCAAATCCAGGTGCACCCCCCAAGATAAGTGGGCAGCCTCATGGCCTTTCTCTTACAGTCAAAGGTAAATTATGCAGCTGGATATTACAAAGCTTTCTACCTTGACTTGATGTCTATGCCTGTTAAAGCAAGCAGCCAGCGTCTGACATCTCAGGGTTGTTACAACTTTGATTATTTTTGGATGGAGGCACTGCTGTCCTTATTTCAGTGCCTCTCAATTATGCCTTGTGTCTCAACTGCTCCTGAACCTTCATTCCATAAAACAAAAGAGATTGCCTGCTGCGGTTTTCATAGGTCTTTGTGGAGTCTCTTTAGATTTGGGCATTTTGAGGTCAATGCGGTGAGTGTTTTTTTCATGCGTTTGTACTTTTCTAATTCCCTCCCCAACACTTACCCTCACCCCTACCCAAGATAGTTTTTATAGTTTTATGAAATATGCATCATAACTTCTACAGAGGACAGCAGGAGTGCAAACATCCAAGAAGATACAACTTTAAGAGAAATTAATTAATCTTTCCCCACTCTCCCTTGTGTGTCCTCAGTGCTCTGAGCCCTTCTGAAACAAACGAGACCCATGTGAATTGCACATGAGGTAGGCAGTTACCTCCTCAGAACAGTTTGGGCGGTGCACAGCAGATAGAATTTTCATTTATGAACAAATTTGTCCAATTCCCAGGTCTTTCATATTCATTTTTGAGGTTTTGGTATTTAACTGTATCTTATTAACATGAATGTACCCTAGAAATGGTGCTACCCCCCAGCAGTTCTCCTCATTTCAGTCAGGAATTGTTAAGGGCAAGAACAAGAAAGATTTCAGGACTTGGAGGTGAGGGAAAGAGGAGCTATCAAAGAATAGCAAGGGCCTTGAAAGACAAACCCCAGCTACTACTGACACCAGGCTGGACAGCTGCATATCCTCCAAGCCAGCAGTCCTATACTATGGTCAGCCTAGCACCAGCATTGACACTACCTGGAAGCTTCATAGAACTGCAGAATCTCAGGCTGCTCAAGATTTGCAGAATCAGAATCTCTGGGGGCAGCTGGGGTCCAGAAATCTGTGTTTGAATGAGCCCCCAGGTGATCCTGATGCACCCCAAAGTTTGAGAAGCACCACTATAAGTCACCGATTCAGACCCAGTTTTCTTCAACTTTTCAGCGTAAGTAGCAGGTGTATGGTTTTATAAAATATAGACTTCCTCTGGCATAAGAAGATTTTAATGTGTGTACCCTATTGTTCAAGATACTTACAATGTTTCGCTGCAAACTTACAATGGGAAATGTAATTTGTCTCTTACTGTGCTGCAATAGCCCCCTTCCTTGCAGTTCTTACAAAAGAGCAGCTTCAGAGACAAATCTTGTTAATGGTAATTATGTGATGCTGCAGAACATTTTTCATCATTCTTCTTGATCCAGAGAATATTGGCTGTGATTCAAAAAGATTTGTGTAGGCTCTCAAACCCCTCATAGATTTCCTTATAGAACTGATCACCTGTTTGAGTAGGAATATAGATGTAAAGAAAAAAAATATACATATATGGTAGGCTAAAAAGAGGGCCAGCAATTGAATGTCTGAGAATTCTATTTGATTTTTTGCTGATAACAGGAGAAGTTCCCCACCCCCTTTTCTTGGGTAATATTCTATTTGATGTGTTTTAGAACTCAGTAAAGCAAAGCGCACTTTTGAAAAATCCCTCCAGTAGTAGAATTGGGCACAGGGCAATTCCAAGTGACTGGAGTGTACCTCAGAACATGGGAGAACCCTTGCTTGTCCTTGTGACTCACTGGCCATAGGACCTTGGATAAGTCAACCACTGATAGGGTTTGGCTCTTTGTCCCCACCCAAAACTCATCTGGTAGCTCCCGTAATTCCCACATGTTGTGGGAGGAACCTGGAGGGAGATGACTGAATCGTGGGGGCAGATCTTTCCCATACTGTTCTTGGGACAGAATGGGTCTCACAAGAGCTGATGGTTTTTTTTTTTTTTGAGACGGAGTCTCGCTCTGTCGCCCAGGCTGGAGTGCAGTGGTGCAATCTCGGCTCACTGCAAGCTCCGCCTCCTGGGTTCATGCCATTCTCCTGCCTCAGCCTCCCGAGTAGCTGGGACTACAGGCACCCGCCACCATGCCCGGCTAATTTTTTGTATTTTTAGTAGAGACGGGGTTTCACCGTGTTAGCCAGGATGGTCTCGATCTCCTGACCTCGTGATCCACCTGCCTCGGCTTCCCAAAGTGCTGGGATTACAGGCATGAGCCACTGTGCCCGGCTGAGCTGATGGTTTTAAAAATGGGAGTTTCTCTGCACAAGCCTTCTCTTTGCCATCATCCACATAAGATGTGATTTGCTCCTCCTTGCCTTCTGCCATGTTTTGTGAGGCTTCCCCAACCACGTGGAGCTGTGAGTTTTCCATTAAATCTCTTTCCTTTGTAAATTGCCCATTCTCGGGTATGTCATTATTAGCAGTGTGAAAACGGACTAATAGAGTAAATTGGTACTAGGAATGGGGTACTGCTGAAAAGATACCCAAAAATGTGGAAGCGACTTTGGAGCTGGGTAACAGGCAAGGTTGGAACAATTTGGAGGGGTCAGAAGAAGACGGGAAAATGTGGGAAAGTTTGGAACTCCGTAGAGACTTGTTGAATGGCTTTGCTCAAGATGCTGATAGCAATATGGAGAATAAAGTCCACGCTGAGGTGGTCTCAGATGGAAATGAGGAATTTTTGGGAACTGGAGCAAAGATGACCCTTGTTACGTTTTAGCAAAGAGACTGGTGGCATTTTGCCTCTGCCCTCGAGATTTGTGGAACTTTGAACTTGAGAGAGATGATTTAGGGTATCTGGCAGAAGAAATTCTAAGCAGCAAAGCATTCAAGAGGTGACTTGCGTGCTGTTAAAGGCATTCAGGTTTTTAAGGGAAGCAGAACATAAAAGATTGAAAAATGTGTAGCCTGACAATGTGATGATAGAAAATAAAATCCCATTTTCTGAGAAGAAATTAAAGCCAGCTGCAGAAATTTGCATAAGTAATGAGGAGCTGAATGTTAATCCCCAAGACAATGGGGAAAGTATCTCCAGGGCATGTCAGGTCCTCATGGCAACCCCTCTCATCACAAGTGTGGAGGTTTAGGAGGAAAAAAATGGTTTTGTGGGACAAGCCCAGGGTCTCTCTGCTGTATGCAGTCTAGGGACTTGGTGCCCTGTGTCCCAGGCGCTCCAGCCATTACTAAAAGGGCCCAAGGTACAGCCAGGGCTGTTGTTGCAGAGGGTTTAAGCCCCAAGCCTTGGCAGCTTCCACATGCTGTTGAGCCTGTGGGTCCACAGAAGTCAAGAACGGAGGTTTGGGAACTTCTGCCTAGATTTCAGAAGATGTATGGAAACACCTGGATGCCCAGGCAGAAGTTTGCTGCAGGGACAGGGCTCTGATAGAGAACCTCTGCTAGAGCAATGCAGAAGGGACATGTGGGGGTCAGAGCCCCCACACAGAGTCCCTACTGGGGAACTGCCTGGTGGAGCTGTGAGAAAAGGGCCACCATCCTCCAGATCCCACAATGGTAGATCCACCAACAGCTTGTGCTGTGCACCTGGAAAAGCCACAGACACTCAATGCCAGCTTGTGAAAGCAGCCAGGAGAAGGCTGTACCCTGCAAAGCCACAGGGGTGGAGCTGCCCAAGATTACGGGAACCTACCTCTTTCATCAGTGTGACCTGGATATGAGACAAGGAGTCAAAGGAGATCACTTTGGAGTTTTAAGATTTGACAGCCCTGCTGGGTTTCAGACTTGCATGGGGCCTGTAGCCCCTTTGTTTTGGCCAATTTCTCCCATTTGGAATGACTGTATTTACCCAATGCCTTGTACCCCCATTGTGTCTAGGAAGTAACTAACTTGCCTTTGATTTTTCAGGCTCATAGGCAGAAGGGACTTGCCTTGTCTCGGATGACACTTTGGACTGTGAACTTTTTGAGTTAATGCTGAAATGAGTTGAGACTTTGGGGGACTGTTGAGAAGGCATGATTGGTTTTGAAATGTGAAGATACGAGATTTGAGAGGGGCCAGAGGCAAAATGATATGGTTTGGCTCTTTGTCCCCACACAAATCTCATCTTGTAGCTCCCATGATAACCACATGTTGTGAGAGAAACCTGGTGGGAGATTATTGAATCATGGGGGTGGGCCTCTCCCATGCTGTTCTCGTGATAGTGAATGGGTCTCACTAGATCTGATGGTTTTTAAAAATGGGAGTTTCTCTGCATAGGCCCTCTCTTTGCCTGCTGCCTTACACATAAGATGTGACTTGCTCCTCCTTGCCTTGTTACATGATTGTGAGGCTTCCCTAGCCACGTGGAACTATGAGTTCTCCATTAAATCTCTTTCCTTTGTAAATTGCCCAATCTCAGGTATGTCTTTATCAGCAGTGTGAAAACAGACTAATACTACCACTTGCTGAGCCTTGGTGTCCTTTTCTATAAAGTGGGATTGTAGTCCCCTCCTATTTTAAGCGTTTTTGTGGTGATAAAAAGAAAATGTATATAAGAGTCATTGCAATAATGATAAACAGGTATGAAGTATACCAGAAAGAAGGTAGCCTAGGACCACATATCAAAATTCATCCTTGTACCCCAACCCCTCTCCTTCCTCTCTGCGGAAACAAAATAGTCTGAGAATTGGAAGGGAACATCTGAGATACACACGCTCCTGATCTTTCCAGGGATGGAGAGCCCTGGCACCTTGGTAGAAGCAGCTGGCTTTTTCTAGAGATCCAGATTGAAGTCTATAGATTTTGCAGCTATTTAGGGGAGGCTCATCTGGGAGAGGCCTTGGAGAGGAAATGCACCTGCCTACTCAGGGCATGTGATCTGTGGAGAGGCTCTCTGACCCTGTGACCCCAGTAAGCCTAGAGAGGAAGCCCCAGTGGCCTGGGCTGCTGCTAGACCTTATATGGGGAAAGGATTAGCACCTCTACCTGGAGAGGCAAGTATTTGACTTCTCATGAACAAACAATTTAGCCAAAAGGACTAGAGTTCTGTAAAGCTTTACCTGGCCAAGAGATCATCTATCAGTGCCAGCAATAGGCAAGTCTTTTCACAGTGGCCAGGTCTCAGAGTAGTAGAGGAATAACTAGAAAACAAAACTTCATGAGTTTTGAGGAAAACATTCAAGGACTCAGTTCAAGGACACAGTCTATCAAATAATAATAATAGATGCACAACATGGAGCTCAAGATAGGGGAATGTGCAAAGTACAGAAAGGTGGGATCAGCAATGGCCCCTGCTGTTACATGTTTATAGTTACAAGGAAAAGAAAAGCAACACAATGTAACAGAGAGCACACAAAATATTTTGGACAAATAAACTTTATATCAGTTATTAGAATTTGACTGATTTATATTTATTTTATCAGAGTAGAAAGATTATCAGTGTGTAAAGCAAAAATAATCAACTTCATGCTATTTAGAATTATACATAGAACAGTGATGATAAAATATGGATAATAGTTTATCAAAGATACACTAGGAAATCAGGTTAAAAATGAAGCTAAGGTGAGAATATTAATGGCAAACAAAACAAAATACAACAATAAAATATCAAACTGAGAGAAGAAGAAATAATAAGCATTTTATTCAAAAGTTGCAAAAATTTATGTATCTAACACCATGTCTGCCAAAACAAACTAGAAATACAAGAAAACTTTGACAATGCGCAATTATAATGTAACCGTTAATAAATAGCTTTTTGAATTCTAAATATCAAATAAGCAAAAAGTAAGAAACAATATACTAAAGAATATAATCAACAAACTCAACTCAGTAGAAACATGTTAGGATATGGACATTGTGAGTGGTGAATATAGACCTTTCTTTTTGTAAACTAGAGACAGAAAATGTACATTCTCCCCTATTTTGATGGAGAATCTACTAGTATTGATCATGTATGTAGCCACAAAGAAAGTCTTAATAAAATAATCCAAAATAAAGCTTTTACAGAACACATTCTCTATTAAGCTAGAAATAAGCAATTAAAAGGCCAGAAATAACATTAACTACATGGAAGTTAAAAATATTCTTCTAAATAATTACTAGATCAATAAAGAAATTAAAGTAAAATTACATACTATTTAAGGTATTTGGAAAATAGTGGAAAAAAAAGAACATTTTGTACAAAAACCTGTGGGATGTAATTATAGCTATATTATACAAAAATATATCTTTATTGCTTTTGTAATTTAAAAATAACTATAAGTAGGTGAACTTCAAATTAAGAAATCAGAAAAACAATGGGAACCAATACAAATGAGAAAAGATGTAATTGTAAATTATCAAAAAATAGAAATAGAAAAAATAATAGAAAACAGAAAAAAGAGTTTCATTGAAAGGACAAAATAGACTGGCAAGTATCGATTTTTTTAAAAAAGCAAAAATGTAGAATATAAGACATCAGAAGGCAGAGAAACCATAGATCTATGAGAGATTTAAAAATTATTGGAGAGTATTATATATAAATACATGGCAATAAATTTTATTATCTGAAAAAGTATAATCAAATAAAATTGACCCAGCACGATTGAAAACATTCGATTAGGTCAATAACCAGTAAATTGATGGTAAAATAATTAAATACCTTTCATTTAAAAATATCACTAGGCCCAGTGAGTTTTATAGTCAAATTTGGCCTAAGTTTTAAAAGCTAAAAAAACTACTCTGCAATTTGAGTGATTAAGGACTGCAGAAAAATGATGGATAGTGTTCTTGTTCATTTTATCAAACTTACATAAGCTTAATGGCAAAACCTGTTAAGGTTCATATATAAAATAAATCTGTGAATCAATTTACTTGTGAATACAGATGGAGATTTTAAAAAATAAAGTGTTAGCAAAGAAATTTCAGCTGAATAGTAGGAGAATAAGATTGTCACACCCGAATGGTACTTATTTGAAGAATTCAAAGAGATTTCAAATTTTGAAATATATTACGTGGCTCCATATTTCAACAAATTAGAGGGAAAACCATATAATTATACCACTAGCTAGTGAAGGGTTACTTTATAAAATTCATCATCTAGTCTTAAAAAAAAAAATCTAAGTAAAATTTGAATAGAAGGGAAGTAGCCATGATAAAGATTATTTACTTAACAGAAAACATGAGAATGGATGGTAAAATCCTGAAATCAATTTTGTTACAATATGGAAAAATTAGAGATGACTTTTATTACTATAGAAATTGAACAGTGTTTGACAAGTGCTAATTGATGCGATGAAAATAGTAAATAAAATAATCAGCATAAATACAGCAAAGGAAGAGATTCAGTTATTGTATTCTTACAAAATTAAACAGACTCCACTAAAGCAACTATAAACAACTATTAAAATTATTAAGAGAACATAGAGATTGGGGGTGAGAGGGACTGGATAAATATACAAAATCGACAGCCTCTTTCTATAACAGAATTACTAAGTTAGAAATGGGAAGAAATTATTTGTACTAGTAACAAAATAATAAAATACTTACATCCTTCTCATTTTATTTAGTTATATGTCAGAAATGAAGAAAATTATAAAATCTTACTCAAGTATATCAAACAAGGGATTTTGAAAAATACCTTATTTTTGGATGGGAGGACTAATATCATAAAAATACCAATTTATCCCAATTTAATATATAAATATAATGCAATCTCAATCTGAATTGGACTTGGTCAAAATAATTAATAATTCCATTGAAAGACTAAATAATTAAAAGTCAAGATTTTGAAAAAGGAATGACAAGACATGTGATTTAACATTTATTAAAAATGTAAAAAGCTCTTATATTAGTTTTCTATTACTCCTGTAGTAAATTACTACAAACTTGGCTTAAAACAACAGAGATTTATTATCTCACAGTTCTGGAAAGTTTGAAATCAAGGAATCCTCAAGGTTATGCTTGTGCTGGAGGCTCTAGGAGGTCTTTCGTTCCCTGCCTCTTCCAGCCTCTGCTGGCTTCTAGTACTCCCTTACTTGTGGCTACATCACTCTGGTCTCTGCCTCTGTGATTTTCTGTCTTTGTAATTTCCCTCTGTCTTCTCTTATAAGCACATATTTTGTGATGGCATTTAAGGCCTATCCCAATAATCCGGGATAATGTTCTCATCTCAAAATCCTCAAAATCACATTTACAGAAGCTTTTTATAAATTTAAATAAGGTAACATTTACAGGTTCCTGTGATTAAGGTGTGGATATCTTTTGGAGTGGGGGAGGTGGCATTTCTCAGCCTACTACAGCCACTGCAATCAAACCATTTCACTATTAGAGCGGACAAAGAGGTCAATGGATAGAATAGTCCAGACATAGAGCCAAGTACAAATGGGAACCAGAAATGTGGCAAAGGTGGGATTTCAGTTCACTGGAAAAAAAGATGCTTTATTTGGTAACTTGTTATCTATAGAAGAGAAAATAAAACTAGATAACTATCTTATTACCATATAAAAAATAAACCCCTGGTTCATCAAATGTGCAAATGCAGAAGAAGAAAAATTAGCAGAAATTCTAGGAGAATATCTGCAGAAGTTTGGCCAGTAAGAGACAGACATATATGACTGTACTGACAGTCCCCAACTTAGAATGGTTTGAGTTACGATTTTTCTACTTTACAATGGTCCAAAAGCAATATGCAGTCAGCATGCTACTCCACCTACAATGGGGCTATGTCTGGATAAAGCTGTTATAAATTGAAAATACTATAAGCTAAAAATGAACTTTTAACTTAATATTTTCAATTTATGATGGCTTTATCAGGACATAACCCCACAGTAAGCCAAGGTGCATCTGTATAAAAATATAAAAATAAAAGACTAACATGTCATAAACATCTTTCCAAAGATCAAGATTCTAAAGTTAGACAATAATTTTCATATTTTTCTTCATACATCTTCTATTTTTTGTGTTACAATGAACGTTACTATATATGCAATAATTAAAATGAATAACATTTAAAGGAGAAAAATATTATATATGATTTGGGCCCACATAGGTTTGCATCTTGGCTACATTCCTTACTTAATACTTCTGAACCTTACTTTCTCCATCTGTGAAAGGAGGACAGGTTGAGGTATTCCATGTTTAGAAGTGTTACAGTGAGGAATTGTAAGTATAGCAAACTGTAGAGAAACAAGGAGTGAGGTAAGGAGAGGATGAATATCTTTTTTTTTTTTTTTTTTTTTTTTTGAAACGGAGTCTCGTTCTCCCCAGGCTGGAGTGCAGTGGCGCCATCTCGGCTCGCTGCAAGCTCCACCTCCCAGGTTCACGCCATTCTCCTGCCTCAGCCTCCCGAGTAGCTGGGACTACAGGCGCCCGCCACCACGCCCGGCTAATTTTTTGTAATTTTTAGTAGAGACGGGGTTTCACCATGTTAGCCAGGATGGTCTCGATTTCCTGACCTCGTGATCCGCTGGCCTCGGCCTCCCAGAGTGCTGGGATTACAGGCGTGAGCCACCGCGCCCGGCAGAAGATGAGTATCTTTTAGTTGATTTGAAAAGTAATTTACATAATCAGTAAGAAACCTGAGAACGTGTATATTGACATTAAGAAATAATGGGGAGACTGGGAATTACGGTTAGAACTAAAGCCCCATCTCTACCCCAAACACTGTTTGCTCCCACCACTAGTGGTTGGGGCTCAAAAATATGTATGTTTCCAACTGGCATGGTGATGAGAACACACTTTCTTTCAAAATGACTACTTGCAACTTTATTGTCTTAATTTTCATTTCCTGGTAAAGTCTTGAAAGTCTTGAACATTTTTTCCTTTTCATTTTATGTTCCCAGGTTCTGAATTTATTTTGCTGAAAGAGAGAGATACTTTCTGAATTTTACCAGCAAGGCTATTACAGGAATTCCTTAAAGAGTTTAGCTAAGGGGACTTTGAATTACAAAAAGCACAATTTCCCAAACCAATATCCATCAGTTAGGACACATTCAAGCCCTAGGAGATTATTACAGCCGTTTTTTTTTTTTTTTTTTTTTAATTACCATCACTGACCTGAATAATAAATTAGCATTACTCTTAGAGACTAGAATTAAAGAGCTGAAAAATTCTTTCTTTCACTCACCTTCATTTCAGAGGGAAAGAAACCAAGGCGGAGGAAAGATCAAGTTGACCTACCAATGTCCCACTGCTTGCCAGCACCAGCATCTTTCACCTTTCAGTCCACCTTCCTTCCCACACAGATACACTGCCCAGTATAAATCCTGAAAAAAGGGTCTCCTCCAGACTGCCCCAAAGGGTCTATTGTCCCTATGTCTTGCAGACTTGAAAGGCTAGTTTTCTTCTTCGAAGGGAATAGAAAGTGCCAGAACTTCATTGTCCACCTCCAACATGCCGCTGTGAATCTTTCCAATCTGAATTCCACAGGCATCACAAAGTGTCCTTGACACTTCCAAATACGAATGAAGGATCTCAGGAATCCATTAACTATGCTGATGGATTAAACGGTCATGTGTATCTGATAGGCTGACTATCAGATATGGGAAAGAATGGGAAAAGAAAAACCCTGACAGAGGTTTGCTATTAAAATTTTCTCTAAGAGGCATGGGGCAAACAACTGGCTTTAGGCTGGCATGCCATTCATCTGTTTCTAAGTAGGGTTAACACTATAGGGAGTTATTTTAAGTTTTTTGCTTGCATAGTTGAGAGAAAAATAATTTCCCTTATCATTCCAAACTTAATGTCAGACAACTTGACAATCCACCAACGCTCCGTAACTAGAATGTCAGTCCAGACTTCTCCCTTTTTGGTCTATCGAAGGAGCAGTGTATACTTCCTAGAAGCTGGTGGGGAAGTCTTATTTTTATATTTCCTGAATCACAGGGAGCTTTTATCAAGATCTGTGCAGCTCTTTTTGGTCTAATAAAATCCTGCTTGTGGCATCAAAGTTTGGGTTTCCCTAGAAACAGACCCTGAGTCTAGGATTGAGATGCAAATCAATTATGTGCAATTGTGATTGCAAGAAGTACCTACAGGGAAGTAAGGTGCTGAGACCAGAAGGGGAAGGAGACCAACAGTGTGTTAATGACAGGCTACACCAGGGGGAGACAAGGCTCAATTCCATTGGGAACCTTTAGGGGGCAGTGTAGAACACACTTCAGAGTTGTCCCTTGGAAGTGGTGAGAAGCTGGGGTATTTATTTATTAACTCTCATTCCTCCTTAGCCGAAGCCTGCTTCTTGAGGTATGAACTCACCAGCATTTCAGCCCTGTTTGGTGGGAACAGAGAGAAAGCCCACAGACAGGGAGTTGGCAGCTGCCTGCAGCAGGTCACCGTTACTGGGGAACCAATACCATTTGGTATAATGACCTTCTAGGAGGATAACTCACTTCCTAATTTTCAACAACCTTATTTCATAAATAGGTTAGGGCTTCTAACTTGACTTCGCAAAAATAATTTAGGCATTTATACTTAAGCAGAGTGCAAATACTAAATTCATTAATTGGTTAGCACTCTTTTTGTTTCTCATATTAAAGGAAATAATAGTTTTAATTAAGATTCTGTTTTTTGTTTTTGTTTCTATTTTGCTATTACCTGGAAAGATCGAGAGTGGCTGGGTCCTGACCAGGAAGTTAAAGAGCGACACAATTTGCTCAATGATGACATTTAAGCCCATATCACCTCATGGGTGGGACATGAGGCTTCCACAAACATTAGCTTTTCAAACTTATGAGTAATTGGAGCTGACAAAAGAGAATACAAGTGAAAATGTTCAGTGCATTTGCATTGGGACTAAAAGTCACCATAGTTATCCCAATTGTGAAATCTGGCCAATGGGGAATGCCATGGTCCTTCCGGTATGTGTTTCTCTGGATTCTCTTCTATTCCCATCCTTCTCAGCACTTATTACCTTTCCAGGGACTAGACTCAAGAATGCAGGTGTGAAAGCATTATAGCCAATCCTATTTTGCTTTGTGTGAGAATATTCTCTAGCATTGACAGTTTGACGGTCCTTGTTGTTTTTAAAATTGTGACAATTTTCTTCAAATCTGGACTTGCTCTGATATTAAGGCTGGCACCCCGATGTGTGTGCTGCATTGCCATCTGAGGCTTGTCTCATTGCCAGCAGGTCTCAAATTCTAGTTTTCTGTCTAAGATATAAGGGCAGAATGTTATTTATGGGCAATTACAAAAATCACCTTGCTCCATTTGATTTATTGGAGAGATTTCAATCAAGGCTTAGAGCTCATCCCAAGCAGACAACTATGCTGACAGTATTTAATGATTTATTGAATGCTGCCAACTCCAGCTCTTCCTCTTTTTCAGTTTTAAGTTGGTGGATTTGGGGGAGTGCTTCAGATGCACTCAAAGCTATGGTAATATTTGGTAGATTCTGAAGTATGCTTGAAGCCCTTTTTTTTTCTTTCAGTTAATTAGGTTTGTTGTATTTGCTAGTGTGCATAGATGGGAAGGGCTTGAAGTATCACCTGAGGGTCTTTAGCTCTTCCTGACTGTAGGATTGACTGCCAAGATGTTGTGATGCTACTTTAACTGGCGGAGACAGGGACACTCAGGAAAACAGAGTTAATGATGAACTTACTGTTTAATAACACAAAATGAACTTATTTACATACAGTGTATACAGACGCATATGGGTTATAGGATGTATTTTCCAAATATGCCAATATTATGTTTTGTTAAACATTTTTCATAAATGAGGTATAATTTACAGATTGAAATGCATGAATATTATGTACATGGATCAATGATTGTATATATCTTGATCAAGAGATAGTTTTATCACCTCAGAAACTCCCTCCTGTTTCCAGCCAGCTCTCCTCATCTTTAGCCAATCACACTTATGTTTTCTATCACTATAGAACAGTTTTGCTCATTCTTGAATTCAACATAAAGGAAGTCATGTAGAATGCACTTTTTTTGTTTGGCATGTTTCACCCATTATCATGTTTTGTTCTTGAGATTCAACTGTGTACTTGCGTGTATCAAGGTTGTTTCTTCTTATTGCTGAACAGTATTCAATTGTATGAATATACCACAATGTATTTCTCAAATCTCCTGTTCATGAATATTTGGATTGTTTCCAATTGTTGGTTAGTATGAATAAAGCTGCTATAAATAATCCTGTACAAGATATTTTGTGGGCATATGTTTTCATTTCTCACATAAAAACTAGTATCAAGATTGCTGGGTCATAAGAAAGGCCACGTGTAAATTCACGTTATTTCTGGCTTAGAAATGTATGCTTACGGTTACATGATTAAATGTTATGGATTTCTGCAGACCACTTCTAAACTTTAGAGTGGACCACTCCTAAACTTTATCTATACATAGTGTCATAGACATTTCTATCTATATACAACATATTGTTCAGCAACTCAAAGTGTATGTTATTTGCTTTATTGGCATGTGAGAATGTAGTGTAAAGGCCATTTTGAGGAGAATATTCAGTCTGTGATGTCTCTCAAATTCAATTACCATCTTGAACAAGAAAGGAGCCAGTGACATCAATTAATACTTATTGTGTTGTCTTGCATATTCAGGTCTTCCCTAAGAAGAGGCCCTTCTTGAAACCAGGTCCTGCATGAGCTAAAACAGATGGCTGATGTAATCACCCACAAATAGTGTGTTGTAAAAGGGTGCAAACTAGATACCTTCTAAATGACCAAAGAAAATGCAAAGTCAGAAGTGATTTGCAAGAGCGACTAAGAATAGAGTCAGCGCTACATTATAGACAATGATGATAGGATTCCAAGAATTACTGTATAAATTACTCATTTATTTAAAATTTTTTGTCCTCTGTTTTTTCTGCAGTGATTTGTAAGAAGTTAAGTAAGTAAGTAAGCCTCCTAATGAAACGGTGGTGGCAATCTTTAGAGAAACCATATTTTATTCTGGGAGCTATGCAGAAAGGAAACTAGGTGTGGAAATCAGCTGGTGGGACTTTGGAATTTGTGGTTGGTCGGCTGGGCCTGGTGGCTCACACCTGTAATCCCAGCACTCTGGGATACTGAGGTGGGCAGATCCCTTGAGCTCAGGAGTTCAAGACCAGCCTGGCCAATATGGTGAAACCTCATCTCTACTAAAAAAATACAAAAATTAGCTGAGGTGGGTGTTGCACACTTGTAATCCCAGCTACTTGGGAGGCTGAGGCAGGAGAATCACTGGAATCCAGGAGGTGGAGTTTGCAGTGAGCTGAGGTCATGTCACTGCACTCAAGCCTGGGCAACAGAGCAAGATTCTGTCTCAAAAAAAAAAAAAAAAAAGAAAAAGAAAAAGGAATTTGTTGTTGGTAAACTGATGGTGGGATGCTCTCTTCAGTTCTTGAGGCTCAGGCTAGGAACAGTATTGTAAAACTGTCATCCATTGCTGTGAACCAACCAACTGCTGCTCTTGTACTGGTCTAGTTAGTCTCTCACTGTATCTCTCACTGTTGTGTCATTGTGTGACCTTGACAAGTCCACTTGACATTTGGTTTTGGCAGATTCCCCTGGGAGGTTTTGCTTGGTGAATACAATGCTAGAATTTTCTGCTGTTATCCAGGCAAAGGTGATGTAATTCCTTAATTAAATGATTGGATTTCAGTCTGCACTCTTTTAGCCTGTGAATTTCCTACGTGAACATTGCCTAACTTGATGATGTAGGAGTTTTGTTGCTTGGCCTCAGCTCTTGTTGGCAATTCAGTTTGATTAAAATGTCTGGAGACTATCTTCAAGTAGAGTGGCCTTTGTTGTCCATTGTCATTGGATCGTTGAGTGGACGTCTGTATCTCCTGGCCCTCTCCACTTGAACTGTATATCATTTATGAAATACTGCCAGGCTGAGAATGCAATCTCATCAGGAAGATTTGGTGAGATAATTAATGCCTTAGTTGTTTGGGAGCTAGAGGGCTGTAACTCTTCACTTGCAAAAGTGCCAGCCTATGGCATTTCCCAAATGTAGGTTACTAAAGGACAAGTCCTTATGTTCTGAAAAAGTATTAGATGTCCAGACTTCCTTCCTCCTTTTGGTGGGAATTGCAGTTTTTAAAATTCAACATTGGATTCTAAGTTTCTCCAACACTTTTTTCTTTGTAAGCAGGAATCCAACTCAATTTATTTGCTCGATCTTTTGTCACCATATGTCCTCAGTCACCCAGTGAGAATGGAAGCAGCAGGCAATTTAATTTGTTCACAGTATAATCTTGGGTCCCTTTGAGTAAAAGCTTTTAGCAGCTCTGCTCCCTAATTGTGGAATTTACTACCGATTTCTAGTCACAGTGCCCTGCCTGTCCCTGCTTAAATAAACTAAAGCTTACTGCATTAGCTGAAGCATTTGAAACTCTTGGGTAGGGGTATGGGCAGTGGGTAAAGGGGTCTCAAAGATGGGGAGAAATGTTTATTGTTCACTGCCCAGGTTTTCTCCCTGGAAAGAAGAATACACAAATTCTCACTCATATAATTCATGTTTCTGTTTCAGGAGTCTGCATAAGAAAAATAAGTGTAATAAAATAAAATTAAAGAAAACATTGGAGGAGAAGCATGGAGAAGGGCAAGAGGGAAAAAAAAAATAGAGGGAAAAGCCAAGAGCTTGGAGGAGCAGAGGAGGAAATGAATCTACCTATTCTCTCAAATCCTTTCCTCTTACTTCTCTGTAACTGCAGTTAATTTAGTGGCTTTCTTAATTCAGTGACATCCACATATATCAGAGCAGTTCTTTTTGCCGAAATATTAATTTGCCTTGAGTTGGACTGTATGAAACATTAACCACAGATTTGGAAACTGACATGCGCAATGTTCCTGTTCTTGCTTTGCTGGGAGCCTTTGCCTGGGGAATGAAGGCCCCAGGGAAGGACTGGAACCCCTGCAAACCCCCTGTCCATCTCCTCAGCTGCTGCATCCATACCCCGTAGAGCAGCAGTTACAAACACGGGTTAATTTTCTGGAACCGTTTCACCCTAAGTCTCTGGGATGCACACAAGATCCAACATTTTTCTTTGTTACTTGCTCATTTAATTTATTAACTGTAAGACAGAGAGAGAACATTTATAAGAATACTAGTAAAAGCTAAGTGGTAGAAAAGGTGAACAGATTTATGAATGTGATTTCACTATAGGCTTCCCAGGGGAGTTGGAAATCCTTTCCCATTTCTATACAATGGGGCTATATGAAGACTCACTGGAACTAGATGTCACGGCGTAAGGTGCAAAAAATGTTGTGAATCCGAGGGCTTCCAGTGACCTGCATTAGGGGCATAAGATGACATGATGAGTAAAGATTTCAGCTTTCAAGGAGGTAGAAGGAAATGGTTGATGGTACTTAATTGCAAACACACACACACACACACACACACACACACACACACACACACTCTTTACATCAATAAGTTAACACCTGGCATCTTTTTCACAGTGAGAAGATTCTGGAGGCCAAGGAGGTACCTGGGGTTCTGAAGCTCTCTACTCAGCCTCTTGAGGAATCTGAGTATTTATAAGGCTTTGGGGATTAAGGGCAGCATCTTATTTTCACAGCTGAGCTTAGAGTCCTCTTACAACAGGAGCCCCTGTTATAATGTGTGAAGAAAATCTCCACCTTGCACAGAAAGCTGCAATGCATCCATGGTGAAGGAGTTTCCTCATTTATAATTAAGTTCAGGAAGCAGACTAGTGTGTTCTTTTTCAGATAAAGGAATGGCCTTCATGCTGAGAAAATTTAACCCTACACTACTATTAGGTGTCAGAGTCCTTTTAAAGATGAGATGGGCCAGACAAGTGAGGAAGGTGAGAATTGGATTAGTTTGGAGGATAGGATAGCCACAGGAGTATGAGGCATGGGATAATTTAAGGTAGCATCAGGAGAAGCCAAGAACTGAATCAAAGTCAGGCAGGATCAGAGAGGCTGAGAGAATGGATCATCCATGGGGCTATAGTCTAAGGTGGAGGTAGAACTTGAGTAGCTCAATTAAAATGCCAAACTTAAGGAGAATGGATAAGGTGACCTGCCATTTTGCTCCCTGATACCCTCTCCAAGTGTTGACAAGGGTCTAGCATGTGGCTGATGCTCGATAAATATTCATTAATTGAATAAATAAATAAGTGAATGAAATAGAAAACTGTAGAGACTGGGCAGTATATTGAGACACATTCTGAAGAACCTAGGAATAAGCCAGTAATACACTGAGTAGAACAGGGGCATGGTACCCCTTTCGGCCCCAAGCACAGGGAAGAGTGGCTTCATGGAACAAGGCATGGGTTCTGATGGGTGCTTAGGTTAGAATTTCGTGAAAGGATGGCTTGATGTCAAATGACCCATCTTCAAGCTCATGAGTTTTACATTCCTGCCAATTGGACATAGGTCTGTTATCTGAGCCTGGCATGGAGGAATCTCTAGGCCAGGAGCAAAGGGTCTCAGCTAAAGGAATCTGAAGAGTTGGAGCACTGGTTTTCCTTGATTTAACCGGCTCCAGGAAAACTCACATTTCATGGCTAAATGTAAGGGTACAGGCAAGAAAAGAGATTTGTTGTTGAGGTTTGTGCCTTCAAATCTTAAGTGATAGAAGTGTACATGTGAGTGTGTATGATGTGTGTGCATGTGTATTTATAAGAGATTTTGAGATAGTACACAGAAGCAGGAATTAGAAGGTCACACCTGCAGGCACATAGAAATAGTAGAGATGTCAGAGATGCAGAGAAATACAGAGATACACAGAAAGAAAATGAGAAACCAAAGAACAGAGAGTCAGAGGCTATTTGGAATCTCCCCTCCCCATTAATCATGATAGTTGGTACGATTGAGGATGAGGTTGTTCTTTAATAATTGAAACTCTAGGGATCCACTTCTGCTGGATCTCCGAAGGTTTGGATAAGTTTTCAAAAAAAGAAAAAATATCACCTTCGAAATAGAAGTTACTCCCTAGAAAGACACACCTGTGGTTATGAAATAATAAAACTGTTTACATCCAGAAATACAGAAAATACATGCAGATGTGTCCCAGTCCCCCAAGATGTGTGCTGGGCAAGGAACAAGGCCTTGCAGGCTTTTGTGCTGAGGCTAGAGATTCTAGTTACGGGTTCTTTCCTAAGATTCCCTTATACATCTACGTCCACGTAGATACCTGACACTGTGATAACTGAAAAAAATATTTATGGTTCGAGTGCGGTGGCTCACGCCTGTAATCCCAGCACTTTGGGAGGCTGAGGGGGGGTGGATCACCTGAGGTCAGGAGTTCAAGACCAGCCTGGCCAACATGACAAAACCCCATCTGTACTAAAAGTACAAAAATTAGCCAAGCATGGTGGTGCGTGCCTGTAATCCCAGCTACTTGGGAGGCTGAGGCAGGAGAATCTGTTGAACATGGGAGGCAGAGATTGCAGTGAGCCGGGGTTATGCCACTGCACTCCAGCCTGGGCAATAAGAGTGAAACTCTTGTCTCAAAAAATTATGGATCAAAACCTTAATAAGCAGATGCCCTTTTCATTGTTCTTGCTCATATCCAGATAAGAGCTAAGCCAGTTTCCTTCCTGACTCCTCCACCTCACCTCACGAGTAAACAGAAATAATGATAAATTATACTGCAGGCTAGTCAATAGGAAGTCTTCCAAGCCCAGGCTTTAATTCATCTTGGGTGATAGTTCATTTCACACAGCCCCACCAGACAGGAATAACTTATTTTAATTGGCTATCATTTGTGAACCGGCGCATGGTCTACTTTAGAAATGACACTGCCACTTTATTGTAACTGCATTTCTCTGACTCATGGTTATCTAACTGAGGGGAGTAGATCAATTTTTCATAAATCATAAAAGTATGTAGAAAAATGGATTTCTTTCCCCAGTCCTTTCTAGCTTTCCCACACAATACCAAAAAGAAGGCTATCCGATTCTGTGACCATCCACCTATACTTGGAATCCCCCCAAAGAAGATGGCCTTAGGAGGAAAGAACCAACAATAGTCACGGCATGTTGAAAAAGAAAAAAAAAACACAAAAAACAGGCCATTCTCCAAGCTTCTTTGGCCCTTTGTTAACTGGTCTGACACAGTGAAGATTCCTGTTATCCTGATGAAAGCAATTGCTTTTTCTCCCATAGAGTCCTTGTTCTTTATTAGAAACATCACTTAATGTTCCCAGGGACTAGGATAATGACCTATGTAATGGCCTTAGGAATCCTAACCTTTCAAGGTAAGAGAGGTAGCAAAGATATGCCCAAGAGCATGGACAGATGAAGAGGGACAGTAAGTTCCTGTGCTTCCTTTGGAGATCTCTGTCATTACGTTGCTGGGTGGACAGAAGACCTGACAAAAACCTCAGTGTCATCTTCTCTCTTTTTAGCCAAGACCCTTTTTGGAAGGGGTTGGAAGGAAATGGAAGGAGGGCACCCACTCTGTTGTCAAGAACTGGCATCTTAGCAAAGACAGACTCACAGTGGGTGGATTAATCTAAATAGGGGCAGAGGAATCATGTCAATTCCACCCACAATCACTCTGCATGTCCCCTTTCCTCCCTTAGCTGCCTGAGGTCTCTATACAAATTGCTCTCCGACACCTGCTCAGAGACCCATGTCTTCTTCCTGCAGAAGGCAGCCACTTTTGGTTCCACTGAAGCATTTTAGTCATATGCATTTAGATTATAGAAGAGGTCACTTGCATAGTTAATAAAGTTTTTTTTTTAAACTAGAGAACATGATTTTTGAGAAATAGGAGGGACATTAACTGTCAAAGATATGTAGGTATGTGTGTGGGTATGCATATTCGTACATATGGTTTCAATCCTATCCAGAATCTACATTATAAAGGTAAAAGCTTAAACAATGACAAAGACTGTGAAGTTTCTATTAGTGCACACACTTTGGAAGAGTACATGTTCATGTATGTGGGGTGTGTGTGTGTGAACACAAGAGGTTATCAGTGTACAAATAGCCAGAAACTGTTTTTAAGTGAGGTGTTTAAACTTGAAATATGTTCCCTTACAAAAGAGATTATGGAAGGTAGATTCCCTGGCTTCCCACATCCAAAAATGAATAAGCCTATCAGACTATTACAGATTTACCAAAAATTTTTTTAAAGTAATAGTGTTCACTCACCTTTTTTTGGTAATGTCATAAAGTATATTTGGAGGCATTGATTCACTTTGTGGAGGTCCTTGGTTTCCTCTTTCCTTTCTTGCGGTGTTTCTGGTTTCTGAACAATTGAACATCCCTTACTCTCTCCCTAGTAAAAACAAGGTTCTCTCCAACTTAGCTCCTCATTAGTTATTACCTAACTTAGCTGTTAGGTAATAAATGAAAGAAAACCCACCATTGAAGTCTAAGGGAGGTGTTAAAGTTTGATGGGCACCTTTTCTTGTGTTTGCATAAAACCTCATATGTATGTGCAATTTTGTGTATATGGATACAGAATTACACATGTATGTATGGTGGGGTTAGATAGGTGTACATCAGACAGTGTGACTAATCTGTAAATGTTCAAGAATAACCATTCTTAGGTAAAACTGGTATATTTTAGTTTGAAATACTTTAGTGGGCAAAATTTTCTTAAGAATTATTGACTTGGGAATATTTTTATGCAATCTATTCCAACTATCTATTTCAAATTTATTTACTTTGCTTTCTTGTTAATAAATGGTACAGTTTAGTATTGGATAACTGATTCATGGAAGCATATAGGAGTGAGGAGCTTCTTAAATTCTAATTTTGTAGAGTTGTTTTGGATGTTTGCCAGAGTCTTCTGGTTCTAGAACTACTAGTTTTATATTCTGAATCATTTATTTAGTGGGCTTTCTTGTTAACTTATCTCTGGCTCCCGTCTATAAATAAAGTGAGTTTAGGTCCATTTTGCCATGTCTGTCTTCCAGTGTGTCAATTTACTTTTCAAATGTTGCTCGGTGAGCATACCTTTAAGAACGGGGTTGCCAATAGATGGACACAATAGAAAGATACAATTACTCAACTAAGAATGCTGGAGACATCTCTGAGCAGGTGTGGAGATAAAGATGTCTGGAACGTTTATTGCCTTTAATTTGCACAGCTTTCCGCCCCCACCCTCCTCCCCTGCCTCCCATCTGTAGGTGTTAGATCTTTAAGGGAGCTTGACATTTAGCTTTGAAATGAATACACTTTTTTGGTTCTTAACAACCAGGGTAAGTTTTCATAGGTAATTTAGCAAATGTCAAACTTTTCTAATAATGTAGATTTGATTTATACATCCAAGCTTGCTATTCTCATTATCCAGACATCTCAGAAGTTGGGTGGCTTTCAAGCCAAGGCAGCCCTCATCACCATTCATGCTCACACACGCACCCCACTCACTTTTCTTTTTTCTTTTTTCTTTTTCTTTCTTTTCTTTTGTTTTCTTTTTTTTTTTTGAGACGGAGTCTTGTTCTGTCGCCCAGGCTGGAGTGCAGTGGCGCGATCTCGGCTCACTGCAAGCTCCACTACCGGGTTCACGCCATTCTCCTGCCTCAGCCTCCCGAGTAGCTGGGACTACAGGTGCCCGCCACCACGCCCGGCTAATTTTTTTGTATTTTTAGTAGAGATGGGGTTCACCGTATTAGCCACGATGGTCTCGATCTCCTGACCTTGTGATCTGCCTGCCTCGGCCTCCCAAAGTGCTGGGATTACAGGCGTGAGCCACCCCGCCCGGCCCCCACTCACTTTTCTTCTTCGCATTTGTCTCTCTGTCACCTACTCTGCATTCTCTCCACCTCCACCAGTTAGGATGCCAGTGGGTACAGATACCAGATGTTTCTTTTCCTTTCCGCTTTCTCCTTATCACACAAACAATAGTCACTTCTCTAATAACACATTTTCCTGTCTTTCAATGATTAAAGTGGGCTCTTAAATTTGTAACCTGGCAATCAGGAAATATTTGTTAAATGCCTATTGCGTGCAAGGTCCTCACAGTGCACCCTTCCTAAAGGACTTAACTAGCATCAATTTCCATTTGTTTATTTTCTGGAAACAGCATCCTGACTTATTCTGGTGATCCTTCTTTTTTTCTTGGTGTGTATCATTTGGTTCATGTCAAAGTCCTTCCACAGTGAAACTGACTCTACTTTCACTTCTTCATCATGCAATTTAGCCTGTCAAATTGGAGCCCAGCCTCCCCTGGCCTCAGTGATGATGGGTTAAAAATAGGCAGGTTACCTGATGAGGACCAACCAGAGCTTAGAATGACCATGAATAAAGATCTCTTTCCCATTGGAGTTATTGAAAAATGAATTGTAGGCCTGGAATGGTGTGTCCATCTATGGGGATAACCTGCCTGAGAATGAAGCCACCTCAGAGAGAAGCAGAATCAGGAAGTGGAGAAGGGCATACTTTGAGCCCCTAGAGCCACCACACTTAAAGGCAGAATCCTCCTCTTGGTCTTTTCTTTATTTTTTTCTTAAGCCAATTTGAGTTGAAATTTTTTGTCATTTGCAACGGAATGAGACATGTTCCTCTCCCCCAAGAGCTAGCGTGTGGTATAGTAATACCAGGTTGTGTTTGATATATGGGGCGATAGAGACACATGTGGGGTGGAAGCTGTCCCTGTGAGTATGGAGTGTCTGAAGGCTTCACATCATCAAGGATGTGGAATTCCAGCCAAGCCTTGGAGGATGATGATGGTTTGGGAAGCCAGAGAGGGTCCTCACGTGAATGTCTGTGCCTCGTTCCACTCCTTTCAGATGCATTTGGTCTCCTCTGGGTGTCTTCTCTCTCTTTATCCATTCTTGCATCCTTTTCTCGGGATTCTGTCCTTGGATGACTTTCTATTCTATTCTCAAGCTGTTGGTTCAATCCACGCCATATGCAAATAATTCTGAATGCAAATAATTCACCTCTGTATGCAAATAATTCTGAAATCCATCTTTCCTACCAAGACATTAGTTTTAAAGTAAAGGTGACATTTCCAACTGGCAACAATCTTCATCTTTATGTCTGAGAGGCCTCTCACACTTAATATACTAAGCTAAATTCATTACTTTCCCCAGTCCTACTTTTTTTTTTTCTTTTTTTGAGACAGAGTCTTGCTTTGTCACCCAGGCTGGAGCACAGTGGCATGAACTCAGCCTACTGCAACCTCTGCCTCCTGGATTCAAGCGATTCTCCTGCCACAGCCTCCTGAGTAGCTGGGATTATAGGCACCTGCCACCACGCCCAGCTGATTTTTGTATTTTTAGTAGAAACAGGGTTTCACACATGTTGATCAGGCTGGTCTCAAACTCCTGACCTCAAGTGATCCACTGGCCTTGGCCTCCCAAAATGCTGGAATGACAGTCGTGAGCCACAGTGCCCGGCCCCCAGTCCTATGTCTTATCTTCCTTCCAGGTTTTGGCCATATTTTTGACTGAAGACACTCTGATGCCTGCATTGTCCACCTCAAGGAATTAACCCTGCGTTCAACCCAGATTCCCCTCTCTTTAAATTTGAAATCATTAAATTTGGTTTATTCTACTCTCAATATCTTAGAGATCTATATCCTTTTCTCCATTTCCCTCTCATTAGTCTTGTCATTTTTTAGCAGATTTTTGCAAGAGTTTCCTAGCTGGTTTACTTTACAACTTTCACCTTTCTGCTATCAGAAATATATGTATATGTGGGTCTGTGTGTGTATGTATATACCTATATTTATATTTTTAAATCTATTTTTTTCTCATGTCACACCCATATCTTGGGTTCCCTTTTGCCTAAACAAGATTACATCTAAACTCCTTAGCATGATGTATAACACTCGTCATGATCTCCCTCCTGAATTTCTTTTCTTGCACATACCATTTGCAAATCACCAATGTCCTCCCAGGGATAACAAGCTAATTATAATTTTCCAACACACTGTGTTTTGTGTGCAACCACTGAGTTAAAAAATGCTGTCTGCAGGCTTAGATGAGCAGGGAGACTAGGCACCAGTAATATTCAGGTAAATCAAGGATACAAACAGTAGTCAAGCTGACTAGAATTCAGGCAGAGAGATGAACCACTTTCTCCAAGGTGGATGGAGATGCAATCGTCCTGGCTACAAGATCCTCATCAAGGGGTTGCACAGTAGAAGATCGTGTTTGAATAAATGAGGATCATAGCAGATCTTCTGGAGTTCTAACCACCTTTGCCAAGCCTAGCCTTCCCTACAGGAGACTGGGGAAGTTATCCCTCTAAGTTTAGATGTAAACATGTCAGGAATTACCTCCCCTGGGCCAAGTGCCCCACATAAATCTTGGAGTTAAGCAAAGCAGATTCCAGAATAATAGGCATGACCCCAAACCTCACGTATGACTCTTTTGCACCCCAGGTTAATGCTGCTTGGATCAAAATCATTTCAGAACTTGGGTTTGTCATCGAGTCATCTGTGGAGTCATTAGATCCTTAGGCCAACCAGATCCTTAGGCCAGCTATAGGGACCATTCTGCAAGATGCAAGGGTCCCACCTGTGGGTCTTTGCATGTCCCCTTGTCTGATCTAGCCTTTCTCTTTCTGTCTCTACCTGGTGAACTGCTACTCATCTCTCAAAACTCAGTATGGATGTTACAACCCTTGTAAAAATGTCTCTGCCCTTTCTTTTTTTTTTGTCTTTTTTTTCTTCCTTTTGCTTGTGGAGAACGGGGGTCTCGCTATATTGCCTAGGCAGGTCTCGAACTCCTGGGCTCAAGCTGTCCTCCTGCCTCTGCCTCCCTGAGAGTCTCTGCGCTTTCATTGTTGTACTTCCATTGTTTTATATCCTCATTGTGCTGTGTACACCCCCTCTTGCAGGGCACACTAATATTTTTGTAATTGTCTTTTGCCTGACTGTGTTATATTTATCTTCACATTCCAAGGACATAGATAATGTCTGCCACTTAACAGGTGCTCACACATAATTTTCAAATAAATGAGTGAAACAAAGGGTGGAAGAAACAAAGGTAACAAACATAGGCAGCCAAATATTCACAGCTTGCTTATAAGAGCTCATTAGGGATGTTGTAGAAGTGAATTTGTTGGTAAAAATATTCAATTTAAAGGTCAATTTAAAGTATACGTATGAGACAATGACTCACAGGGTTGATGCTGGAAATGAACTAGGTGTATCACTCAGTGTCAGTTAACTGCTATAACAAACAAACCCTCAAATCTAATGCCTTGGCCTCAAAGAAGTTTGATTCTTGCTCATGCAAAATATAATGAGCATATTCTTGAATGGATGGTTCTGCTGCAAGCAGTGAATCAGGGACTAAGCTATTTCTATCTTGTGACTGTACTATCTTGGAAGTTCAAGGTTGCCTTGGTACCAGCCAGCTGGCTCTAGGGATGGCAAGGAGGGCATGAAATTTCACTTAGATTCAAGGGGGTTAAAAAATGTAGTAGAAAGAAAATGAGGCGGCCGGGTGCGGTGGCTCACGCCTATAATCCCAGCACTTTGGGAGGCCGAGGCGGGTGGATCACAATGTCAGGAGTTCAAGACCAGCCTGGCCCAAATGGTGAAACCCCGTCTCTACTAAATATACAAAAATTAGCCGGGTGTGGTGGCGGGTGCCTGTAATCCCAGCTACTCGGGAGGCTGAGGCAGGAGAATCACTTGAACCTGCGAGGTGGAGGTTGCGGTGAGCCGATATCGTGTCACTGCACTCCAGTCTGGGTGACAGAGTAAGACTCTCAAAAAAAAAAAAAAGAAAGAAAGAAAATGAGGCATTCTCATGACCACTATCCCTTCTGCACTGGGGAATCAAAAAAAAAAAAAAAAAAAGAAAAAAAAAAAAGGCGAGTGTGCATTTAAAGCAAACAGTAGCTCAATGGGAAATAATATTTACATCTCTATTTTATCTAAAGTCTATTTTTAAAAGGCCTATAAAATCATAAAAGTCATGTGGCATTATTTTTCAACTTTGTAAATGGCTGCTTGGCACTCATTCAATTAGACAGGATAGTTTAATAGCAGTGATACTATCAGCATCATCATCACCATCATTGTCATCATCATCATGATCACATCTTCATTGAAGGCCTCATATGAGGTATAGGTCACTGCATCAGGTAATGGAGTTTCAAGGAGGCATAAAGTCTTGAGGATCTTATCATCAAGTTGGGACGTCAGAGTAACTACATTCATAAGGTAAATCATAATGCAAGCCTGCATGTGCTTAATGCTAAATGACTGGCAGTGATATTATGGAGAAATGGGCATCCCTGAGGTCAATGTAATGTACTCTCAGAAATATGAGTATTGCCTACATCAGAGAATCATAGACTATAAAAACCATGAAGGCCTTTAGGGATGTAGGCCACCTCCTTCATTTTACAGGTGAGTATGGCAGCTTCTTTCAAAAGATTTCTCCTCCCCTCCTCATCTTATGTAAGACCTTCTACTGAACCTGAGCTGCCCCGTCACTTCTTCATTACCCAGAGAATGTGGCAGAAATGATGTTGTACTAGTTCCAGGTTTAAGAGACCAAAGCCTGGCAGCCTCTTAGAATTCACACTTTAGTGGACAGGCATGATGGCTCACACCTGTGATCCCAGCACTTTGGGAGGCCAAGGCAAGAGGTTTACTTGAGGCCAGGAGTTCAAGACCAGCCTGGTCAACAGCAAAATCCCATCTCTACATAAACTTTTTAAACAGTATGCAAGGTGTAGTGGCGTGGTGATGCATGCCTATACTCTCAGCTGCAGTGAGCTATGATCCTGCACTGCACTCCAGCCTGGGTGACAATGCAAGTCCCTATCTTAAAAAAAAAAAAAAAAAAAAGGCAAAAAAGCATTTACATTCTGGGGGAAGCTAGCATCATGTAAGAGGTCCATCACCTCTGAAATGACCATGCTTTGAGGAAGCCCAAGCTCGTCACACAGAGAGACTTTATAGAGAGTGGGATTCCTAGCCAGCTGTTAGCCATTCCAGTTCAGATGCCAGGCATGAGAGAGAAGTAGCAATCTCCGATGTGCAACTGAGTGAATCATTCTTATGACCCCAGCTACCGCCTCCACCTGATTCCAAGCACACAAGAGACACCAAATGAAAACTTCCCAGCTAAGTCCAGCCAACTCACAGAAACATGGTTGCTTTAAGCCACTGAGTTTTGGGGCAGTGTGTTACACAGCAGTAGATAACCAGAACAATGAGGAAACTGAGACCACAGAGGCTGAGTTCCCTTAGGGCGTACACTAGTTTATGCAGAGCCCGGAATAGAGCCACATTCTGCGATTCCTAATCCAGGGTACTTGAGTCCAGGGCTTCTCAAATCTTAGTGGGCACCAGAACCACTTGGGGAAGTTGCTGAACACTCAGCTTCCTGGACTCCACCCTCAGATATTCTGATTAATAGGTCTGAGGTGGGAGTCTGAGAATTTTTATATCTAACAAGCTCCAAGGTGATGTTGATGCTGTCAATCTGTTGACTAATTTTGAGTAGCCCTGCCTTACCCCAGGCCTGAGCTAATCTCCCAACACAGTTTAGGCAAACGTTGGCATCTGCTGGTTTACTATTGTGCTTCTTGACAATTACCTGTTTGCTGCATTTCCAGGTAAGTAATTGAAAAGCGCAAAGTGACAGGTATTTTTCAGGATGCGCCCAGTTGCTGCTGAGACCAGTTTTAGCTATTCCAGCTGTAGGCTGAAGAAACCCGTATGGTCTGTAAGCTAGCCACCCTTATCGGAGTTCTTCTGTCTGTAGGTATGACAGTGCGGGTTTCATAACCTTGTTACCAGAAGCAATTAGGGTGATCATCCAGATTTTCAGATCCATTTCCCATAGAGACACACGTTAGGAGTCTCCCACAGTGAATTTAATTAGCGGGAAACATGGCTCAGCCAGCGACCTGCAGTGCAGATAACAGCCATGGCTGCCCAGAGATAGTGACTCCCTTTTCTTAAAAAATGACAGGTTTCCTAAAAGGTGGTGATGAGTCCCAGCCAGACTTCAGGTGGGAATCTCTGTGCAGCCTGATTTCATGTAACCAAGCAACTCACACATCTTCCTTCTATTCAATTTAAAGAACTCACCTAGGCAGAGATGCGAGTGAGAAAGGATAACGGACTGCAAATGACAGCATTAGGCATTTCCCCAGTGTACCTGGGCTTATTTTGGCCACTGGTGTATTTCTGCAGATGTTCTGCATGTGATACAGTAATCATATTTACTTCTGGAATTGTTATTGAAGGTTATCTAATGAGTAATGTAGGATATCTAATAGCCCACATTAATGGCAGGGAAGCTGTGAATTTGCTTTAGTTTATCTCTGCATAAAAAGCCATAGGATTAGTCTGCTTGCATTATGTGCTGGAGTTTAAAGATGACCTTGTTAAGCATTAATGAAAGTCGCAGGCAAACATTTGTCAAGCATCAGTGGGTGAATAGACCCCTCTTATGCAGAATATTCATGCTGTCCATTACAATAACTATTAGATACAATGCGAAGAATTGATCAAATATGCTCCTTGTAATATAATCCTATATGAGGATTAATGATTATATTAAGTACCAGATGGTATAATTTGGCATTGACTAAAGTTATTGGTAAACTGAGAATTTTTCATGTCCCCAGTGTTTCTGGTTTGGACTAATTGATGTATGTTCAAAATCTAGCTAGAGCTTTTACATTAATGGGGCCCTGTGGCTTACGGCAGGTGATCATGGCAATGTTACCTGGACTTCTGAGGAGTTCTTTATGAAAGGAGGGAGCTCTTGGGTCAGTTAGCGAATGCCTCTTGTTTTTAATTGTGATACCAATTCATACTACCACAAGCAGCAATATTTGAAGAAGCTCACCCCTTATTTATTCATCGTTTCCAAGGTGAAACAGTATTATTTTTCTCAGTGACTCTCACCATTAAAAATCACAGCTATTTGTTTATTGACATTTATTTGATCACTACTGAAAAGATTTTTTTTCTTGTGTTTATAGGGCCTTTGCTTCTCTTTCTCTTTTTCTAGTCTGTTTATGAATGTTAACCAATTTTTCATTGATACTTTTGCTTTCCTTTTTATTGATTGGAAAGAAGTTGTATTTGCAAAAGATTGCTGAGCCTGGGTCCCTGAGTGACATCAGTAGCACAAATATTGAGGGTACTCAGGAGTGTCAGAAGCCATGTGGCCAGGCAAGTTGATTATATAAAGATGGTTGGGGAGCAAAGGTGGGTTTCTGTGGACCCCACTTAAGTGTTTGCATGGGGGTGGGTGGGTGGGGGTAAATGAAAAATATTTTTCAAAGCAGGACTAGCAAGCAACTCTAAATAAGTTGAAGTTTTTGGTAATGTATTGCTTTAATTTACATTCACTTTATAGTCCATGCACATGAGAATTATTTGGAAGAGGTTTAATTTTACTAGCTGCTGAATGCAGTAAGGTTGCTAGCAACAGAGCAGAAAGAGCTAGGCTGTTTGCTAATGCACTTGGGCTGTACTGTAACTACGCAAGGCAGGGCTAGTGGCGGTGGAGTCAATAAACATGCAGTTCTCTGGCTTCGAGGGTTATTTGTTTTACTGAGCCAATATGTTTTTTCTAGTTAACATTTTTCTGTAGTGTTCTGTTTTCGCCTGTGTTTGAAAGGCTTGTAAATACAGCTTGAAGGTGCTGGGGAAGGAAAAGGTATTGCCAACTTCATCTTGGTGGATTAAATTCACTGTATCTGCTTCTTTCCCCGTGAAACCCAAACATGCTGAGCTTGCATGTCTTTTGAGATATGGCAGAACTGAACTTAAAACCTGGGCTTTTTCAGGTGTGAGGGCCCTTATCTTTAGTAGCCCCCAAATAACTCTTAAAATGGCCGGAAAATCTAATTTCTTCTTATTATGACCTACCCCAATTTTGTCACATGTTTTATGTTTGGAGTCACATAAATACTCTGGCCATTTTAATCAGTGAAAAAACTATATTTGGTTAAGAGTTTAGTTTGTTACTACTGGGAAATTTGATTTATCTGTTTTAAGCAACCATCTGGAGTACGTTTATTCATATTACGTGTCATGCATATATTTATGCTGCAAGATCAAAAAACCTTAGATTACATCCTTTTGAAAGTTTATATGTTATATAATGACAATTGCCAACACCACAACGATGTGATTGCTTGGCTTTCAAAAATGGAAACATTGTACAACAAAAAGATTACAATGTATAATGAACAAGTTCATTTGCTCAAATATAAATGTGTAGTGAATAATGAAATGCATGCACAATGAGCTGAGATGAATCTTCTGTCATTAGAAATGCAATTACAGTGTATTGAAATTTCCAAAGTCTAACAAAAGTAAATAGATATATGGTTATGCAGCCAAAACCAGATTCTATTCATTTGTGAAAGTTTTCCTTAATTATGCCATAAATATATCAAGTAACTTGTACTTAATAAGGATTATGCAAAAATATTGATAATGTGTATATGTGCACATGTGTTATTTTTTTCAATCGAAGGAGTAGTGTTTATACAAATCTGCTCTGTGTATAATTTAAAGTGTTCCCAGGTAGCTTTTAGTCTCCTACTATTGTCACTTGACCTCACACCTTCATATCTTTCTGAGAGCACCATTGCCTTCCCTTATGCCTTACTCTCTTTCCAGCAAAATCATTTCGCAGGAAAAGATCTGCAGAACACAGTCATGCAAAAGGATGACCTAATGGAATGCCAAGTTGGCATGCACATAGCATGGCAGATCCCTCCTGACATTGTACTCATACCAGCATGAACTGGAATACCAAGGTTGCCACTTAGTATTTGACCTTAGGTAACTACTAAACCTTCCTGAGTTTTCGTTTTATAAAACAGAATATCCCTAACATCTTCCTGTGGTTTTGGTGAGGATTAAATGATGTATTTTATGTATTGCTTTTGATAGAGGGTGTTGTTCATGAGTTAATAATATAATTTCCTTTCCTCTGCTCTAATGTTGGTTCATTTCTTTTGCGTATTGCAATGTTGTCTTCTTGGCCAAGGTATTCATCTTCTCATGTCCCTTTCCCTGGTATCAAATAGGATGCTTCAGCTGCAAGTAACATAGTGTCCATCAAAGAGTAGATTAAATAGTGATTATATCACATAGCAACCAGCCTAGAGATAGGTGGTTCTAGAGGTGGGGCGGTGGCTCAACGGTGTCATCAAGGATCCTTCTTTCTGCTCCCCACCTTCACCATATTGGATTCTTCAGCTTTCCTTGTGGTTGCAAAATGGCTGCCACTGTTTCTGACATCATATGTAGCCATGACAACATCCAGCTGAAGAAGAATAGTGTTTCTTCCTTGCATCTGTTCCCAGGAGCATCTGCCTCATCCCAAAATCATGTGAACTACTTACCTTAATCTATCCTTAGGTAGATAATACGTTGCATGTAGCTGAAACATCTTACCTGATCCATTTCAAGAGGGGCAGGCTCCAAATATTTACATTTGTCCATTTATTCTACATATATTTATTGAAAGCCTATTATGAGTAGGCGTCGGACTAGGTGCTGGAGGTTTAATGGGGAACAGGGAACAAGACAGTTCCTGCCTTCAGGGAGCTCATGGTCAAGTGACAGAGGCAGCTTTGCACAGCCCACTTTACTCAATTCGGTTTAATTGAATTATTTCAGTCATAGTTCTATAGTGTGCTAGTGGTAAGCCTGGGGCATCGAGCTCTGTATGGAAGGGTGGTTGTCAGGAAGTTTCAGTGATGATGGCTGTAGGATTTGCAAAGTTAGTGAAGGAAGAAGAGGGTAGAAGGTCATTCCAAGTTATAAGATAATAATAAATTCCACCATTGGCATTGTACTACATGCTTTACATATATCATTTGTAATCGTTACAGCAGCCAGGCAAGGAGGGTGACACTGCAAGGTCCTTTCCTCCATTTCACAGATCAGGTATCTGAGGGATGGGAGGTTAAGTGGTTTTTCCGAAGTCACATAGTAAGGGGAGGAGTTGGTATGGGAATTCAGGCCAGTTTGATGTGGAATATATGGTTTTTTTAGCTAATCGTCTTGTATTTTCATTGACTCCGGGGAGCCTCCTAAATCTGAAAATCAGGGATCAAGAAGGAGACATGGGAGACACATCACTGGGTTGGATAGAGAAGTGCTGTCATACGATTCAGTGTTCTTTTCACTACAAGCTTTCTGTGGACATGGTGGTTCTGCAAGGCAATAGTCTATACCTCCCTCACTAGTGATGCTACCCCTCAGAGCTAAGCCTGAGAAGAGTGCTAAAGAGATAATGCAGATCTTGCAAATCTTATACGAAGAGTCCAAGAAACCCCCCCTTAGTTTAGAATTGTGTGGTTATTTGATCAGAGTGTGAACCAGTTCAGAACCTCATGTACTGGAAAGCCCTACTATATTTGAACCTCGGTTTATCTCAGGGATATTCCATTGCATACTTATATATTTTTTCATTGTGTGTCATTAGTTTCTCCCTTTAGGCAAATAAACCATAGATTTTTGATTCAGACATTTTAACCCTAGCTCCACAACTTGCTGTTTTTGAATTCTTAAGTTTGTTAAACTTTCCCAACGTCTCAGTTTCCATTATTTGTTAAAAGGGTCGCTATGGTTTGAATGTGTCCCCCAAAATGTATGTATTGGAAACTTGGTTCCCAATGCAGCAGAACTGGGAAGGGGTCCTTTGAGAGGGGTTTAAGTCCTGACAGCTCCACCCTCATGAGTGTATTAACGTCAGGTATTGTGGGAGTGAGTTCCTTATAAAAAGACAAATTCAGCCCCCTCCCCTCTCTCTCTCTCTCTCTCTCTCTTTCTTTCTCTTTCTCTTTCTCTTTCCCTCCCACTATGTGAGCACACAGCAACAAGGCATCATTCTGGATGCAGAGAGAAGCCCTTCCCAGTCACTGACTCTGCTGGTGCCTTGATCTTGGACTTCCCAATCTCTAGAACCATGAGCCAAATAAATGTGTTTATTATAAATGATCCAGTTTGTGGTATTCTGTTATAAAAGCACAAAACAAAGACAAGGGTCTATTGGGAACATATTCTCAGTGTTATTCATAGAGTCAATGAGCTAATATAATGTTCTGGCATATCCATCTACCTTAAAGCCACCTGCAGATTTTAACCAGGGAGACTGGACATTTCCAAGTCTGTTGGTTTAGCTAGCAGTGGAAGCTACACATCAGAACGACCTGGGAGAATTTTCAGGACTCACCCCAGGCAGATTAAATAAGAATTTTGGGGGAACACTAGTGTTTTTGTCATTATTCCCAGGTAACTATAGTGTGCATCCTGGACCAAGACCCACCAAGCTAGGCTATTGCTTTTCAAACTTTAATGAGCACACAAATATCCTGGGTTTCTGGTAAAAACTCAGATTTTGCTTCAGTAGGTCTGGGACAAAGCCTGAGATTGCAGTTCTAACAAGTTCCAGGTAATGCTGATTCTGTTGGTCCATGGACCAGACACTGAGTACCAATAAGAACTAGGAAGTAAGAACTAGTAAGTCTTACTTCCTAGTTCTTAGGGATAGGAATATGTTTTGCCTCAAGGCTGGGACAGCTAAATAATTTTCCCAAGCCCTGGTGGCTCCCTCTTTTCTGGAATAAAAGCTTAGGCAAGTGGACTGCATTGAAATGGACTATATATTTTTCCTCATCTATTTTCTCATATCACAAAGCCAGCATGGGATCATAGAGAATTTAGAGTTTCAGGCATGGAAGATCCTTAATAATTGTTGGATGAACTGAGATTCCTGCTGGATGGTTGAAGATGCTGAGGTGTTACTGGAGGCTGCTGAGGTAGCATCCCTGCTGAGATGCTACTGGAGGCTCAGTTGCCATAGGATGTTAGAAGTTATGTCTTGAAGATGCTGTCAACCTTTAGTGGAGCTTAACAACAGAGGGATCACTTAGGTCTCTGAAGACAGTGCATCTCAAATTTAATATGCATAGGCTGTGGGTAGAGTGGGGTTGGGGTGGCTTATTTCAACAGATCCCTACCCCCGAGTTTCTGATCAGTAGGTTTGGGTGGGGTCCCCAACATTTGCATTCTAACTAGCTTCCAGGTGATATTGCTGGTCTCAATGATACCTTGGGAAGAATCCTTTCTCAAAGCCAGCAAGGGGCCAGGTGCGGTGGCTCATGCCTGTAATCCCAGCACTTTGGGAGGCCGAGGGGGGCAGATCACGAGGTCAGGAGATTGAGACAATCCTGGCCAACATGGTGAAACCTTATCTCTACTAAAAATCCAAAAATTAGCTGGGTGTGTTGGTGCATGCTTGTAATCCCAGTTACTCAGGTGGCTGAGGCACGAGAATCGCTTGAACCCAGGAGGTGGAGGTTGCATTGAGCCAATATCATGCCACTGCACTCCAGCCTGGTGACACAGTGAGACTCCATCAAAAAAAAAAAAAAAAAAAAAAAAGGCCAGCAAGGAAACATTTAACTTGGAACTTCCCTGTAAACCATATGGACTGCTTCAAAGCAAAGACTCTCATAAGTCATTTCTCTTCTGGGAAAAGGTACAAGGGTGAACCAGCCATGGGGTGGGGGATGGTTTCTCCCCCAGTCAGCCTCAGGAGTGAAATGGAGAGCAGAACTGAGGGTGACACTGCACAGTATTGGGGTGCAGGTGGGAGCCATGAAAGAAGCTTCCTGAACATCCTTTGCTATTTGAAGGAGTCGGCCAGGTGACAGGACACCTGATTTCCAGGCAGCAATGGTGCTACCCTCTCTTTGGAGGGCTGATTAGGCTACTCTTAGGTACAACTACTGAGCCTTCCTGCCTCCCAGAAGATCCTTTTCTAGGAAGGTGGGTATATGAAAGAGGAGCATCTTTCCCTAGAACCTCCAAAGAGGCTCTGTGGCTGCTGTGATGTGAACATCTGCAGAATCACGACACTATCTTATCAGTAATTGAATTCAGCTTGTGCATCAGCCTCACATTAAAGACAGCTCAGTCCCTTCTGATTTAAAATGTAACCTCTCTGTGGTCAATATTCAGATGATTCCGGCTTCCAGGCATTCCTT
The DNA here is from genome assembly GCF_028858775.2 of Pan troglodytes. NCBI lineage: Eukaryota > Metazoa > Chordata > Mammalia > Primates > Hominidae > Pan > Pan troglodytes. The sequence goes on from NC_072419.2 coordinate 18,543,200, forward strand.
TCTGAGTTCAAGGCCATTCTACCTCTCTCTAGAGGTTCTTCCTCTCTATGCTTCCCAGAAGGGTGGCTGGATTCAGAAGATATACTTCTGCAATGAAAAGGGATCAAGTTATACTGATCGTTTAGACCTCACTGCCTTTTCCTAGGGGGTTCTAGGAAACCTCCCCCACCTCCATTCCCATCAGTTCTGGTTGCTGGATGTGCTCTGGCATCCACTGCTCATGTCTGTGATCCTGCCATGGCTTCCAGTTGTGATGTCTTCATCTGTCTTGTCTGGTGGATGGTAGGGTCCCAGTCCATTCTTTGGGACTTTTTGTTTTTAATTTTAATTAATTTATTTATTTTGAGATGGGGTCTTGTTCTGTTGCCCAGGCTGGAGTGCACAGATGTGATCTCAGCTCACTGCAGCCTCCGCCTTCTGGGTTCTAGCAATTATCCTGCCACAGCCTCCTGAGTAGCTGGGATTACAGGCGCCCACCACCACGCCTGGCTAATTTTTGTATTTTTAGTAGAGACAGGTTTTGTCATGTTGGCCAGGCTGGTCTCGAACTCCTGACCTCAGAGGATCCACCCGCCTCAGCCTCCCAAAGTGTTGGGATTACAGGCGTGAGCCATTATGCCTGGCCTTTGGGGCTTTTTGGATCTACCTGTGCTATGGGTAGCAGGAATGAGGTAAGCTGAGGTGGAAGCTCCTGACCGTTTTGCCTAAACAGAACTTGCCTATCATCCATGAGGCTGTCCTACAAACTGTGGGGTCTCCTAGAAGATTCTCCTCCCAGAGTTCCAAGTAGGAAGCCGAAAGCTGGGTGTCTCCTCTCTGCTAACAGATTCTCTCAGGTCCTCTCTACCAGCCCCAGTCCAGGAAGGCTCTTTTCAGTCCCCATGGCTCAGGAAATGCCCTGAGGTCACACCCTGTCCTCAATCTTTCCTACTCGATGGCTTTTGGTTAGCAAACAAACAAAAATATAAATATTCCTTTCTCTCTTTTGAGCATGCTAAGCTAAAAAAAATGTTTTTTAATTTCTGGTTTTGCAAACGAAAGCTTCAGTTTTCACAACTACTCTTTACTTCCTGAAACCAGATTCCAGAGACTTCTTTGGAATTAGGACCTTAGCTCGGAGTCCTTTGCTCTTCCCTGAATTTAGCTCCATCCCCAAGCAATGGTTGCCTCAGCTTCAGGGGTAGGAAAGTTGGCAGGAGATGACAGTGGAAAGAAATAGAAATATACGGGATAAAATTTGAAACTACCACGCCACTTCACTCTCCAGGCCCGTGTGTCTGTATAGCTTCTGCTCTAACACCTCCACTTGGCTTCCTTTGCACTTTCTTCTCTTTTCACTGTCCTGCCTCCTCCACCTTTCCTTTTCTTCCCTAAGGTAGCCCTGGTAGTAGGGGCAATGGGATTGAGCAAGACAAATAAGTCAAAGGTATTTCATCTTGTCTCTTCCAAATTCAAAGAAATAGCATTCTATTTTCCCCTCAATTGCTGATAGTACCTAAAAGTTCCTCTTTTTTATATTAATTTTTTTTAGCTAAAGCAAAAGTGAAAAATCAGGAGTTTACATTTTCTACAAAACATTTCTCTTAATGCGGTTTTAGCTGTCAAGCTTGTGAGACTGTTATTGTGACTTCAGTGCAGTCTATTTATGTTTAACGCTAGTGTATAATGTAGAAAAGCATGCACACATCGAAAACGACTCTCTGGAACTCAGCATATAGGTATGTTTAAAAGCTAATACCTATATACAGCCAGCAAGGAAGCTCTATTTCAGTGTACTAACAGCCATTTCTGAATGCATACAGGTCTGTCTGTATTGAAAATCTTTCCACCAGACAGCCAGAAAAATGCACTGCAAATTTAGAAGCAAACTATAAAAATGCAAGCAGCTGGCTGGAGCACAGTAAGGCTCAACAGAGGGACCTCATGAAACCACCAATGGTAATCGTTATTTAAAGAAACTGGCTTACTCTAAACAGCATATTGCGTTTGCATGTTTTCTAGGTGGCCAGATTTGTATGGACATAACAAGATCCTAGAAATTAGCTTTCTGGTAGGTTTCAGTGTGGGGATTATTTATGTTGATCCATTGTTTTGTATCTCCCACCCAGAATGCTTTTTATCCAATTGGCTCTTTTTTTTTAAAAAAAATTAGTTTTTGTTGTTTTATTGTTGTTGTTGTTTTTGAAACAGGATCTGGCTCTGTCACTTAGACTGCAGTGCAGTGGCACAATCTTGGCTCACTGCAACCTCCGCCTACTAGGCTCAAGCCATCCTCCCATGTTGGCCTCCCATGGGCCTACAGGTGAGCACCACCATGCTTGGCTAATTTTTGTATTATTATTATTATTTTAGTAGAGACGGGGCTTTACCATGTTTCCCAGGCTGGTCTCAAACTCCTGAGCTTAAGTGATTCGACCACCCCAGCCTCCCAAAGTGCTGGGATCACAGGCATGAGCCACTGCACCCAGCCAGTCATTGTTTTGATGAGAAGCAAAACCTCTATGTTAACTGTGTCTTCTATGTATTTAATGGGTACTCTTCCTATATATAAAAAAGAGTAGAATGGTCAGAGGTTCTGGGATGCTGGTCAAGTTCTAGTCCTTGATCTGGATGGTGATTACATAGGTTACATTATTTTAAAATTTTGATTTGTCATTTTTCTCTTTGTGTATTCTGTTTAATAAAACAGCTTTCTGTTCAACAAAACAGCTTTAGAAATTCAGAAAAATTGAAACACAGCTATAAAATCTTTGATATGGTTTACACATAAGAGATCGTTTTATAATTAACTTCAAAGGCAGGAAATCTCAGGGTAATTGGTAAGTGTATTGGTACATGAAATATTTGAGATGAAAGGAATTTAAGAGCAGTATAATCCACTCTCTTCTCTCTGCTAGTGAGAAAGAGGAGAACCAGAGAGTCAAGGGACTTATTCAAGAAATTCTGGCTAATGTATTGTGGAAGCAGAATTTCAATCCAGTGCCACATTTTCTACTATGCCATTCATGTAGGACCGTGAGGAACCTGTACTGATAAAAACAAAAGCCATCATCTATTATGTATTTATTATTTTTTGAGACTGGGTCTCGTTTTATCACTCAGGCTGGAATACAGTGGCATAGTCACGCCTGAGTGCAGCCTCGACCTCCTGGGTTCAAGCAATCCTCCCACCTCTGCCCCCTCAGTAGCTGGGACTACGGGCATGCCCAGCTATTTTTTTTTAAGTTTTTGTAGAGGTGGGATCTCCCTATGTTGCTCAGGCTGGTCTTGAACTTCCTAGGCTGAAATAAGCCTCCCACCTTTGCTTCCTAAAGTGCTGGGATTACAGGCGTGAACCACCACACCCGCCAAAAGCTATAATTTATTGAGCACCAAACACTATATATGCATGATCTCATCTCATCCATAAAACACTCCTGTTGAGAGAGAGGATTTTCATTCCCATTTTTCACATCAAGAAACTGAGGCTTCTCCAGGTAAGTGGCTTAGTCAAAGTTGCAGAGTGAGCAAGTGTCAGAGCTAGGATTGGAACCCACATCTCCCCGATTCTCGACTTTACCTTCATAACATTCTCCTGTAGTGTCTTTTTTTTACAATTAAAATTTTGTGTTTGGATTTTGTTTATTTCCATACTCAAGTTTTACTTTTTCCTTTTTGTGTGAAGCATTGAATATAGTAGGAAAAAGGGCAAGGTTTTTCAGGGAAGTATATAAATAACTAGAAAATTTGTTTCCATTCATTTCTTTTTTGTATACATATAAAAGATGTATAGTTCTGGCTGGGTGCTGTGGCTCACGCCTGTAATCTCAGCACTTTGGGAGGCTAAGGTGGGCGGATCACCTGAGGTCAGGAGTTCGAGACCAGCCTGGCCAACATGGAGAAACCATGTCTCTACTAAGAAATACAAAAATCAGCCGGGCGTGGTGGCAGGCGCCTGTAATCCCAGCTACTCAGGAGGCTGAGGAAGGGAGAAGTGCTTGAACCCAGGAGGCGGAGGTTGCGGTAAGCCGAGATCACGCCACTGAACTCCAGCCTGGGTGACAGTACGAGACTCTGTCTCAAAATAAAATAAAATAATAAAAAAGTATACTTCTTTTTCTTTAGATATTAGAGCCAACATTATATCTGCTTACGTAGGGATTTCACCAAACTTCAGTACGTTTAACCATGATATTAAATCAGTGAGCACAGATGCGGCTACAAAGAACTTGTTCACGACATAAAGACCTCTTCTGTTCTTGAAATAGAACTTACAAGTTTCTGTAGGGGAGTAAAAATAAACTGGGAGTGGCATCCCATCTTGATGTCATATCCTTTATGCATATCAGTTTAGGAAAGCAAGTCCTGTGCCTTGAGGGTGCCAGCCACCACCCTGCATGAAGCCAGGCACTTCTCTCCAGAATTATGAGCCTCGTCCAGTGCTCTGTGAATATAGGTACTTCCTGGGTGATTTCGCGAAGGCCTCCGTGATGGGGTATACACTAAATGCGGGCATTACTGAGCTATAATGGCCGGAAGTAATTTTCTCTCAGCATCGGGGACCACAGAGAACTTGTTTTGTGCCAGTTATTAGTCTACATTAGAAGAGAAATTTATTTGCTCGAGGAAAGTTATTAAAATACTCTAATTCAATATTTGTGTGAGAAATAATAAAATTGGTAAGTTACAGGTGAACAAGAGCAGCGAACTCTTTTGTTTCTTCCTTCTGGGACCCACTGCAGATTTCCAGTGTTTACTGTGTTGCTGCTTCTTAGATGAATGATTTGTCTATTTGCTGTGGGATTAACTACACATGTTCTTGGCAAAGAAGGCAAAATGCAGCCAAAAGATCTTCCATCCTGCTGGAATATTGCCATTCATAGTGCCACCATTCATGTGTGTGTTTTATCTCCAAGTGATCAAAGCTCTGTTTTGTAGAGGACGGTCTTGATTTTTGATTTGTCAACAAAAAATAAAATATTATTATTGGAGCTACTGATGCTGATGCTTACCTTTTCCCTAACTAATCTCTTCACACAAGTAGTTTAACAGTTTATCAGGAAGCCTAAGATAAGTACACATTAATTATATCTTGCCTTGATTTTCGCAATGAAATGCACCATAATTTTCTCATAGTCCTTTGAGAGTCTTTCTAGTGTGTTGTTTTCTTTTCTGCTTTTTTGCGCCTAAAGAAATTCTCCAATGTGCAAATTTCTTTTCTTTGGGCTGTACATGTTCTCCTTCAGTGATCTCATTGGCTGTCTAGCCCAATGCCTCTCAAACTTCAGTGCACGTGGAATCATCTGGAGACTCTGTTAAAATTCAGATTGTGGGCTTCATTTCAGAGACTCTGATTCAGTGGGTCTGGGATAGAGCTGAAAAAGTGAATTTCTCATATTCTTCCAGATGATGCTACTGGTCGGTGGCAGCATGTGGAGTGGCACTGCTCTAACCCAGATGATCATTACTAGGTAAATAATATCAACTTATAGGTCTTTCTCCAGAGTTTCAAACTGATGATTTATTTTTTATTTTGTTTTTTAAACATTTTATTTTTATTTTGTTATTTAAACATTTATTTTAGGTTTCAGGGGTACATGTGTAGGTTTGTTATATAGGTAAACTCATGTCATGGGAGTTTGATGTACAGGTTATTTTGTCACCCAGGTACTAAGCCTAGTACCCAGTAGTTATTTTTCTCTGCTCCTCTCCCTCCACCCTCTTTAGGCCCCAGTCTCTACTGTTCCCTTCTATGTGCCCATGTGTTCTCATTATTTAGCTCCCACTTATAAGTGAGAACATGCGATATTTGGTTTTCTGTTCCGAGATTAGTTTGCTAAGGATAATGGCCTCCAGCTCCGTTCCTGCTCCTACAAAGGATATTACGTCTTTTTTTTTTATGGCTGCATAGTATTCTGTGGTGTATATGTACCACATTTTCTTTATCCAATCTACAATTGATGGGCATTTAGGTTGATTCCATGTCTTTGCTATTGTGAATAGTGCTGCAGTGAACATACGTGTGCATATGTCTTTATGGTAGAATGATTTATATTCCTTTGGGTATATACCCAGTAATGGGATTGCTAGGTCAAATGGTGGTTGTTTTCAGCTCTTTGAGAAATTGCCACTCTGCTTTTCACAATGCTTGAACTAATTTATACTCCCACCAATAGTGTATAAGCATTCCCTTTTCTCCACAACCTTGCTAGCATCTGTTATTTTTTTGACTTTTTAATAATAGCCATTCTTTCTGACTGATGTGAGATGGTATTTCATTGTGGTTTTGATTTGCATTTCTCTAATCATCAGTGATGTTGAGCTTTTAAGCATTCCCTTTTCTCCACAACCTTGCTAGCATCTGTTATTTTTTTGACTTTTTAATAATAGCCATTCTTTCTGACTGGTGTGAGATGGTATCTCATTGTGGTTTTGATTTGCATTTCTCTAATCATCAGCGATGTTGAGCTTTTTTTCATATACTTGTTGATTGCATGTATGTCTTCTTTTGAAAAGTGTCTGTTCATGTCCTTTGCCCACTTTTTAATGGGGTTGTTTTTTCTTGTTAATTTGTTTGTTAGAGATGCTGGATATTAGACCTTTGTCAAATGTGTAGTTTGCAAATATTTTCTCCCATTCTGTAGATTGTCTGTTGATAGTTTCTTTTGCTGTGCAGAAGGTCTTTGGTTTAATTAGTTCCCATTTATTAATGTTTGCTTTGTTGCAATTGCTTTTAAAACTAATGTTTTAAACTCCCTAGAGGGCTGTATGGGCTGACCTGTCAGGGTCTCATAAGTAAGATGGCCCTTATCATTACCATCCAGTGATTGCTTTCCTGTGCCTACTAACAGTGCCTCCTTTATCCCAGGTATCCAAATTGAGACTTCAAAGTCTACTTGCCCAACTCTCTTATTCTTTTGCTTTTGCTCTGTTGGGTACCAAATCCAGCAGAACCCACCATATCAATGACCGCCATAGATACTCCACTGCCACAAACACTCCTGTAGCTCTGGAAGTCTTCTCCCATATTTTCTGTTTATAGGGACCAAGGAAAAAATCTCCTCTTTACTTTCTGAAGTTTTACTAAAAATCAATGCACAAGAGGCAGATTAACAGGAGGAAAGGCATACAACATTTATTAATATGCACACCTGTACACAAGAGTCATAGAAAATATGAAAACTCAAAGAAAGTTCCAGATGGTTGATGCTTTCATATCATCATGAGGTTACAGAAAGAAAAGAGGCTTGGGGAATGGCAAGGCAGTTTATGGGAAAGAGAGAAAAAGGCATCAGGCAAAGGTGGTCACAGGTAGCAGCTCTCAGAAAGAATAAATGGTAGCCTGTGGTTGGTTAATTTTTTCTACATCCAGATAAAGGTAAGGGCCTCAGAGAAAAGCCTGGCTATTTATTTCACTAATGTAGATTTTTCTTTTTTTGAGATGGAGTCTTGCTCTGTCACCCAGGCTGGAGTGCAGTCATGAGATCTCAGCTCACTGCAATCTCCACCTCCCAGGTTCAAGTGATTCTCCTGTCTCAGCCTCCTGAGTAGCTGGGACTACAGGCACACACCACCACACTGGATTCTTTTTGTATTTGTAGTAGAGACAGGGTTTCACCATATTGGTATGGCTGGTCTCGAACTCCTGACCTCAGGTGATCCACCCACCTCGGCCTTCCAAAGTGCTGGGGTTACAGGAATGAGCCACTGAGCCTGGCCGATTTTTCTTTATAGTTGAAAATCTCCTCCATAAAAGGCAGTTTTTCAGGGCTATTCCTGTCTGCAGGCCCTCTGAATAGCCATCCCAAAATATGTCAAAGAAGTGTATTTTTGGGTGAAACATTTTTGATTTCCTTCATCTACTTATACTCCCTGATTTAGCTACAACTACACCAAGCACTAAAATAGCTTTGTTTCTTTAAAGGTGCCGCTTCCTCAGCCTGTAACAACTGTTTGCTTCTTTTTCACTGTGATATGGCTACAAACTTATGGGGTCATGCAGGGATGGAGAGCAGGTTATATTATTTTTAGAGATCTGACAATTTTGATTTATAAAGAAAACCTTAAATAATCTAGTTCAATTTAGATAGGAAATTCCTGGGGTAAGTTGGGGTAAGGATATATGTCTTCCTTTATTTCCTCGGCTCTATCCAACGGCTTGTGGGATCCATTTGCCTCCATATTGACTGAATACAAATGGAACCACAACCTACTTAGAAATATTGGTCTTTCTTATATTGTATGTCTTCCCTCACACTCCCCCACATCCCCTCTTCTCGAGGAATAAACTATTCTCAATAATTATGATCACTCTATTTTTCATGTAAAATTTTTGGCTGTAAGTCTAATAGGAAGCCTGAGACATTTTGGGGACATTTATTTAGTTAATGAGGACATATGCCAGAGTACCTGAAATGGAAACTGACCCATACAACCAACAGTCATAAATATTTTAGATTTTCAAAGTGTTTTTTTTTTTTTTGCGTGACAGATTTTTGAAAAGTTTGCTGAAAGCCTTTCAAAAATATATTACCCATTTCTATGCGTTATTAAACAAAGATTGCCAGCTAACCCTGTCTTTTCTTGATGATTCACAACCATAATAGCAAATGTCACTTTTTATGTCATGCAGTGTTTTTCCCTTTGATCTCCAATTTCCAGTTATGGCTTTATTGGTGACTGGCTAGTCTCCTGAAGCTCTTCTGCCTTTAATAATGTGTTGATTTTAATCTGCGGGGAGCTGGCAAGATAGATAACCAAGGACGTATCAAAAATATGCAAAAGATGTCAATAGGCTCAGAGTGGTGAACTGAGGGCTCATCTATTAAACTGGCATTTGTGCTTTGCCACAGCCATTTCAACAACCCAGAGTGCCTTTTTTTTTTTTTTTTTTTTTTTTAACGGGTTCTTTCTCTGTCACCCAGGCTGGAGTGCAGAGGTGGGATCCTACTGCGGTGGCGGAATCCTGGCTCACCGTAGCCTCAACCTCCTGAGCTCAGGTCATCCTCCAACCTCAGCCTCCTGGGTAGCTGTGACTACAGGCAGATGCCAACAGGCCCAGCTAATTTTTTTTTTCTTTTTTTTTTTGAGATATGTGGTTTCACCAATTTGCCCAGGTTAGTTTTAAGCTCCTGGGCTCAAGCAATCCACTAGCCTAGGCTCCCCAAATTGTTGGGATTACAGACATGAGCCACCGCACTCAGCCTGACTTTCTAAAAATTATTTCTTTCTCTTTCTCTTCCTTTCCTCCCCTCCTCTTCCCTCCCCTCCCCTCCTCACCCCTCCCCTCCCTTCCCCTTCCCTCCTCACCCCTTCCCTCCTCTCCCCTCCCCTCCCCTCCTCTCCCCTCCTGCCCCCTCCTCTCCCCTCCCCTCCTGCCCCCTCCCCTCCTCTCCCCTCCTGCCCCCTCCCCTCCCCCCTCCCCCTCTCCCCTCCTGCCCCCTCCCCTCCCCTCCTCTCCCCTCCTCTCCCCTCCCCTCCTCTCCCCTCCTCTCCCGTCCCCTCCCGTCCCCTCCCATCCTCTCCCCTCCTCTCCCCTCCTCTCCTTTTTTTTTTTTTTTGTAAAGTAACTTTGGATTGCTCAGCTGTGTCTGCTGTTTTCTAGACAGTTGTTTCCCCGTGAAGGCCTGACCTTCAGATGAATGGAGCACAACTCCGTTACATTTTCACTATTTCATTAATGTAATTCGTCTTCCTTTCTGAGACATACATTTAAATCCAAGGGGAGGATGCTCACTGGAGTTTAATTGCCATCATTTAATATCTCTGGAATGAAAATTCTGGCAGTGAAGAATTCAAAGCCTCCATTTTAGACTTTGGTCACATTTGTATATATTTTGTTTCTTGCAAAAAGTTCAAATTTTAAATCATTTTACATCATGTGGATTTAGAGTACATGGTATAGAGATGGCCTTTACACTGGTTGAATAAACCATGTTAATTACAGAAGATTTTAAATTTAATTGGGAAGGAGAAAAGAGAGGTATTATAATATTGAAATAAACCTGTAGTATTTACTACCAATCTCTACTGCTGTTTACATTTTATATTGACAAACTTAACTTGCTGAAGGCTAAAAATTGATTTGTCCTGCCTCATTTCCATTATAGTTAAAGTCATTATGTGAAACAACAGAAGCTTTTATAAAGGGGGGAACATGTGTCTATCTTTACAATTAACTAGGAAACTGGCATTAAAGAATATCAGTCTACTGGCTCTCTAGTGTAGAGAACCTAATTGCTAAACATGTGCTATTCCAAAATGGCAAGTCCCAACCACTTTGTTAACATTTTCTGTGCTTTGACAGTTAGGTTAGATTGCATATCCTTTGCACTATGAAATGTTAAGTATGACTCTAGACTCTTTCTTTTAGATAATCAGTTGATACATGTCAGTTGAACAAAGTACTATGGAATATTAAATTATAAGAAAGATACGGTCTGTCTCCATGAAGACCTGCTATTTAGCTAGAGACAAGACATTTGAATAAAATAAATGGTGAAGGCAGGTGTTGTGCATAAAGATAGCATATAAGGACTTCTTTAAGGGCTAAATTGCTTGAGTAGATGTTACATGAAGAAATGGGTGAAGGAGATCAATGTGGGCTGGAGTTGGGGAGAAGGTTTCCAGGAGAAAATAGGGCTCAATTTTGACTTTGAGTGCTTTGTAGAAAGGAGTAGAGCATTAAGGCTGAGACAGTTCACTAGGGTCCTGCTTAAGATGGAGGTTATCTGGTGTTCATGAAGTCAGAAGAAGGGTTAGCAGAAAAAGACCTTTAAGATGCTGAAGAATGGTAGTGCTACAACAATCCCTGTGCTTTGTAAAGACAGAAGTTAGAATGTGCATAAGTGATTAACATTGCTGTGGAGGAGGACTGCCTCTTCCTGAGAGCCAGTGGGAAAGAAGAAAGGATAGGTACAGAGAAATGTTGAGGGAACTTCTGGTGGATGGTTAGAGACCTTTCAGGAAAGCAGATTTTCTTAGGTTGTGTTCCTAGAAGTTGAGCCTACTATGAAGATTCCAGTACAAATTAGTCATTGAAGAAGAGCTTCAGGAGAAAGAGGAGTGAGGCTGGATAGGGTAAGAAAGAAGAGAGCAAATAAACGGCCTTCCAATAATGTTGAGCCTCCACCTGACCCTATGTGGAGCTCTGGAGTATGAATGGCACCAGAGGGTTGTTCTGCCTTGAGAAAAAAGGGCCAGGTATTTGCATTTGCACCCTGTTTCCATTAGTGATTACCCAGCTGCAACCTCCCAGGTGCAGTCATGTACCACATAAGGAGGTTTGGGTCAACGATGGACAGTGAGCTGAGAAATTGACGTTGCCTGGTGACTTTGCAGCCCTCATAGTGCAACGCATTACTCACGTTTTTGCAGTGGTGTACACAAACCTACTGCAGTGCCAATTGTGCATAAAAGTCTAGAAATACAATTATGTATATTACATAGTACTTGATAATGGTGATAAATTACTATGTTACTGGTTTCTGTATTTACTATACTGTACTTTTTATCATTATTTTAGAGTGTACTCCTTCTACTTATGATAAAAAGTTAACTGTAAAATAGCCTCAGCCAGATCCTTCAAGAGGTATTCTAGAAGGTATAGTTATCAAGGAGATGACAGCTCCATGCATGCATTGCCCCTAAAGACCTCCCAGTGGACAAAATAAACATACTGATAGTGCCGACTCTGTGTAAGCCTAGGCTAATGTGTGCTTTGTGTCTTAGTTTTTAACAAAATGTTTAAAAAGTAAAAATATTAAAAATAAAAATATTAAGTGTAGAGGAAGCCTTATAGAATAGGGACATAAAGGAATAAAATATTTTTGTACATTTGTACAGTGTGTTTACATTTTAAGCTAAGCATTATTACAAAAGAGTCAAAAAGCTAAAACAATTAAAAAGTTTATAAGATAAAAAAATTATAGTGAGCTGAGTTTATTATTGAAGAAAGAATATTTTTAATAAATATATAGACTGTGTAAAATGTTTATAAAGTTCACAGTAGTGTACAGGAAATGTCCTAGGCCTTCACATTCACTTACCACTCACTCACTGACTCACTCAAAGCAACTCCCAGCCCTGAAAGATTCATTCATGGTGACTGGCCTATACAGATGTACCCTTTTTCAATCTTTTATACTGTATTTTTACTGTACCTTTTCTATGTTTAGATATACAAATATTTACCATTGTGCTACAATTGCCTACAGTGTCCAGTATAGTAACAAGCTGTACAGGCTTGTATTTCAGGAGCAATAGGCTATGCCATATAGCCTAGGTGTGTAGCAGGCCATGGCATCTAGGTTTGTGTAAGTGCACTCTGTGATGTTCACACAATGATGAAATCACTCAACAGTGCATTTTTCAGAAAGTATCCTGTTCATTAAGCGATGTGTGACTGTATTTCCAGGCAGGTGGCTTCTGTCTGATGAAGGTAAGTCATTGGCAAAGAGGGCAGGTGTGAACCATTGGCAGCCAACAGTTACAGCAGCCTGGGGAGGGATACACTTGTCCAGGAAAGAGAATCTGAGTGCACCAAGGAATCTACTGGACAGACCTTCTTACTATCTCTCAAAAAAATACTTTTTAGAAAATCCCTCTTCTCCCTATTTTGCCACTGTGTCCAAGAGCAATTCTCTGACATATACTTAAATAGAAAGTAAAAACAGCATAATATCTTAAACTGCCCCCAACCCCAACCGTGATCTACTGCTCATATCCCTTTTGTGCCGGGTTTTGACAAAGTCACAGCCGAAACTAAGTAGCAAAAGGGCTTATATCGGCCAGCAACCAAAAGGAAGGTAGAGGGACCCTCAGGGGACAAGCTCTCTCATCCACCCCATAAGTCATAGCCTTGCAGATTGGCTTTTGAGTCAGAAATCACTATCTTATTTCCTAGAGAAACTGATGGGCAATTAGGGAATTGTTTTGCATGCAGGAAGACAGATTCATCTTGTTCTTCTCAGTGATGTGTATGTAAAAGCAAACATACCTTACTATCATCTACACCTAAGACAACAAATGCCCCACTTACCTAGAATTTTAATATTTGGAGGGATCAGGGGGGAATTTCTAGTCCAGGAGGTTTTTCACTCTGGCCGCACATAAGAATCACCTGGGAAACTTAAACAGAATAAAACAGTACCCAGGTGGTTAAATAGAATCTTGGGGTAGGGAGGAAATGGGGCAGGCATTAATATATTTTAAAACTCCTAGGATGTTGTGATATACAGCCAGGATTTACTCTGTATCGGTTAACTGTTGTTATGCAAAAAAATCACCCAAATCTCAGTGGATTAAAACACAGGCATTTATTATTACTCATGAGGCTGAAGGTCAGCTGGATAGTGTTTCAGGTCTGGGCTGGGCTTACTCATGCATCTGAGTTCAGCTGTAGATTAGATAGATGGATGGTCAGCGTGGACTGGAGAGATCTTGGCTAGGTTCTCACAGCTGGTTGCTAATTGATCTAGGTGAGATACTAGATCTGGAGAGACTCTGCTTCATGGGATCTCTCAACCTCCAGGTTAGCCCAGCATGGGGTTCCAAGAGATAGAACAGAAGTACACAACATCTCTTAAGTCCTAGGCTTAGAACTGGCGTCTTCACTTCCATCATATTTTGTTGATCAGAGCAAGTCAAAAGGCTAGCCCAGAGTCAGAGAAGGAAGAGACGCCAAAGTCAGAGGGCCAATGGCATTGCTAGAGGGAGGCCAATAATTAAGGCCAACAGTACAATCAATGGATCACTTAAACCTAACCATTAACTTTATGGTTATCAAAAGTGATTAATTTAAAATGTAGACATTTCATTCACAACTCAGTTCATTGTCTCCCCACACTGCTCCATACACACTCCTCCATTATGGGAAATACTTAAAATTTGACCTATAGCCATGGCATGGACACCAGTATATAGACTATGTAAATATCTGTATCTTTAAAAGTCTAATTCACTTTTATTATGTTTGTGCTCTGGTCTCAATGTACGGAGAGTAGATCCACAGATAGATGGACAAAGTGAAAGTAGACACTTAAAATTTATTTTCTGAAGTATTAACTATGGAGTGTTAATGTGAAATATTAACAGGTGGAGTATGTCCTGGGAACGTGATTATGCATGTTTACTCTCTCATATTTGACAACCCATATGAGAAGAGCCTTACTGTATTTCAGTGGGTTTGCTCACCTGAAGAGGCATTGCTCTGAGGAGGATGGAAGGGTAAGGGGTGAGTGTTCCCTAGAATGTCTTCAATCTGCACATAAACACGTCGGGAGAGAGTTTACAGCAACCATCCACTTTCCCACTATTTCTCAAAGTAAATATTATATTAAAGATGTTGTTTTGGCCAGGTGCGGTGGCTCACGCCTGTAATCCCAGCACTTTGGGATGCCAAGGTGGGTGGAACACAAGGTCAGGAGTTCAAGACCAGCCTGGCCAAGATGCTGAAACCCTGTCTCTACTAAAAAATACAAAAATTAGCTGGGCGTGGTGGTGGGCACCTGTAATTCCAGCTACTTAGGAGGCTGAGGCAGAGAATTGCTTGAACCTGGGAGGCAGAAGTTGCAGTGAGCTGCGATCGCATCACTGCACTCCAGCCTGGGCGACAGAGCTAGACTCCATCTCAAAACAACAATAACAACAACAAAAAGATGTTTTTCCATAAATGATGCCTCCACCGTCTGACCCTATTTCTCCTATATAAGGCCCACAGAGGGCCTAAACTCTGGCTTGACTGGGGTTGTCATGCCTGGCCCTTCATATGTGCTCTCATGTTCCTCCCTCTTACTCCACCCTCTGAGGATGATCTCCTCTCCTCTCTGATTTTTCAAGTCCTACCGTATCCTCATGAAAATGATCAAATGTTTCTGGGTCTCCGGAGACTATTTTGGCCACATCAACCCTTCTGTGTGCTGAACAACTGTATAATGTATCTGACCCTGTTGACACCGTTCTGTTGGAAACAGTTGCCTGGCTTTTCTTTAGATATGTAAAGTTGCCTCGTCTGCTGGGCCTGTGAGTGTGGCGGCTTGAGCCAGTTTCGCTATTGTGAGTGTTCACCTATTGCTGGACGCAGTTACTATAGGGTCAGCTCCATGAGGCCAGGGGTTTCATCTGCTTTACTCACTACTGTATCTGCAGCATGTCGCCCATAGAAGATGCTCCATAACCTCTATAACTATTTAATATATTGGCATTTCAGCAATAAGAAAGAACAAACAATTTAATATTTCAAGGGTGTTTGGAATCCACCATATGTACATTTATCTATTTAAAATTAGCCCTGTTATGCAGAAGGCAATTTGCTAGACATTGGGAAGTTAAGAGAAAGCAAGACATAGTCCTACCATCAAATGCCTAAGGCTTGTTTGGGAAGTCCGCTACCGTCATTACTGAGTGACTTCTCCACGCCAGGTGCTGACGTTGGTGATGTGAGTAACTGGCTCATGCTATCAGCAACTGCAGTAAACAGTGTTAAAAGCCCCGGGTCCTAGGACATAACCTGTGTGATTATTGGCCCCCAGACAGCTGAGGGTCTTGGGTAAGTTATATAACCATTCTGAGGCTTAGTGTCCTCATCTATAAAATGAGAAGACCTCAAGGGAACCCTCTAGTTTTTACTTTCTCTGACTGCATTCTGTTAAGAAAGGCTTAGCATCTCTCTGATGAAATCACATGACTTCAATTCTAGGAAAACAAACCCAAAACCTGAAAGCAAGCCATTATTCTGTTTGTCCAGCATTCCTTTCAGAGCCTGAACGACCCTCTTTCATGTCAACGCACTTGAGAATGTTGAGGTTTCAAGGCTACTCTACATGACATTTACCAGAAACGATATTCAGCACATTGCCACCCTATCTATGATCTGGAGTTTGTTAAAACAAAACAAAACAACAAGAACAGAAGTGTTTATTACTTCCTAACTGGCTTAGTCTAAAGGATATTTCATCAAATCCTGTTGCTAATCCACCTACCCAAATGTTCTCTTTAAATCTACCCAGGGACACAATGTAACATTTGGAAATGTATCACTGTTTGTAGTTCCCTCAAAGTGAAAAACTGAGTGGTGAAATACTTGTTCTGGGTAATCCTAGACTTCCATCCCAAACCCCTGGAGTTGTCCCCAGGGGCAATTGGACATGACCCTAACCTTCTGTGACTCTGAGGAGCAGGGAAGAGCACAGCAGCCCGTTCACCTCTAGACTCACCGTCAATGCCATCATTGCTGGGTTTCCCCTTGCCCTCTTATCTGGAGGCTATCCAGTTTTATGAACTCCCAAAATGAACACCTTTATAAACTTAGCTCCAAGTGGGGGGGCTGATACTGCACCTCACATGGATGTGTTAACCTGTTTAAAACCTTGGCAATGATGGATTCTTTTAATGTTCATCTTTCTGAGCCTCTCAGCATTGAAAAACACTTTGTTTCTGGGACTGCATTTGCCTGTCCTCCCACACAATGAAGCAAATGTCTCTGTGACAGATGGGCCATGCTGTAGTCCTTAAAAGTCAGCAAACTAGAGGCTTCTCAAGCCACAGGGAAATCGAAGTCCAAAGCCTACACGGAAAGCCCCTTTCTCTCACCCCATTTGGGCATTCACAGGTCTACGGTGGCTGAAACGTAAATAGGCAGGATGCTGAGAAATCTGCGTAACCCAGGTGGCCAGCGTGCTCTTGGGATCCTTAGTGCTTACTGTAGAGGAAAATATTAGTTTTGTGACAGGGAAAGGGCTGGTCAGATCGGTGTGTGAGTTTGTCACCGTGAGTACAAAATGGTGCTCATGGGAGGTAGAAGGAAGACTCCCTCTATTGGAAAAAACTTCTGCCCAAGGGTGTTTAAGGACTTGTTGCCCCTGGATGCTGCCCTCTTAATGATGCCCAGGACCTGGAGTTGAGCAGCATTTAACAACAGTTAGTGACTTTGCCATTAGAGTGAAAGCCAAAGTATTTCTGATGGCCTGTAAAGCCCTCCAGGATCTGGCCTGCTCCTCTCCTCCCACTGTCTCTTAACCTAGCTCCTTCTAGCCACAGCATCTTCTTTGCTTGTTTTAATTACCTAGTGCTATGACCACCCCCAAGACATGGTGGTTTAAAACAACAGCAATCATTTATTTTGCTCACAACTCTGCCATTTGATCAGAGGTCCCTCGTTGCTGCTGTACATGGTGTCAGCTGAGGGGACTCAACTGGAGGCTGGAGGATCTGCTTAAGAGTTGGCTCATTCACATGGCTGCAGGCTGTGAGCCGGAGGCTCAGCCCAATCCCTCTCCATGTGGCCTCTGTGCAGCCTAGGCTTCCTCACAGCATGGAGGCTGTGTCCCAAAGGTGAGTCTTCCAAGAAAGAGATTTGCACACAAGCTCTACTGCCTTTGACAACCTAGCCTGGAAGTCACATAGCATCCCTTCTGTCATACTTGCCATTCTCTACCAGTCTGGGCAATCCCAAAGGCCTATCCAGGTTCCAGGACAGGGGACATGGACTTCACCTCTTGATGGGGTGGGGGATGGCAAGGCTCTAAAGGTCACATGGGATGGAAAATGTGGTGGCTATTTTAGGAATGTAAAACCTGTGGCTGAAGCTCTTACCTCAGACATGTTTCCTGCCAGTGCTTCCTCTTTGTCTAGGGTTGCATGTGACTCACTCCTCATTTCCTTTACATCTTTACCCAAATATTTTCTTCTCTGCAAGGTCTTCCCTGGACAAAAACTAAAACCCATTCTGCTTCCTAACCCCTTTCAGCACTATCTACATATTGTACATTTTACTCATTTATTCTGGTTTTTACTGTGTCCTCCATGAAATTGCAAATTTCCATGAAGGTAAGGGCTTTTGTCTGTTTTATTCATTGCTTATTTATTTATTTATTTATTTATTTTTGAGATGGAGTTTTGTCCTTTTGCCCAGGCTGGAGTGCAATAGCGCGATCTCAGCTGACTACAACCTCCGCCTCCCGGGTTCAAGTAATTCTCCTGCCTCAGCTTCCAGAGTAGCTGGATTACAGGCACGTGCCACCATGTCCAGCTAATTTTGTGTTTTTAGTAGAGATGGGGTTTCACCATGTTGGCCAGGCTGGTCTTGAACTCCTGATCTCAGGTGATCTGCCCTTCTTGGCCTCCCAAAGTGCTGGGATTACAGGCTTGAGCCACCGCGCCTGGCCTGTTCATTGCCCTTTTCCCAGAGCCAGGAGAGTGTCTGGCACATACTGGGGGCTCAATCAATACTTGCCTCAGTGAGTTAATGAACTTCTGCCCTCATAAGACAAGAAACAGTAGCGGCCATTTTCCACATTTTCTTTGGTCCTTGGGTGCCTACCACACTGCCAGGTACGTAGACCCTATAAGATTATTTAATTAGTGATTCACTAAATATAGCAGTTTGAAACAACAGCAATCATTTCTCAATCTGAGAAAATAATAGGCCAGCAGCGTTCCATTCACAGTCACTTATTCGTAATGCATCCCCCTGCCCCATCTACAAAGTTACAGTGCTAGCCAATATGGACACTATTAAATTCTGCTCTAGAAGTGCTTCTCCTGCTTCTGATTAGAGCCAGGAAGTTAGAAGAACAGACAGAAGAAAATCACACGGGATGCCCAGGAGACAAGACACAATTCTGGCAGTAAACCCGTGGGTGTCCGCTTGATGTTCCTGCCATTGTCTATTGTCTGAAGGGGTTGACCTGTAAGTCAATGGGAAGGTGGCTTTCCCCCAGTCTGGTTCAATGTTCACAATTCCAGTAATAAATATCTTGGAAAATGGGAAGAAAGCAGGAAGACAATTACTTCAAATATTATTGTGCAATCGATGGGGTAATTTTGCTCTCCTTGAGGAACGACCTTTCTTATTTCAGCATCGTTCTTTAAACAGGGAGTCACCACCTTGTGCTTGTTAGCACATTCTCCGAAGGTGTTTGGAGTACAGTAGTGACATTTCAAAATGGATTAATCAAGGATGCTCTAAATTGGAGGTGTTCTTGAATTTCATTTAAATATGATTTACTAAAGAACACAAGTTGGAATCAGGCTGGAATGCCCTGGGTGCCATCATCATCCTAGTCTGTTCTGAGATGGGCTTATGATGACATTTCAATGTATTTAGCATTAGACAAAGTTTTTCCCCGGCAAAAGTAAAGGGAAATAAGAACCATGGCCTTGCCAAACAGCTTTAACTTGGTGTACACGGTTACAGGAGCGACCCGGATGTACTCCTTGCGTCAATTTAGCATGCAGAGTCACCATCACGCTCCTCTGCAAGGGCACTGAATCTGGGACTGCCTGGAGACAGGCAGAGTGTGGCCATTTCTCCATGTCTAGGGAGTGTACGGGGCAAAGGAGATCCTAAGGCCCTGCCTGGGTTGCTTCCTCCTCAAGCAGAGGTTACAAGAATGAAGGGACTTGGCATGCTTTCAAGTTCATCCAAGACTATGTAAAAAGAATATAAACCATTAATGTAATTTATGGGCAGAAGCACTTTGAATATAAATGAAGCAACCAATGGCCCTTTTGATTGGCATTTATATCTCCTTTTATAGAGATCACATAGAGTAGTGTTATAATTCTTGACAGTTTTGATTGTAAAATATATGGGACTTTAAGCTCCCTGGAAGAAAGCAGAGATGATTAATATTAATAATAGACAGCTAAGTACACAGCAGATATGAGTAATATGTTTTATATTTATATATAGCTATTGTTTTAACTCATTGGAAAACACTATATGCTTTATTATTAGGAATGTAGTAATAATAAGACTCTATGTTATCTAGGTCACATAAAAGATGATGTTCAAGCTAATCTCTAAATCCTATTAATTTCTTTACTCACATTAAAAAAAATAGTCAATTGGCTCTACTATTCAAACTAATGTATTCAAAACAATGTGCCTTATTAAAGGTATAGATCAAAATTCAAATAACTTGGTTCAAATACAGTCAGTCCCAGAGTCATTTGGAAGTGTCAAGGAAGAATGCAGAGCTCTAAAAAAAAAATAAAATATAAGAGATCAAGAAAATCAAAGTATATTCATATTAGAGCAGTTAGGGTTTTTTTTTTTTTTTCTATATGCAGGATGCTGAGTGAAGCAACTCTGGGCTCTGTCAGCAAAAATACGGTTTTAATAAGAGTGTATATTGTTATGGGGGAAGCTATTTCAATAGAAAATGTACATATCTTAGATTATCTCTAGCACTTGGAAAATTGCAAAATGTTTTATCACCTCTATTTTCCACTTCCTCCTCTCTTGCCATGACTCCATCCATTGCCATGTGGAATAAGGTATAAAGGGAAAACAAAAAAGCTTGGACATTGTGATCAGCTGAATTTAAGGTTTGCCTTAAAATCAAAATAGAGCAAATCAATAAGTAAATTTCATATGTATCAAGTCTTCATTCAAAGGCATTTTGAATGCTTTAAAGAAAAATATAATAGGTTACAGGTGAGAAAGCAGTGAAATGTGGGTAAATATTTGTATAATATGTGGAAAATGTGACCAAAAAATGACCAGTATACATACTGTATTGTGGAAAATCCCATGCACTTGTTAGAAGTGAAACATAAATTGAAATAGGAGTTTCTCTAAACCAAACAGCTTATGAAAACATAAATAGTTCTGTAGTTTACAGAACCTTAACTGCTCTTCTCAAAAAATATACCTATTCGATTTTCTAAGATTTGAAAGAAACTTTTGCTCTCATTTTATTTTGTATTTTTGTTGTTTATTGCATCTTCATTCCCCCATGGGCTTTTAAAATAAGATTCTGATGGTGGAGAAAGAAATGAATGCTGCTCCTATCCCCTCTGCAATTTGCTGTGGTTTGGAAAGCCCATTCTGTATGAGGAGGTGTTATAACTTCCCACTGCACCATATGCTTCTGACTTCGTATACCTTATTTTTAGTGATACATCCATTAGCTTTTGCTTCATAAACTATCCCAAAACGTAATAGCTGAAACCAACAGTCATTTATTTGCTCATCCTTTCATGGGCTGGACTAAACCAGGTCATTCTTCAGCTTGTCTTGCCCAAGCTCACTCATGGAGCTGCTGCCTCCCTGGCAGCTTAGCCAGAGCTGGAGGGGCTCAGATGACCTCACTCACAGGCCTGGTGGTTTGCAGATAAAAGGCTCGGGGCTTTGGTTTTCTTCCATTTAGCTCCTTCAGCAGGCAAGCTTGAGCTCCTTCAAATTGTCTCAGACTTCCAGCACACAGAAAAATGTGCAAGCACATTTCAAGCCTCTTCTCTCATTTGCTGCTGAAGTTGTGTCAGCCAAAGCAAATGTTATTTCCAAACACTGATTCAAGGATGAAGGAGAAAGACTTTACTTTTATAGGCAGGACAAAGAATTTGTGGCCATTTTTTTTTTCATTCTACTACAAGTTCAATTTTCCTGCCGCTGCTGGAGAGAAGGAACCACCTTCCCCTTGTTTACATGGTTGCTTGAATAACAGAATAGTAGCTGCTATTTTTTTGCATAAAATCATGTGTCTTATGGGGAGGGAAACTATGCGGACTGTGAGATGCTGTTTCGGAAGAAGAGGGATTCACCTCCCCAGCTGATATGGCAGGAAATAAGAAACCACATGATCTAAGAGGTGCTGGGAGAGTAAAAAAAAAAAAAAAAAAAAAAAAAAAAAGGTAGAAATGAGTAGAAATGATGCAGGTGGAAATTGTGTGTGAATGCATGGAAATGCATGTGAAGTGAGAGATGAATAAATTTGTATTTCAGTCTTAACTAGTTTTGTTTTTGTTTTTTTTTTATGGCAAAGGAAATAATTTTTGAACAATTATAAATAGACTTTTATAAATTATTTTCCTAGGTCCACAGCAGGTTGTGGGGTAAGTTAGAGTAAAAATTAAATATGTATTATCCTAAGGTATTCTTTCTCTGGCAGGACCTTTCAAAGTGCCTTCTTTTATTTCTGGCAGTCCCCTGGCTGCAACTCAAACATTCTCACCATCACAGTCTTCTTTGCTAGCATGTGGTGACTACCATTTTCCCTGCGTCAGTTCCCTGCAGGGATGTCAGCTGCTCAGGCCGCTGATGCTGGCCAAAGCCCTTTGAAGATTCTGGGCGTACTCAGGTGCTGATGCAGGCTTTGTCTCCCACCAGTGATGAAAGTGCTGGCTGCATTGTTGTGGGATCAGCAGGTGCCCCCTTGTGTTCTTATAGCCTTGTAAAGGTTTTTCCGTAATAGCCACCTATCGATTATGTTGGCTCTTGCATTTTTTTCTTTGACTCAGTTGCATGACTTCTTTTGCAGTCATTTTTTAGTTTTCTGTCCAAATAGAGCTGTGGGGGGCCTACTTCGCAGGTCCTTAATATAAACTTTGTATCAGTTACCTATGGCCATGAAATGTGGTGTGACAATCTTATAACCGCATGAGTTCTTCTGGCTGCTGGGGGACTGTGGCTCACAAGTCTATCTGTGGTCAGCTGTGGGTACTTAGGCAGCTTTGTGGCATCTCTAGGGAATGTAGCTTAAGAGAACTGGCTCCACTCCATGTCTCATCGTTGAGCAGGCTAGGCTGGGATTGCTCTCATGCCTGTGACGGGGTTCCAAGAGAGAGGGAAGTGCTCTTGAGGCCTAGGCTCAGAATCTCCACAATGTCACTTCTGTAGTTCAGAGAAAGTCACCAGGCCATCCCAGATTGAAAAGAGGGGGGAATAGACTATCTCTTAATGAGAGAAACTACAAAGCCACATCAAAGAGGACATAGAGGTAGATAAGGATAGAGAATTAGGGCCAGCTTTGCAATCAGTCTAACTACCACGCACCTAAACACCTCTGAGTCCTGGGGTGAGCACAGTTTGGCAACCTGGACAACTCTAGATGCATGTTAGAAAGATTAATTTGGTAATCCTTCTAAAAGGTGGACGATAAATTGACTCCAGTTGTAATAGGGGAGGTTGGTGCAACCAGCAAAGTGGCTTTTGCCTTAATACAAGTGATAAATCAGGAGGGTCTGGGATAGGGATAGCAAATAAGTTGCACATTGTGTGATGGATTTGTAGTAAATGCCTAGAGTCGGGTGTTGAGGAGAATTATGTGGCTACTTTCCTGGTGAGCTGAACACAGGCCCTGATGGATTGGCTGTGTTCGCCATGGCCATTGAAGGGAGGAGTGATAGCATGCCAGCAAGTATTTGCCATCTCTGTCCTATCAAGGGCAGTGATAGTCCTACAAAGGCCAGTGGTAGTTTCAAAGAGTCTTTTGAAAATAATCAGGAGGTAAAACTAAACAATATTGGTGACTAAGTACAAATGAAGGGAAACTGTGAGTCTAGGAGAGTCTTAGATATTGGACTGGGTACTAGGTGAATGTCATTTCTTAAAGTGGGTCAAGGCATGAGTCTGTATTATATACATCAGTATTGTACTGTATCATACTATATAAGGAGTACATTTTTTTTCTGTCATCTACTGATGCATAACAAACCACCAAAGAGGTTAGAAGCTAAGATGGTTAGTCTTATGTGTCAACTTGACTGGGCCATGGGGTGCCCAGATATTTGGTCAAACATTATTCTAGGTGTTTCTGTGAGGGTATTTTTAGATGAGATTCACATTTAAATCAGCAGGCTGAGTAAAGCAGATTGCTCTCCCTAATGTGGTTGGGCCTCATCCAATCAGCTGAAGGCCCAAATAGAACAAAAGGCTAACACTCCCCCAAGTAAAAGAGAATTTCTACTGCCTGAGAGTCTTTGAACTGAATCATCAACTTTTTTCTGCCTTCAAATTCAGACTGAAACAGTG
Organism: Pan troglodytes; assembly: GCF_028858775.2. Classification (NCBI taxonomy): domain Eukaryota; kingdom Metazoa; phylum Chordata; class Mammalia; order Primates; family Hominidae; genus Pan; species Pan troglodytes. The sequence goes on from NC_072419.2 coordinate 18,566,937, forward strand.
GCTATTCCTGGGTCTTGGGCCTGCTAGCCTTCAGACTGGAGCTTATACCATCAGTTCTACCTAATCTGTTCTGCTGATTCTCAGGCCTTGGGACTCAGATCAGAACTATACCATTGCCTTTCTTGTGTCTCCAGCTTGCCAGGTCACCCTGGAGACCTTGAGCTATCTCAGTCTCCATAATCACATGAGCCAATTCCTTATAATAAGTCTCTTTCTGTATTTATATACTTCCTATCGGTTCTGTTTCTTTGCAGAACCCTGACTAATACCGAAGCTTAAAATAACTATTCTACTTCTCATCATTCTGCAGCCCAGGCATTTGGCAGGGTAGAGTGAAGATGTGCTGTATCCTCTGGGGCCACCAGGCTCCTGCCTATGGCCTCGCCCTTTCGTCGTGGTCCCATCACACAGAAGTCTAGTCTGAGCTTATTTATAGTTTGGGAGCAGTCTCCAGGAGCAAGCATTCCAAGAAGACAAGCTCTTGTTAAGCCTCAATTTCTATCACATTTGATAATGCCCATTGGTCAAAGCAAGTCCCATGGCCAAGGGCACAGTCAGTGTGAGAGGGGACTACACAAGGGTGTGGATGCCTGGAGATGTAGATCACTGGGGCCACCAAAGTAAAAGTTATTACTAAGAAGAGTTTGATGAGTTTCATCTTAAGCATATTGACTCTGATGTGTCTATATGGGAACAAAGTAGGAAAAGCCAAATGACAATATGGGTCTGAGGCTAAGAAAAGATGTTTGAGTTGAATAGATAAATTGGGAAATCATGAATATAAAGACGGGGTAATACAAAAATATTTAACAATCAGCACAACATAGACACTGACCAATCAGAACAGATGCTGGCTATAACCTTGAACCAGGGCCCCAGAGGACCCCTGTTAAGCCAGGCATCTTCCCTTTAGATACCTGGTCATTGAGAGATGTCAGGAGTCTCAGGAAAGGGGCAGGGCAGTTAGGGCACTGGGAGGGCTCTGATGGAAGGAAGACAATGGGCAACAGCTACTTACTCATGAGTAGGAAACATGGCAGTATTTTAACAACCCATCTGAGTATCAGCCCATCGTACAGGCAGTAGCTACAGCCATGGGTGGTGTGGTTAACAATTAATGGGATAGGGCATTAGGTTAAACCATATGATATGACCAACATTTAACCACTTTTGGCCTATGCAAAACATAATTTTGCATGCTTCAACCTAATCCACAATGAGACAAACATAAGCCTAAGATGGACACCAAAATGTAACTAACAGGCAAGTGACCAAGAGGATCCCCCAAAGGAAAATGAAAGGAATGGCTCAATGGAAGTTAAAGGAAGAACAGCACACGTGAGGGAGGGAGTGGGCAAATGTCTTGAACATAGCACAGCTCCAGGAAGATGAGGACTTTGTCTTTTGTTATTTGGCAAGAGGAGGCTGTTGATGACCTTGGCAAGTTCAGATTCAAGGAAATGGTCAGGGTAGAAGCCGTTTCAGAGTCTTATGAGGCACCTGGGATGTGAAAACTTGACAAAGATGGGTTTAGAATAATATTTCAGGAAGCTTTGCCTGACAGCGAGAAGAGAGACGGTAATTTATTGGGAAGTAGGGTTAGGGGAGCATCCTGTCTTTAAAGATGAGAAAGGTTTGTTCACTTGTATATGAGAAATGGAAAGAATACTGAACGAGCTTCAGTTGGATGTTGTAAAATATGTTAAAAAGGTAAGCTGGTGGGTGGGAAGAGTGAAGTCTAAGGGCTGGGAGCCCTGCATTCTTGTCTCAGTCTAGAGGGCCAGTGGCAAATTTTTCTTCATGAACAGTGATTTTCATCCTGACTGCATAGTTCCTGGGGAACTTTAAAAATTCTCCATGCTCAAGTCTCACTGCAGACTGATTACTTGGAAATCTCTGGGGATGCACCCAGGCCTCAGGGCCCTTTTAAAGCTCCTGCCTTATTGCAGCGTGCATCCAAGATTGAAAACTACTGCTCTAGAATGTACATAATTTATCACCTATTGCTTCAGCTTTGGGGCTTCAGCCAAAATTCTGACGTGGTGGATAAAGCCCTACTCAACATTCACTTAAGCTACCATCAGTGCCAGTGGCTTTCCTTGATGACAGTGGCTGCTGCAGACCTTCTCCCAGGCTAGTGGTTCTTAACCCTAGCTGCGTATTAGAATCTCTGGGGCACTTACAAAATACTGATGTCTGGGCTTCACCCTAGAAACTCTGATATAATTGTTCAGGAGTGGTGTTATGGCTGAATTGTGTCCCCCCAAAAGATACGTTGAAGTCCTGGCTGGGTGTGGTGGCTCACGCCTGTAATCCCAGCACATTTGAGAGGTCCGGGAAGGAGGATTGCTTGAGGCCAGGAGTTTGAGACCAGCCTGGGCAACACAGTGAGACATCATCTCCACAAAAAATCAAAATATTAGCTAGGCATGGTGGCACATGTCCGTGGTCAGAGCTACATGGGAGACTGAGGCTGCAGTGAGCTGTGTTCATGCCACTGCACTCCAGCCTGGGTGACAGATTGAGACCCTGACTCAAAAAAAAAAATAAAAAATAAAAAAAGATATGTTGAAGTCCTAAGCCTTAATACCCCCAGAATGTTATTTTATTTGGAAATAGCATCTTTATAAAGGAATCAAGCTAAAATGAAATCGTGAGAGTAGATCCTAATCCAATATGACTAGTGCCCTTATTAAAAGTGAACATTTGAACACAGACGCAGACATGCACAGAAGGAAGGCAACGTGGACAGACACGGGGAGAACACCATGTAAAAATTAGATTGGCATTATGCCATCACAATCCAAGGAATGCCTGGAGCTACCAGAAGTCAAAATAGACAAGGAAAGTTCTGCTACAGGTTTAAGAGGGAGCATTCAACATCTTGATTTTAGATGTCTAGCCTCCAGGACTGTGAAACAAGAAATTTCTGTTGTTCTAAGCCACCTAGTTTGTGGTAGTTTGCTATATCAGCCCTAGGAAATTAATATAGGTGGGCTTGGACACTGATGGTTTTAAAAGTTATCCAGATGATTATAGTGTGCAACTGGCATTGATTTTCATAATGATTAAGGAAATTAAGTATATAGCAGGCATAACCTAAGTAGAAAATAATGTCAAAATCAGTTTCAGAGGCATGCAAACATAATTATCAGAAGTATAATATTTAAAACTCAGTAACATGCTGAGTCGTTTTAATACATGGTTATATATTTCTTCTTAACTTGGGGCTTTGCATTAGCAAAGAGGCATTTGCTATCTTGCTCCTCTGTAATTTCTTGCTTGGATGCTCATTGTTAGTATAATTTCTCACCTTGAGTGATGAGATTCTGGATTTCCACTTCATGGGTGCTTTATAGTTCTCCTCATGGTGTATCCTTTCTTTTTCATACCTAAGGGCACTGTCTTGCCCTTATCCCTATTGGACTTTGTCCTTTTCATTTATAATGTTACGGTTCTCCAATTTGTCAAATTTACTTAGAATTCTGATCTTGCAGTCCAACATTCTAATTTCTGTCACTCTAGGAGAGTCCCCAGGACAATTGAATTAAGAATTATATGAACTACAGGAGGAATCAATTTGGAGAACATCAGATAATGGAAGGTTTATTATATTGTGTACTGCATTAAAGTGTAAAGATGTATAAAAGATAAATGGTCAATGCATGAATTATACAAAGAGTTCCTTAAATGAAATTGTTGGACCAGTCCTTGCCCAGGCACAGTGTGAGATGTAGAATCCTGTCACTGTCACTCAAAGTGTGGTCCACAGACCAGAAGTCTTGCATCAGCCAGGAGCTGATTAGAAATGCAGAATCTCAGACTTCACCTCATATCTACCATTATGGGCTAAATTGTGTCCCTGTAGCCCCTAGATTTATATGTTACAGTACGTTGAAATGTGACCATATTTGGAGATAAGAAATTTCAACAGATAATTAAGTGAAAATGAGCTCCCAAGGGGTGGGTAATGCAGTATGACTGCTGTCCTAATCAAAGAAGAAGTTTGTAGACAGATGTATACATGCACAAAGGAACGACCATGTGAAGACAGAGGGTGGAGAGGGCCTTCTACAAGCCAAGGAGAGAGGCCTAAGAAAAAATCAGCTCTGCCAACACCTTAACTTCAGATGTTCAGCCTCCAAAACTGTGAGAAAATAAATTTCTGTTGTTTAAGCTTCCCAGTCTTTGGCAACCCCAGCAGACTAGTACACCTACCAAATTAGAATCTGCATTTTTAGTAAGACCCATAGTTGACTCACATATATAAGAAAGTTTTAGAGGCACTAGTCTGGAATACTGGTTCTCAACCTTTAGCATGCATCATAGTTACCTTAATAACTTGTTAAAATACAGATTGCTGGGCCCCACCACCCCCAGAGATTCTGATTCAGTGGGTGTGGGATGAGACCAGAAAAGTCTGCATTTCCAACAAGCTACCTGGCAACGTTGATGCTGGTGGCCTGCAACCCACACAAGTGTTACAGTTGGGACCAGAAAATTACCAGCCTCACCTGGTTATTATTAGAAAAGTAACTATGGAGGCCTCATCCTAGAATTCCTGAATTAGAGACTCAGGGGCAGGGCCCAGCAAGGTAATTCTCAAGCTTTAGTTTGAGAACTGGTGCTTGATAGTTAACTAAATCTGGGAAAAGGAACCATGAGTAATTTAAAATACTTGCTGCCCACAGGTGATCATTTGATGTTTTTCTAGACAGCATGTTCTCACCCTTTCAGCTAAAAATTGCCAGAAAACGATTCTGGGGCAGTAGTGTTACAGGATCTTTGGGGTGTAGTTTTTCTGGCCAGAAACATGTGTGGCCTGTGGTGCCTTTGCTCAAGTTTTGCTCAGGCCCACTCGTTTTGCTCACTCAGGCTGCTCTTGGCTCATGCTACCAGCCTGGGTCCCATGCCTGCCAAGGGTGAGTCAGGCATGGAATGGTGAGGGGTGTGTGAGTGAGCATGGGGTCTGGCCACTGTGCACAGTTACATATACAGGCTGCTGCAGCAGGTCAGGAAACTCCAGGTGCCCACCCAGGTGCCAGCTCTCTGCAAGGCTTCAGCTGGACCAGGCACATCACAAGTAACTTCTATGGCTTACACCAGGGAACACGGTGGCACCCAGAAACTTGGAGATGCCAGGGACTGCAGGGCCCCAAAGAGGGAGTCAGAGCCCTGGCTCAGGGAGCTCCCAGGTCTGGGCTCCCTGACGGGCTGCAGCTCTTCTTTCCTTTTCTTTTCCTGCAACTTGACAAGCAAGGAGCATGTCTCAACCCTGTTTGTGTTACAGTTCTTTTAGCCTTGCCATTTGGTGGGTCCTGAGTTCTTGTCCTGCAACCAGGAAGAAAGAGGTATGCAGACAAGTGGAGGGTGAGCAAGATGAAGAGGAGCTTTATTGAGCGATAGAATAGCTCAGAGGAAACCCACAGGGGGCAGCTTCTTTCTACATCCAGGGTGTCCTGACAAGTGTTCAGCTCCTAGCAGAGAGGGTAGTTCCTTTCTGCTAGGCAAGTCACCCTGACAAGCTATCAGCAGAGAGGGCAGCTCCTGTCTGCAGCTGGTTGTCTCGTCGTCTGCATAGCTCTCAGCAGAGAGGATGCCCTAGAGTAGGTGGCTCCTCTCTGCAGGCAGCTTGTCCTGTTATCTCCCCATCATCTCTCTGTAGTCTCTGTACTCTCAGCAGAAAGGATACCTTGGAGCAGGTAGCTCCTTTCTGCAGGCAGGTCGTCCTGACCTCTGTAGCTTTCAGCAGAGAGGAGGCCTTGAAATGGGTAGTTCCTGTCTGCAGCCAGTCATCCCTGCTCAGCTCTGGCTGAGCCTGAGGCTTTTATGGGCCTCAGGGTGGAGGAAGTGTGTGACGACTGGTCCACGGGCAGGCCCAGAAAAGGCACCACAGGTTCCCTCTCCAGTCCATGGGACTGGCAGCCTGGCATCCATGCTTCAGGCCCTCCCTGGCCTGAAGGTGGGGCCTCATCAGGGACCTACTCCCTTCCTCCCAGGAACTTGTCTTCCTCCTGCTGCTGTTCATGGCACCAGGCTTTAGGTGCCAATGGGCATCTGCAGGGCTGCACTGAGCTGCCCTCAGCTGCCCATCGGGTTCCTTCCTATGCTGGTCAGTGCCCAAAGTCCGGAGGGGGTCGAGGCAGCAGGGGTTTGGAGTGTTAGCACTGCCCTGAGTGTGTGCACACACAGCCAGGCTGTGACAGTGCCCAAGTTCTCCCCTGACTTTGCTCTGAGGTCAGAGCAAATGCTGACAGCAGGAAGAAGCAGCCAGGCAGTGGGAGCAGGCATTTTTAAGCCTGCAAGGGCAGAGAGGGGGACCTTCCCAGGCTCCCAGGAGTGCAGGGATGCCTAGGTCTGCAGCCGTGGTTTGGGCAGCTGCAGCTGTGTAGCAGGAGGTGGGGTGCTTCTGCCTGCTCTGTGGAGTGAGAGGCCCAGGTCTGCAGCTGTGATTTGGGTAACTGCACCCAGGGGAGCTCCCACCCCATCAGCTTGGAAGAAGTGGGGCTCCCACTTGTCTCTGGTTCCCACTGGCTCCACAGAGGGTGCAGCCCTGGCCACACCTCCCTGCTGCTGCCAGCGTGATGGCAGTGGCTGCTCCAGGTGGGCCACCACTGCCATCAATAGCTAAGGCAATGGCTCTCAAATGTGAACGTGTGTCAGAATCATCTGATCATTACTCCTTTCCCACAGTTTTTTATCCATTTGGTCTAGGGTCGAATCCTAGAATGAGCATTTCTTAAATTCCCGGTTGACTCTTACGCTGCTAGTTCAGGAACCATATTTTGACAATCATTGAACTAAGGGCTTGTAAAATAGTGTGACGTGGGTCAGAATGCTTGATTTCCTGGCCATGGCAGGCGCTATTGGCTAACCAACAAAACACCCATTCCTGACCCACTTTTTCTTCACCTTTCACCAATATAGAAGCTAAGAAAAGGTAAATGGCCACTTTCTCAGACTACTTTGCAGTTAGGAGTGAGCCTGTGACACTGTAACACATTTCTAGTTAACGGTACTAAGCAGAAGTCTGCAAGGGATGAGAATCAGTTCTGGGAAGGTTATTGCTCTACCTAATCACAAATCAAGCACCATATCCTCCCCTTCTTTGGCTTTGAGCACAGATACGATCCCTGGAACTAAAGCAGCCTTCTTGGGGCCATAGCATACATACATAAAGGAAGAGACCAACAAAATAAAGTTGGCATGTGGCCAGTGAGGAACACCAAATCATTGCCAATAGCCCTCTACTTCCAGATGCTGCATTTTGTGGGATAAAAATCTTTATTGGTTAAGCCACAGTGAATTGAACTTTCTGTTACAGCCAAAATTACTCCTAACTGACAACAAACCATATGTTTTATGTATGTGTGTATTTATCTATTTATTGGAGACAGAGTCTTGCTCTATCCCCCAGGCTGGAGTGCAGTGGCACAATCTCAGCTCACTGCAACCTCTGCCTCCCAGGTTCAGACAATTCTCATGCCTCAGCCTCCCGAGTAGCTGGGATTACAGACGTGCACCACCATGCCCAGCTAATTTTTGTATTTTTAGTAGAGACAGGGTTTTGCCATGTTGGCCAGGCTGGTCTCGAACTCCTGGCCTGAGGTGATCTGCCTGCCTCGGCTTCCCAAACTGCTGGGTTTACAGGTGTGAGCCACTATGCCTGGTCCCCATATGTATAATTTAAACAATATTTATAGAGGCCAACCTAAACCTCCCAGACTTCATTTCATTAAGCTAGAACGTAAAACAAAATTAGACAAAAAACCCCCAATCACATAATTATAGCAACAGCTATGATACTACCATCTACCATGATCGTCATTGTATGAAAGAATGGGCATTTTAACCCACACAAAAAGAATTAGAAAATTTTAATTGAGTAAATCTAGCATTTGAAAACATCTTTCTTCCTTATTTTGATGTAGATACGTGAAAATGTGTCAGCGATCCACAGGCCTCTTCAGACCAACATTTGGTAGCTGCTAGTAGACACTTTACACCTTACATTCTCCCCTCAATGAGGTGTAGTTCAGGCAAACGAAGCTACTCACTTACTGAGATGTGTCTGTTTAGCTTCGATCAGCAATCATTAATAAATGAAGCCCACTTAGCATTTCACAAGTGTTTGAGCTTGACCATGTCTTTCCGGTTCACACCAGGTTTCCAAGTTTAGTCAACACATTCCTATAGAGATTCCTTTCATCAGTTGATAAACTGTTCTTGCCTCCTGTGTCCTGATATATGTGCCTGTATAAGCACACATAGGCACATTGAAGCATCAGCAATGAAAAAATTAAGCAAAGGTAGAGTCACAGGAAGTGTTAGAAAAAATGACTGTGTATCTTAAAATATCCCTTACAGATGTGCTCATTGCTGAGAAATTGCTTTGCTCAAAACTAAATCCAGCCTGAATTTTTATGGTTACAAAATAATTAGTCTCTGAGTCAGGTTTTAATCCTATGTTAATGAGACCCCCTGCTGTCTTGACTCATACGTTCAAATTAGAGGTTGATCCATAATTAATAAGTCTTACAATCCCAGTACCTGAGACAAAGAGATCTTTGGGTGCCTGGGAGAAGAGCAGAGAAGTGTAGCAATGGTATTGCAGTTGCATTCCTACCACATACCAAGTTGGATTGTAGTGACAGAAATGGTGTCTTTGGGCAGTAAATCCACTGGCTCAAGCTTGTTTGACAAGGGAAGTGTCTAAATACCCCTCTCAAGTCTTAGGAAGGAGAATGGGTGCTCTCTGTCCTTAGCAAAAGCTTTTCTGCTTACAGCAACACTGGTCTGTGTCTGCACGAGATTTCCACTTAGCTTAGAACCTTACTTTGAACTGCCTTTAACTTCTGACCAAAAAAAAAAAAGAAAAAAGCATCAGAGCAAAGAATCATTTGTTTTTTCCAGCTATTTTTGAAACTCTGTGACTTCTCCACTTGGTAGTTTTACAGCCTCGAAATTTCCAGTGATCGGAGGAAAGAAACCCTTGCTGATTAATTACAATCTAATTTTCTATTCTCTCATAATTGCAGCAGTAGAGGAAAAAAAAGTGAGACTTATTATTCCAAAAATGAAAATGATCCCTGGACTGTTTGGGCTTATTATGAGCTCTGTGTTACAATTTATTTTAAATTGAATCAATAGAATAAACATGGAAATGAGCTCTGTGAAATCATTTATTTTTAAAGGATCCAAATATGCTGCACCAGTTTGTTAAAACTTTTCCAGACTCTACCTGCATAGACTTCTTGATGAAAACAAAGGGAAAAGAGGGCTTCAGTTTAGATCTGGGACAATCTTACAGATCTTCCTGTGCATAGTTCCATGACCATGATTTCTGACCCTCTTTAAAACACCACAGTAGATCCTCTCTTTTTTCAAGAGAGGCCCTGAAATTCTCAAAAAAAACAAAAACAAAAACAAAACTCAAAATTAATTTGTTTACTTTGAATTTTTAGTCTTTGTATAACACTGGAGAACTTGGATGGCTGAACTGAGACATGCAGGAAAGCATTAGAGAGGCTGGATTTCCTGTCTCCTAATTTGGTTCAGAGCTTTTGGGCTGGGGTGTGAAGGGTGTCCATATGAGAGGTGGTTACCCGGCACTTTGGGATTAGAGGTGGCTCTCCTTGTGCAATTACCTGGTTCACTGCTTCTAATAGGAAGGACGGGTTGATTTTTGCCTCTTCACTTTCCACTGAGTCTTCATGTAATCCACAAAGGTTTATAGCTTTTAGTTGTGTGTGGGAGTTGGGGGCGGGCCGGGGAATGGGAGATGGTTAGTGGTGGATACCATGGGAATTTTAGATATCTACCTTGTGAACGTCCTGCTTAAATGGGTGAAGTACAATATAGCACTGATTGTAAAAAGTAGGTTATGAAATTTTATATATTTATGGGGTTTCTTGTGTGTTTTATTTTTATGTATAAAAGCACATATGTTTTAAGTAGACAAAAATAGGCAATGTATCGATAATACATATTTTATATAAATGATGCTATGTATGTATATATGTATATTTTTATTTCAAAAGCTTTCTTACATATGTATATATTACACGTATGAATGTTTTATATGTACTATATATAGTATCAGTATATATTCCTAAATAATATAAACCATAAATATGTACATATATTTACATATTTATATGCGTAACATATGTATATGCATGTGGGTATATGTATATTTGTAGAAATATTTCTTACTATACAAATATATATAGTTATATGTGTATCTTTGGCAGGATATAAAATATATACCAAAATATCAAATGTATAAAGTGGTCATTTCTGAGAAGTAGGATTGTGGATAATTATTTTCTATGTGTGTTTCCATATTTTATAAATATTCTATGAATATAAAGCATCACAGTGCAAGCACAGAAAAACTGTTAAAGGAAAATGAGATGAAATGTCTTCCTGCAAATCATGCAAGTCCTCAGGAAAATTGTTTTCCTGCTCTGGTGAGTGAGGGTTCCTAATTCTCTGCTTATGAGTCCTTGTCTTCATCTCAGATTGTGGTCTGCATCCCCTGGGCATACAGTCTACAGGCTCCATGGGTTTCCATGGTCCTAGGATTGCTCCCTCTCCCCCTTTCCTTCTCTTGGCATGAAGAAGCTCACTCATCTGATACCATCACAAAGAACCCCCAGATCCCTCAAATGTTCCTGTTCCCTGTGTTCACTGATGCTGCTACAATTTTGTTACATGCATGTGTTATTTCCCTCAATCTTTCAAGGCAGACAAGGGGAAAACAAAGCTGTAATATTAGTGAGGCACAAGTTCTAGACTGGTATTCTCATATCCATGACAACTGACAGGGCTTTTCATAACACAGATCTCTGGGTCCCACCCCTGCAGAGATTCTGACTCAGTAGGTCTGACTGGGCCCTAAAGAACGGCATTGTTAACAAGCTCCCAGATGCTACTGATGTTGTTGGTGCTTAGACCACATTTTGAGGAGCAAAGTCTAATGGTTTTTAAAGCATGAACCCCATACCAGCAGCATCAGGAATACCAATGAATTTTCTAGAATCACAAACTTTCAGATTCTATTCCAGAGGTGTTGTATGCCTACCATATACCAAGTGGATCCTTATCATCAGTTTGGTGACAGAAAAATCTGTATTTTAGCAAGATTCCCAGGATATTCAAGTGCACGTGGAAGATGGAGAAACACCAGAATAGACACCAGGAAGAAGGCAGGTGCATCTAAAAGCAACGAAGAGGCACACTGACCTGAAAGAGCCTGGCTGCCCCCCTCCCCTAGGTACCTGATTAAAGTCACTGTGTCCTAAATCTGAGAATCAGCACCAGGAAGAAAAAATGAATTTCTCAGGGGTAAAGAGGCAAGTTCCTAGGACTGAGGCATAAAATCAGAATGCCAGTATATTCATTTATAATGAAAAGCAAAACAGGTGAGAGATGTGCAATGGCTGGAGGAATCTCCCTGGGAAGGCAGGCAACCGTGAAAATCCAATCAGACCCAGCAAGTGACTGGGTGAGCAGAGAGCAAGACCCCCAGGAGTCCAGGGCAAGGTTCTGAAGTTCAAGGGCTCTAGCAGTGAGAGCCTTATCCATAAGAGCAAGACTCTTTGGAGGCCAGCCCATGGCAGCTTCTCTCCTGTGCCCTGTCTGAATGGTGTCAGGCAGTCTCCTTGGTCTGCCTTTGTTATTCCTCTTTCCAGGACTGAACAAACCATTTCCCATCAAGATGTTCTTTAGAGAGGCAACTGCTTCAATTAGGCCACCCGTTATGCTTTGTGGATGTTGTGTATTTCTGCTTTCTTTGTTCACTTAAAAGTTGAACTATTAGTGGAAAATCCCCTTTCTTTTATTTCAAAGTTCCCTGGGTTTATCACAGAGCAGGATTCACTAGATTCTCACAGATTGTTCTGTGATGTTTTCAGCATTTTCTTTTCCTTACTCAAAACAAATCTATAGACTAGGAATGATGATCCCCATTTTCTCAAGTGAACAATTGAGAATAAAGGAGTTGTTATCAGTTGAATTGCGTCTCCAAAACTGATATGTTGAATGATGTGTATCTAACACCTGATACCTGTGAATTATTTGGAAATAGGGCCTTTGGAGAGGTAATGAAGTTAAGATGAGTTCATATGAGTGGGCTGTAATCCATTGTGACAGGTGTTTTTATAAGAAGAGGAAAATGCTGTGAGGAGACAGAGACACACAGGACCAACGCCATGTGAGGTCAGAGGCAGAGGCTGGAGGGATGCAGCTTTAAGCTAAGGAATGCCGAGGACTGAGGCCACCATCAGAAGCTGGAAAGAGGCAAGGAAAGATTCTACCCCAAGTCTCAGAGGCAGGCTGTTCCTGCTGACGCCATGACTTTGAACTTCTAGCCTCCAGAACTGTGAAACAAACATATCTCTGCTGTTATAAACCACCCGGTTTGTGGTACTTTGTTTTAGCAGCCACAGGAAACTGAGAGAGAGATTTGTTTGTTTTAATTGCATCATAGGTTATCCAAGTTGGTGATAGAGACAGACACTGGTGGGCCCCCACCCCCAGATCCCCTTGGTCCTCACCATATCAGCATACACTGATGGCATCAGCCTGCAGACACCTGCTCTTCTATATTCGAGGGCTTTCTCTTGGCCCAAGAAGTGAGAAGTTTGAAAGTGCTGAGAAGTCAACATCTCCAGGAGCAGCCTTCAGCCAACAATGGATGGAAGCTGGAGGATAAATACACCAGCTTTATTCCTACAAGTGAGGCCTCACTGAAGTGTGTTCCAATCCATCTCCCGGAGGTCCCAAGTGGCCTTTGAGCCTCTGCTGTCCACATTGGTGATCTGTTCACAACTCGCCCCACGTTGGCTTCCTCTCCTTCCCTGCTCCCCAGTGGTGTTTCCTAGGACCATCTGCAAATAAACCCCTGCTGCTCTGCCTTAAAGAATCTTCTGGGGAAACCCAGCCAAAAGCAGACCTAAGACTGACTCACACCTAAGGCTGTGTTCCTTCCACTCTAGCACTTTTAGGAGATACTAAATGCCATTTTTATTCTTTGGTATTTTCTCAAACAATGCGCATATAATCAACAAAACATGTAACCACAGACTTTAAAATGCATTCCTTTGTGCTCCCATAGGTTTTGTTATAAACTTCCCAGGAGGCCGGAGGTGGGGTGGGGCTGCTGATGCAGTGCATCATGGTGAAGCTGTATTTTAGTGTCAAATACATGTCAGGCCCATACTGAATGCCTTATGCACACTATATTATTAAATCCCCGATAAGTCTTTGTATTATGGTTAGTCTTGTGTAGGTTGTCCTTTGACATAGAGCAAAACTCTTTGAGGTCAAGCATCATGTCCAACCCGTTAAAATAGACTGAAAAAACTCCCATTAACACAACAGTGTTTGGAGAAGTGAGGGGCAGGATGGTGGTATGCCTTCAAGGCATTCCCTGTCTTCCTTGTACACCCACAGTGCTTTGTGCTTCTTAAATGTTCAATGAATATGTGATAGGATTGAATGATGGGCAAACAAGAAAAATCCAGCCTAGTGGAGCCTCAAGCTAACACAATTTGGGAGCCTTTGTTATTATGATAAAATATTTATAACATAGTATGTATTATTTTAACCATTTTAAGTGTAAGATTCAGTGGCAGTAAGTATACATGGGCTGGGCCCTGCGGCTCACACCTATATTCCCAACACTTCGGGAGGCCAAGGCAGGAGGATCCCTTGAGCTTAGAAGTTTGAGACCAGCCTGGGCAACATAGTGAGACCTCGTCTCTACAAAAAATTTTAAAGATAAATTAGCCAAGCATGGTGGTGCATGGCCTGTAGTCCTACCTACACAGAAGGCTGAGGCAGGAGGCTGAGGTGGAAGAATAATTTGACCACAGAAAATCAAGGCTGTAGTGAGCTATGATCCTGCCACTTCATTCCACCCTGGGCAACAGAGTGAGACCCTGTCTCAAAAACAAACAAACAAACAAAAACAAAGAAAAGAAAAAATCAATTTACGTAACAATGTTGTATGACTGTCACCTCTATTTCCAGAACATTTTAATGACCCCAAACAGAAACTTTGTAACTATAAAGCAATCACTCCATTCTGCAATCTCCCTAGCCCCTGATAACTTCTAACTTACTTTCTGTTCCTATGAATTTACCAATTCTGTCCAGTGTAAGTTAGCACAATGTTTTCCAGGTTCATCCGTGTGGTATCATATATCAGAACCTCATTCCTTTTAAAAGCTGAATAACATTCCGTTGTAAGTACAGACTACATTTCATCTATCCATTCTTCTGTCTGTGGACATTTGGCTTGTTTCTACCGTTTAACTTGTGAAGAATGCTCTTGTGAACATTGATGTATAAGTATTTGTCTGCGTTCCTGTTTTCAACTCTTTGGGGCATATAGGAGTAGAATCACTGGATCACATGGTGATTATTTCCTGTTTAACTTTTTAGAGAACTACCAAACTGTTTTGCATGGTGGTTACACCATTTTATGTAAAATTTAGCCTGGGAGCTGGAGGGGGAGAGTTTCAAGTTAAGAATTTAAAAATATCTTACCTTTACATGTTACAAAAATACATTCTGCCATCTTCAGATGATGATGTCTGCCGTCTTGTTCACAAGATGGCTGACTCCATTTTGTGTGAATATGTTGTCGAGGCTCTTCCTCAGAACCTGTGCCAGTGAGAAGCCTTGAGCTTCAGCTTCATTGGCTTCTTGATAAATCCATCTCTGTGGATTTACATCTAAGAACAACTTCTTGTCATTTGCTGAAAATCACTGAAGTTCGAATCTTACAAATAAGATGAAAAAGGGAAGAGCTACTTTGTAAATACTTCTGGGGACCAACATGCTGCTGAGGCTTTAAGATTTCAGCCTGTCTCCTGGTGATGTTTGGGTGAACATCTTCCCTTGACAGACTGTTTCTCAGTATCACCTTAGACTCAGTCAGGAAGAGCCCCTACAAAAAGCCACATGCATTTGAAGGCCTCTCTCCTGCTGTGTTTCAAAGTTCCAAGCTGTTTTGTTCAGGCTGTTCTTCAGGTGCCCAGGACTCTGACATTTCTTTCTAATGGGCCATGATTTGGTTTCAGAGCCATGTGTACCTTTTCAAACCCGGTCCATCCTTCCACAGCTCTGCATACCTTGGTGTCC
Organism: Pan troglodytes; assembly: GCF_028858775.2. Classification (NCBI taxonomy): domain Eukaryota; kingdom Metazoa; phylum Chordata; class Mammalia; order Primates; family Hominidae; genus Pan; species Pan troglodytes. Next base: position 18,582,090 of record NC_072419.2, read on the forward strand.
ACAGGGGAGCCGAGTATGTCTATTGGAAGTATGGGAGAATTGGATAACACTTGAACTTGCAGGCTAAAGTGTCTGAATATGTTCTCTCAAGACATCTCACAGGTAGGACAGAGCTGGGGAATGGGAAGGGAAGATGCCCACCCATGGATCAGGGACTGGAACTAGGATCTTCTTGTATCACCATGTTCCAGCACAATGCCCCAAAAGGAGTCCAAACACTCAAAATTGCAATTTGTCTTCTCAGGTTGTTATGATGGCATACTATTTTCCAAGGCATGAGGACAGAACACATTTAACTTAGCAGTTTATACCTTAATTTTTAACTGGTAAATATTTAGTATGTGATTTGCGGGTCATTGTTCCTACCTTGCTCTGGGTCCCACAAGTGTTAGGAATGGTCCTGCTGTTTCCTTCTCATCTGTAGTTTGCTAAATTCAAATTCATCCATCCAAATACCTGAATAAACGCTGATCAAATTCATCAAGAGGGTTATTATTTATTTAAGAATCTTGTTGTCAGGTAGTCTCAGGATTGGTTGGGAAACTCAAGAAAGCAATGACAGCTTGGCACTTTCTTCCCTTCTCATCTGTCTTCTTCAAAAGGAGAGATGTCTGTCCTCATGCACCCAAGATGGCGGCCTCAGCTCCAACCATCACATTGTCACAGACATTGCCCTGAGAAAGACAAAGGGCATCAGGAAGGCTTTCTTTTTTCTAGTAGTACTCTTCAGTGTGGAAAATCTTACCCAAATGCCCCAGCAGAATTCTTCTTCCATCTTATTGGCCATAAGTAGTTACATTATCTACTTCTACTCAAATCACAGCCAAACAGAATGAGTTATTTGATTTGCTTAGACCATTTGGAAATTGTCATTTGGAAGTTGCACACATTGCCTCCTGAAAATAAGAGAAATATCAGGTTGCTCTCAGTAAAAAGGAAGGGAGAACTTGCTTTAGGCTGGGAAGCCATAGCAACAGACAGACAGAGCAGTTACTTTCCTTAGAATTATAAAGGAGGATTAGTAATTAGGAAGCAAAGAAGAAAAGGGGATTTGTCACTGGATAGAAAAGGCAGCCACAGATAAGCTTGTAATAAGCAGATGGTGAGAAGAAAATGTTCAAATGAAGTTCTGTGGGCCTTCATTATAAATGGTGAATGATTAATTATGTTGCGTTTCATTAAATTTATGAGTCGTATTTGTTATACAACACATCACTAATAAATAATGGCTGATGGATTATTATTGCTGTTCTCCATCACTATGGAGAACATGATGTCTTTTCACCAGAATTAACTGTTGCCAGGAGAAAAATCAACCCTAAACCCTTCATTGCTCGTGAAACAAAATGACTTAATCAGCTCATCCTAGAAATGAAAGAGATCTGGAGCCACCATTTAAAATCCTGACAAAGCATTCAACTCCTGACATTCCAAGGAGAAGCATCTGGGTTTGATTTTCTTTTGTCTTATCCCAGGGACAAGCAGAGATGTAGGAAAAGTGCGCACATGTCAACAACGTGCCATACATCTGACAGCTGCTCAAGTGCTCACCTAACCCCAAGGTATTTTTTACACTGTCCTATTGCTTGCCTACAACTCTAAGTTTACATCCCAGTGCTAGTAAGGTTATGGTGCCCTTCGTCTATGCAAAGAACAGTGCATTTATATGGAACATAAATATTATGAACTATGGATACCAAATATATAAAAATGGCCTGGAGGTCAGGATTAAGGCTCAGTAGCTACATTTCTACACAGTCCTGATAAGTGGCATTTTTAGGTAGGAGCGATAGGACAACAATAGAGGTGATATCCACTTTTGGAAGTGACATGAGGCAGGATACCACAAGGTAGGGCAGACCTATATAAGGTAGCACACTCACTGTGTGCTGCTCGGGCTTTCTCACCATGTGGTGGCCAGGTTCCAAGAGGCTGTGTCCTCCCTGAGACAAGAAATAGAAGCTGCCAATTTCTTCAGGTCTGAGCCCAGGAATTGTCACAGCATCATTTCTGCTATATTCCATTCGTCAAGAAGTCAGAGAGCCCAGATTCAAAGGACTGGGACATACACTCCACCTGTTGATTGGGAGGAGTATCAAAGAATTGGGAGGCCATGTCTTCAAACCATCACATTAGCTTGAATGTTGTTTCAGGGAGCCTTGCCTAGCCACCTCCTCTTAAGCAGCCCTGGCCACTCCTTGGAGTTACTCTCTATCACAGTATCTCTTTGGTTTTCTTCATAGCACCATTGCCTGGACTTACTTTGTAAATGCATTTATTTAGTTGCATAATTAATTTTAAGCTTATTTCCCATTTAGTATGTAATTTCCACAATAGCAGGAACATTAGTGATCTTGTTCACAGCTATATCCCCATATAGTAGGTGCTCACTCAACAAAAAGTTGCTGTACAATAAACATTTGTTGAGTGGATGAGTGGATGAAATTTTTATCATGTAACTCCTTTAACAGCTCATAATGAGGATGTGTGCAAGACTTACCATTAACATTGGTTACTCAGGCTTCTTTGTATAATCTAGGGCTCTCATTAATGTGACCACTCCTAGACCTAAAAATCCAGCTAATTATCACAGATTTAACCTGTGAAGCTATAACTCAAGCTGCCTAGAACTAACGTAATTGTGGCTGAGCGTTGCCTTATGGAAATGCACCAAATCCCTGTCACACAAATTCCTAGCTCTGACATGAAAAAATTGGATTAGGAAATAGCTAAGGAAGAGACGTTCATGAAGGCGCAGCTTTCTGAGTGCAGAGAAGAATACGTCTCTGCACATTTGTTACTGTCCATGGTTATAGAGTTATTGGGAAGCAAACAGTAACAGTGCAGCGGTAATTCTGAGAAAATGGGCTGAGTGACTTATTGCCTCTTGGTTCAGAGCCTGCAAATCTGTTTTCCAAAGTGCAGCTGGGAAAAAGCTACAGAATAATGTTCTGCTTTTTACCTGCTCCCACATCCTTTATTGGGTCCCAGGAGGGAACATTGAGCAAGGAGTAAGAGAAACTCGCATACCAGATTCTATGTATGACGCAGGCTGGGTAGCTACAAGATGGATATTGACCAGACTTCAATTTTCATCTCAAATTAGTGACGCATCTCCATTAATGAGGGCAGACCTCATTATGATTGTGCCTCTCTATTTCTTTTTGGAAGAAAATAAAGTCAATTAAAATCATTGCATTTCAGAAGAAAAGCAATTCACACTGTGTTTTATTAGTAGCACAATGGTGCTGTTTTCTTTGTTACCAAGACAAAAATTAACAGGCGTCTAATGGCACAAAGGTGGGTGACAAGCAAAACAGGCTATTAGTAATGTGGCTGTTTTCAGACTTCGAAACAGAAGGAGGCTTCCAGGATTTAAAAACAGAATAAAAGTTCTTCTCTGTGCTGTCAGTCTCTTTCTCTGAGTTTGTAGTCCTCCTTTCAGTCACCACCTTATGTCGTCTGGTTGAAACATTTAAAGACTGTTGTTTTTTTCCCTAGCACATCTCAAGTATTAAATTAATATAAAGGAAACCTTTAAGTCATTACTGGAGATTAAGAAGTGGTTTTAGATGATTTGATGGCTATAAAGTTCCAGTTGGGAGTTTTGGTGTTTAATTGTATGTGTTGTATACTTAATATGTATTGTTTTTAGTTTTGACTCTATGTATTATTATACATATTTGTTACTGTTTTAGTTAAAACAGTAACAATTTTGGCTTCAGGAGAGAAAAGAAAGGCTTCCTTAGAAGTTGGTGACATTTTCCCAAAGAAGTCACTGTGAAACTAAAGAAAGTAGAAATCAAAGAGGTAACATCTAACAAAGATTAGTGTAACATCTGACAAAGATTAGTGTGAAAATAGGGAAAGACCCCAGGTCTTCTGATACACATAAAACTGAGCAGGGGAAATACTCTCACCAGAGACCTGATATGATCCAAATAGAACTCTTCATATTTCATCCTAAAGTTGTTTTTTTCTGTCCGACTCCCCCAATTCTTCCCCAAAATATTACCATTCTTTCAGATTACCAGCCTGGAATATTCTATCTCTGTGTCTTTTATTTTCTTGTTGTTTCTTAAAATTAGGCCTTAAATATGCCATTTATTTCCATTTTTTTCTCTTATATCTACCTTTTTGTTGTTCATTTTAAGTTTTTCATTTCTAGTTCAGAGTGAATTGTTGGCTTAGTTCTGGTTATAAGGAGTTTGTATAAGACATCGAGGATGAAATGTTCACCAAATGGGTGTAAATATGTGATTAGAATTCTGGAGAACCTTCAAGGTATGCAAAGAAATCCATATTTGAAACCCACTCATAAGAAGAGACAGTGGTGGATCTCATGACACTGAACTGAATGGAGGTAGTCCGGAGAGAGGTCAGGTTTAAGAGCCATCACTAGGGTAAGAGGAGCATGAACAAGGGCCAAAGGACGCATGTGCAGAAATAGAAGAAAAGAATGTGGTAAGTCCAGTATACTGGTCAGCAAAGAAGAAGCTTTGAGAAGGATTTGTCAAGTCATCACTGTCAAGTATTGTAGAGAGGTTCAAGAGGGATGGAAAATCTCATCAGTGAGTTGAGTTTGACTTCCAGGAGGGGACTTTCTAGGTTGTGTAGAGTCTTAGGAAACAAATGGAATAGGAGCAATGGATGGCCTGTGGTGTAGAAGTCTAAACAGGAATGAATAATCTTCAAAACAGGTCGGAAAGCTTCTCAGATCATACTCACCTTTACTCTTGTCCTAGTCTTGATTTCTTCCTTCCTCTCCCAAAGCAGAGGCCAAGGAAATGGCTTGAGTGCAGGTAGTTTATGCAGAAAGCGATCCCAAGAAACGAGAGTGGGGTCTGGGGAGAAGTGAAACAAGGAAGAGAAAGAAATATAAGGATATATTGCAAAGCCAGTGAAGCTGAAGCTGTTTGCACCTCAGGACCAGAAGGTGAAGTGAATGTTAGCCTGGTTCCCCACTTTTTCTCCTTATTTCTTCCCAAACCCAACATTTTTGAAGCTCTGTCTTCAAGGTTGTTGGAGAAACATCTGGCTAGAAGACTCTCTACTCATCCTTGCTAACCTCTCACTCCCCACCCCTCTACCAATCTAATGAAGACTTTAGCTCCAGACATTCCTGCACCGATTCATCTTTCTCTCCCCCTCCAAAGCTTAGGGAGTATATTTTATTTACTTCATCTGGAAAGGGAGTCTTCCTACTTCTTCAGGTCATTCTCTATTCATTTTTTCTCATCCCCTCTCCCTCAGTGGATTTAGGTTTTGGGGACAAAAGTCACATCTGTGTAGTTCTCATATAAGACAGCCACCCCACCAACACACACACACACACACACACACACACACACACACACACACACACACACGAACAAACCCAGTGAAACTGGCAGATAAATACTCCTCTCTCC